>NW_027466033.1:0-300000 GCF_049634645.1 Pelodiscus sinensis
GGACACAGACTTCCCCCCCCCCCCCCATACACACACACTGCCTGCCTGGAACAGACTCCCCCCTCACACACACACACACACACACACACACACACTGCCTGCCTGGAACAGACTTCCCCCCCCCCCCCCCCATACACACACACTGCCTGCCTGGAACAGACTTCCCCCCCCCCCCCCCCCCCATACACACACACTGCCTGCCTGGAACAGACTCCCCCCCCCCCCCTCCCATACACACACACTGCCTGCCTGGAACAGACTCCCCTCCCCCCGCCACACACACACACTGCATGCCTGGAACAGACCATCCCCCACACTGCCGGCCTGGAACAGACTCTCCCCCTCCCCCCCCCACACACACTGCATGCCTGGAACAGACCCCCCCCACACACACACACATACTGCATGCCTGGAACAGTGCACCAAACACACACACACATCCAATGCCTAGAATGGCGCACCTCCCCCCACACACATACACTGCCTTGACCAGCACACACCCCTGTCATGAGGTGCAGAGAACCTGGGCCCTGTGCTCCCACCACTCCTGCTCTGAGCCTCCTAAACCAGCCTAGCCTGATTCATCCCCTACTCCCCAGCCTGGTGTCAGCCCCGCCGCCACCTTCTTTTTGCTTTCCTGGTCCCAGGGTGTTAATCTATGTCCTCTGGCCCTCAGCACTGAGAGCCTGCCTGCTCCTCCCCAGTGAGTCCTGCCCAGCCTCCCCCGCCTCGTCCAGACTGTGTGCTATGCCCAGGGAAACTGAGGCACATGCACACACAGTCATTACAGGACAGCAGAATCGCACCCTACCAGGCAGAGTGAATACAGAGGCAACCAAAATGAATACTGTCCGTGCTATGTCACAGGAGGTTGCTGGGTCCTCCCCTCTGGGGGACCCCCGGTGGGCACCTCTCCCTGTGGCAGGGCTGTGAGCCGGTCTCTCCAGGATTCTCCTTCACACCTGGATTGGCTGCCTATAAATGCATGAGCCAGCGCCCGGCACTGGGCTGGTCCTCCAGCTCCCTGTCCTTCAGGAATATAAGAACGGCCATGCTGGGTCAGACCAAAGGTCCATCCAGCCCAGTATCCTGTCTGCCGACAGTGGCCAGCACCAGGTGCCCCACAGGGAGGGAACAGCCTCAGGTTGGGGTGGGGGTCAGGTTCATAGAGCTGCTTTGGAACCATCGGCTTAGCCAGGTCCTCTGCGGTCTGGGCCCCAGCCCCAAACCCCCACTTGTGGACATATTGCAGCAGGCAGGAGGCCAGGTCTGTGTAGGTCTCCTCGGGGCCCTTGTATGTACTCCGGAACTTTTTCCTGTGCCTTCTGATCCAGCAAGGAGGTGACCTGCCGGAGCCAGTCGGCTGGAGGGACCGCATGCAGCTTGCAGGCTCGCTCGACGGAATTAAGGAATCCATCCAAGTCTCCCCATGTCCCTACACTGCGACCTCTCAGTGACTTGTAGGGCCGAGCCCCCTGCACCCCCCCCATGCAGCCTGCCTGGAACAGTACCTATCTCCAACACTAGTTGCCTAGAACAGCGCACCCCCCAACACATCCACTGCTTGGAACAGCATACCCCCACCACACACTACCTGCCTGGAACAGTACCCCCCACACACATACACATTGTCTGCCTGGTACAGTGCCCACTGCTGACACTAGCTGCCTGGTACAGTGCACCCCCCAACACACTGCCTGCCTGGAACAGCATACCCCCACCACACACTACCTGCCTGGAACAGTACCCCCCACACACATACACATTGTCTGCCTGGTACAGTGCCCACTGCTGACACTAGCTGCCTGGTACAGTGCACCCCCCAACACACTGCCTGCCTGGAACAGCATACCCCCACCACACACTACCTGCCTGGAACAGTACCCCCCACACACATACACATTGTCTGCCTGGTACAGTGCCCACTGCTGACACTAGCTGCCTGGTACAGCGCACCCCCCAACACACTGCCTGCCTGGAACAGCACCTCTCCCAGACACACATCCACAGCATGCCTGGAACTGCATGCTTGCCTCCTATTCACCAATTACTGCCTGGTACAGGTGTCCCCCTCCCCGCCCCCAAGAACAGGATGCCCTATCACTCCCACTTGTCTGTAACAGGGTCTCCTCCCCTAGGAATTCCCTACCTGGCAAGATCAGGGCACTGTCCTCCCCCTGATCTGCCTGGCTGGGCCAGGATGCCCTCCCCCTCATTCTTCTGGACCATGACATACTGGTTGGCATTTTCCCACCCCCTGCCTGGTGTTGGGCACCTTCCCCAGGAAGAAATGGGACCTTTTGGTAATATCCCTTGGTGTCCTGTTGGGACAGGGCAGATGGGAAAGGACTGTTTGGTCTCAGGGCAGGCTGAGACGTGGGGGGGGAGGGGGGAGGTAATAAAAAGGGACAGCCTGAGGCTGATTCTGCTCCTGTGGCGAGTCCAACAGGAAACTGGCAAATCCAAGCATCTAGGCCAGGGGATTCCAAACTTTTTGGCATAGGGACCAGTAAATCCATTCACGAGCTTTTGGAGGACTGGTAACATTCATTTGCATATTCATTAAGCAAATGACAAATATGCAAATATGTTGGTTTGGGTCCTCCCAAAGCCCCCAGGGCCAGCTGTAGCAAAGCTTTTGAGATGGCCACAACATTCTTACCAGCAAGTTAAGGGAATATGGATTGGAAAAATGGACTGTAATCCAATAAAAACCCTGCACCCCCACGGCATGTATTGAAAAGGGGGCTCATTTATTTTCAGAAAGCCGACACCATCTTTGGAATTTTGTTTCCATATTCTCATTCCGGATGGTGAACGCCCCAGGCTCTCTCCATTCTGACACACTGCAGTGCCTGTAAACCTCACTGTCAGCAATGGGGATATTTAAAAGGCCCTGCTCTTACATTTCCATTCAGGGTCTGCGTGCGCCCTGAACTGTCCCGCTCCCCGCTGATCGAATCTCTCCCTCCCACCCTGGGCCAGCCCCGCTGTCCCTGCCAGCCGATTCTCTCCCGATCTCTCCTGGCAAGCCCTGCTGCCCCTGCCAGACCTGCTTCCGCTGGCCGGTTCCCCCGCCAGCCCTGCGACCTCCCCCAGCCAGCCTCACTGCCCCTGCCAGCCGGTTCCTCTCCCCCGCGATCTCCCCTGGCCAGCCCCACTGCTCCCACTCCCCACCCCTCCCAGCCAGCCCTGCTTCCGCTGGCCGGTTCCCCTCCCTATCTCCCCCGGGCAGCTCCACTGCTTCCCTGCGGCCCATATCCAACCCCCACTCCCTCCTCCACAGCCAGCAATGAGAGCTCACCTGGTAACCCTCACTATGCCTCTGCTGGGAGCCTGACACATATGGCTGCATCTGCCCAGCCTGGCTGAGGGCTTGGGGAACCCGGCGCTCACGGAGAGTCCGGGAGTCCGGAACACCTGGCAGCCACTGAGGCCTGGTATTTTTTTCCTGCGGCCCATAGTTTGGGAAACGCTGATCTGGCACGTGGCGCCCCAAGGGAGTTGGATCCTACCTCTCTGCAAGGGAGCCGGCCTGAGCAAGAGGGTAAGAGCTGCTGCTTGTTTTAACCCTTTGACCCACAGACCGTTTTTTCATCATTTGTTCCTCGGAACTAGTTGGGCCCTGGGTCCAGGGGTCCCTCCCTCAAGACTGGGGGAGGGGCTTTTAGAAGTGGACGGGCGTAGCGCTGGAATGTGGTGGGGTGCCCCTAGCAAGCCACTCAGGGCCTGGCCAGTGGGGTTCAATGCTGAGGTCTGGGCTGGCCAGCAGGGTCTGTGCGTTGCTCCCCATCCTAGCGGGCTACTGTGTTGGCAGCACTGTGTGAGCATCAAAGTAGGGCCCTGCTGCGGCCCCTGAATCCCAGCAGGGTACCTGAACTTCTTCCAGGCCAACTTCTTCCAGGCCTCTGCCTGCTGGGACCTGACCCCTGCAGCAGGGAACCCTTCATCCTCCCTCATGACACCCCCCAACAAGCCCCCAGCTCCCCCCAGAACAGGCCCCCCCATCACTCTCCCCTTGACCCCTCCCACAAGAACAGGCCCCCCCATCACTCTCCCCATGACCCCTCCCACCAGAACAGGCCCCCCCATCACTCTCCCCATGGCCCCTCCCACCAGAACAGGCCCCCCCATCACTCTCCCCATGGCCCCTCCCACCAGAACAGGCCCCCCCATCACTCTCCCCGTGGCCCCTCCCACCAGAACAGGCCCGCCCATCACTCTCCCCGTGACCCCTCCCACCAGAACAGGCCCCCCCATCACTCTCCCCATGACCCCTCCTACCAGAACAGGGCCCGCCCATCACTCTCCCGTGGCCCCTCCCACCAGAACAGGGCCCGCCCATCACTCTCCCCATGACCCCTCCCACCAGAACAGGCCCGCCCATCACTCTCCCCGTGGCCCCTCCCACCAGAACAGGCCCGCCCATCACTCTCCCCGTGGCCCCTCCCACCAGAACAGGGCCCGCCCATCACTCTCCCCATGACCCCTCCCACCAGAACAGGCCCCCCCATCACTCTCCCCGTGGCCCCTCCCCCAGTAGGCCGCACCGCCACGCGCAGTGTCAATCACGTGACACCTGCGCTGGCTCCTCCTCACGTGACACCTGCGCCTGGTCTCGCTGGCGGGGCAAGGAGCGCGACGCCCATGTCCAATCAGAGAGCAGTGGGGCGGGACTTGTGCTGCGTGACAGCGCCCTCAGCCAATCCGTGCGGCGCCTCGGCGCGAGCCCGTGGCGCGGCTGGCGGCTCGGCTACGCAAGCGGCGCGCGGAGCTCGGCCGGCCCCGCCATGAGCGGCAGCGCGGAGCCCGACCCTGCCCCCCCCGCGGCCCCGGCCCCCCCCGCGCCGGCCCCCCCCGCCCGGCGAGAGCAAGCCCAGCCCGGCGGGGGGCGGCAGCGCGGCCCCGGGGCCCCCTGGGCCGGCGGGGGGCGGGGCGCGGGGCGCCGAGGGGGGGCCGGGCGCGCGGGGGCCCGGTGAGGGGGGGCCGCTCTGAGGAGGGGGGGTGCGGGGGGGTCAGGTCTGGGGGGAGGGTGGGATGCGGGGGGGTACAAGGGGGGGTTAGGTCTGGGGGGGAGGGTGGGATGCGGGGGGGTACAAGGGGGGATCAGGTCTGGGGGGAGGGTGGGATGCGGGGGGGTACAAGAGGGGGTTAGGTCTGGGGGGAGGGTGGGATGCGGGGGGGTACAAGGGGGGATCAGGTCTGGGGGGAGGGTGGGATGCGGGGGGTACAAGGGGGGGTCAGGTCTGGGGGAGGGTGGGATGCGGGGGGGTACAAGGGGGGGTCAGGTCTGGGGGGAGGGTGGGATGCGGGGGGGGTACAAGGGGGGGTCAGGTCTGGGGGGAGGGTTGGATGCGGGGGGGTACAAGGGGGGGTCAGGTCTGGGGGGAGGGTGGGATGCGGGGGGGGTACAAGAGGGGGTTAGGTCTGGGGGGAGGGTGGGATGCGGGGGGGTACAAGGGGGGGTTAGGTCTGGGGGAGGGTGGGATACGGGGGGGTACAAGGGGGGGTTAGGTCTGGGGGAGGGTGGGATGCGGGGGGGTACAAGGGGGGGTTAGGTCTGGGGGGAGGGTGGGATGCGGGGGGGTACAAGAGGGGGTTAGGTCTGGGGGGAGGGTGGGATGCGGGGGGGTACAAGGGGGGGTCAGGTCTGGGGGGGAGGGTGGGATGCGGGGGGGGTACAAGAGGGGGTTAGGTCTGGGGGGAGGGTGGGATGCGGGGGGGTACAAGAGGGGGTTAGGTCTGGGGGGAGGGTGGGATGCGGGGGGGTACAAGGGGGGGTCAGGTCTGGGGGGGAGGGTGGGATGCGGGGGGGGTACAAGAGGGGGTTAGGTCTGGGGGGGAGGGTGGGATGCGGGGGGGGGTACAAGAGGGGGTTAGGTCTGGGGGGAGGGTGGGATGCGGGGGGGTACAAGAGGGGGTTAGGTCTGGGGGGAGGGTGGGATGCGGGGGGGGTACAAGAGGGGGTTAGGTCTGGGGGGAGGGTGGGATGCGGGGGGGGTACAAGAGGGGGTTAGGTCTGGGGGGGAGGGTGGGATGCAGGGGGGGTACAAGAGGGGGTTAGGTCTGGGGGGAGGGTGGGATGCAGGGGGGTACAAGAGGGGGTTAGGTCTGGGGGAGGGTGGGATGCGGGGGGTACAAGAGGGGGTTAGGTCGGGGGGGAGGGTGGGATGCAGGGGGGGTACAAGAGGGGGTTAGGTCTGGGGGGAGGGTGGGATGCAGGGGGGTACAAGAGGGGGTTAGGTCTGGGGGGAGGGTGGGATGCGGGGGGTACAAGAGGGGGTTAGGTCGGGGGGGAGGGTGGGATGCGGGGGGGGTACAAGGGGGGTCAGGTCTGGGGAGGGAGGGTGGGATGCGGGGGGGTACAAGGGGGGTCAGGTCTGGGGAGGGAGGGTGGGATACAGGGGGGTACAAGGGGGGTCAGGTCTGGGGAGGGAGGGTGGGATGCGGGGGGGTACAAGGGGGTCAGGTCTGGGGGGGAGGGTGGGATGCAGGGGGGGTACAAGGGGGGTCAGATCTGGGGAGGGAGGGTGGATGCGGGGGGGTACAAGGGGGGTCAGGCCTGGGGAGGGAGGGTGGGATACAAGGGGGGCAGGGTCTGAGGAGGAGGGTGGATGCAGGGGGGACACAAGGGGGGGTCAGGTCTGGGGAGGAAGGGTGGGATGCGGGGGGTACAAGGGGGGTCAGGTTTGGGGAGGGATGCAGGGGGGGCCCGAGGGAGGGTGGAACGCAGGGCGGGGGGGGCATCCCTGCTTGTCCCAGGCAGCCCTGACCATGCTCTCTCACAGGGCCCATCTCCACGGCGGTGGCTGCGGCACCCTGCGATGGGGCCATGTCCAATGGGGTCTATGTGCCCCCCAGCGCAGCCAACGGTGATGTCAAGCCCGTGGTCTCCACCACACCCCTGGTAGATTTCCTGATGCAGCTGGAGGATTATACCCCTACGGTATGGGCTCAGGGGGAGGCCTGAGAACCGAGGCTCCTGGGTTCCCTGCCTCGCTCGGGGGGGCTGGGAGCCAGGGCACCTGGGTTCCCTGCCCAGTGCTGGGTGGCAGTAGGGTAAGGGTTACCGCAGAGCATTGGGAATTAAAAGTTGTGTGTTGATGCCACTAGGTGAGTGGTTGGGGGTAAGGGCTGTAGTTTCGAGTGGGGGAACCTGAAAGCTTGTCCCCTTTAACATTTCTCCTTCATCCCAGATCCCAGATGCTGTTACAGGCTACTACCTCAACAGAGCTGGATTTGAGGCCTCTGATCCACGCATGTAAGTGAGGCATAGTGCTATTTGGGAAATCCCCAGTCACCCTGACTACGAGACTTCTGTTTGTGAGGGGCCTGTAGTAGGTATTTGTGCTGAGGCCTCATCTCCAGCCACCTATGCTCAGTGTTGTACTTCAGGCTGCTCTCTTGCTTTCTCTGACTGCAGAATTCGTCTCATCTCCCTGGCTGCCCAGAAGTTTATTTCAGACATTGCCAACGATGCCCTACAACACTGCAAGATGAAGGGCACAGCTTCCGGCAGCTCCCGCAACAAGAGTAAGGTGAGGGTCTGCTCTGTGAAGCCTCTAGGTGTGGGGGTACAACCAGCAGGGCTGAGTGAGATCCTGGGTGAGCTGTTCCTAGCGTGTTTAAATGCAGGGTAAAGTCATTGGAAAACTGAAACTCTTGTATACCTCATGTATCCCCGTGTGGGAAGACAGCTGGGTATAAAGAATAGGATGGAGAACATTTTAATGCCTTTGAAACCAGCCGGGTTGTGGCCCATCTGGAGGCTGCAGAACTCCAAAAGGGTAGAGGAGAACTAGAGGGGCTCAGACAACGGCACCAGGAATGATCAAGAGCCTGAAAAGCTCTTCTAGAAGTATGCCACAATGTAGCCGTGTTAGTACTGGAGATGCAAAGTGCATGAAGCAAGGACTGTTAGTGCCTTAACATCTGTTGATGAGGGAGAGAAGTTTTTGAGCTTTCACAGAGCTCTTCAGGTCTGGGAAATCCAAACCCTCCCTCCTAGACCCCACACCTCAACCCTGAGCCCCCCTCCTGCAACCTAATTCCTGCCCAAACGCCAGTCTCTTGCCCCAAGCTTGCTCCCGCATGCCAAAGCCCTTGACCCCAGCCTGGAGTCGCCTCCTGCACCCTAAATGCACCCTGGAGCCTTCAACCTCCCCTCGCCTCCAGATTGTCTGGGTATGGAATGAATTTCGTTGTGTACCAACATGGAGATGTGTTGCATGTTTCCATATTGGTGCACAAAACAAGATTAGAGGGGACATTAGTTTGGGTTAGAATCAATGTTGGATGGCTGTCATCAGGCTAGCTGGAATTTCTTGCAGGATTTCAGCTAATTTTTGTGACTATTTTTTCTCCCAGGGTGTGGGGTGACATAGTGGCTTTTGGGAGGGGATTGCTCCTGCTGTGTGTGGTTCATTAGTCTTTCTGAGGTTTGTCTGCAGAGCGGTTCAGCGTTGGGGAGCTGTTCAGAAGGGTCTGGCCCCAAGGATCCCTGGGGAGAATGTGCTGTCTTGCCTTTGCTCAGGAAATGGCGTATGAAGAATGGCTGATCAGCTTGGCTACGTCTAGACTGGCAGGATTTTCCGGAAATGCTTTTAACGAAAAAGTTTTCCGTTAAAAGCATTTTCGGAACAGAGCGTCTAGATTGGCAGGACGCTTTTCTGCAAAAGCACTTTTTGCGGAAAAGCGTCCGTGGCCAATCTAGACGCGCTTTTGCGCAAAAAAGCCCCAATCGCCATTTTCGCGATCAGGCTTTTTTGCGCAAAACAAATCTCAGCTGTCTACACTGGCCCTTTTGCGCAAAAGGGACTTTTGCCTGAACAGGAGCAGCAAAGTATTTCCGCAAAAAGCACTGATTTCTTACAGTAGGAAGTCAGTGCTTTTGCGGAAATTCAAGTGGCCAGTGTAGACAGCTGGCAAATTTTTTCCAGAAAAGCGGCTGATTTTCTGGAAAAACTGGCCAGTCTAGACACAGCCCTTGCGTCTCTCCAAAAGGAGTTAATCCAATAGCCGCTGTCCCTGTCCTCATCTTGTCTCTGCTTTTGGGGAAGGAGGGTGGTGCGCCTGGCAATGGCTGCCCTGTTGTCACTGACTCTGCCTCCGTCCCAGCAGGACAAGAAGTACACCCTGACCATGGAGGACCTGATGCCAGCACTTGCGGAGTATGGCATCAATGTGAAGAAGCCACACTATTTCACCTAGCACAGGGGAGCCTGCCCATCCTGCGCTGTGATGGGCAGGAGCTCTGCTCTATTAAAGCGTTGATGCTGGCTGGTGGTTTGTGTGAGGGGCTCTTTGCTCTGGGAATGCTGATGCCCTGCTCTGTGGTGCAGGGACTGCCACTGGGACAGCCCCGACCGGCCCATCACGCTGGCCTCTGGGGATGTGTTGGCCAGTCCTTGGGACAAGGGGCTGCTAGCCCAGGTGCTGTTGGCTCTGCAGGGGGAGGGTGTTGATGCCCTGAAGGAATTGCAACTCTTGGGTTTTGTGTAGCTCTGGCTGGGGTTTGGTGCTGACAGGTAGGTGATCGGCTGCGGTGTCCTACAGCTTCACTGCATGGTGCTGAGAATGTGAAGGACTAGCCCCGTCCCACGGCAGAGGGAGGACATGTCAGCTGTGTGCAGGACTAGCTGTTCTCATGACCCTGCTCTCCTGCAGGCAAGCAGTGCCCTCCAGTCCTCCAACTACTCCTTGGCTTCCTGGCCTAAGGGGAGGTGCCATGGGAGCATGAGCTATGGGACATCCCTGGCTGGGAGGGCAGCTAGAGGATTTGTGTACACTGCTTAGCCAAGGCCTAGACTACAGCCCAGGAACGCCTCTTTGGATGAGTCACAGAGGGCCAGTTTCCATAACAAACGTTTATTGCAGATGCTGACAGCTCTCCTGTGGGGCCTGGCTGGGAGCTATTTAAAAACATGAAGCATGAAATCACCCCAGCACTGGCTGCAGGCAGGCAAAGTGAGGTCTTGTGGGGGGAGGTGGGGTTCTGAGCCTGTAAGCATAAGGTGCTGGGTGGCTCCAAGGCCCCATCTTAGACCTGGGGCTAGTAGAAGACTCCCTCCCCTTTCACTGGTACAGCTGGGAGGGAGGGTGGAGGTGGCTGCTGCGCAGTGGGTCCTGTGTGCCTCCATGTGCTCCGATGGAGATAGCACCATCCGTACCATGTGTCTGTGGCTGACGCAGGTTGAGGGTGGGAAGGGTAGGCACCTCCTGAAGGCACTTGGAGGGGGCGGGGAAGCTTGGCACTAGCAGGGGGCTGGCCCCTATTTCTCCTGCATCTTCTCCAGGATGGGGACGATCATGTCGAACTTGGGCCGCTTCGCAGGGTCCTCGTTCATACAGATCTTCATCAGCTTGCAGATGTGGGGGGAGATGCCAGGCGGGATGGTTGGGCGCAGCCCCTCCAGTGCCACCTGTGTGCAAGCAGGAGTAGAGCCGGGGATGGGCCTGGATCAAGGCCACAGCCCCGGCTGGACCTATCCCCTCCTCCCCAGTGGTGACACTGGCAGAGCTGGGGGGCAGCGGCAGGACCCGCCACTCACCTTCATGCCGATCTCCATGTTGGACAGGTCTGCAAAAGGCACCTCACGCGTCACCAGCTCCCAAAGCAGCACCGCAAAGCTCCACATGTCAGCCGAGCGCCGGTTGATTTCCTCTGCCTTCTTCTGCAGAGCTGCAGGGAGCCATGAGTGCTCAGGGAATGTGCACCCCAAGCAAGGGGCTTCTGGCCGCCAGGCACTAAGCAACAGCAGCTCCCTGTGGGGCTGAGGTAACACTCACCCTCTGGCGCCACCCATGCTGGAGCATACATCCTGCCAGGGCACTGGAAGGAGAACTTCACATCTGCCATGCTGAGACGCGCGGTCATGTCCTCATCAATCTGTGGGGGGGAGGGGATCAGCCCGGCACCTGTGAGGGCCCAGCTACTGCGCCCAGCCCCTCAGCAGGGAGGGGATGGGCCCAGCTACCACGCCCAGTCTCTGCTCACCATGATGCTGCGGCTGTTGAGATGGTGCCGGGGGATCAGGGGCTCCAGCGTGTGTAGGAAGGCCATGCCCCGGGCAATGTCCAGGGCAAACTTCACTGCTTGCATCTGATCCACCACAAAATCTGCAGGGAGACTGAGCATCAGTGCCAGGGCAGGAGTGCGGGAGGCAGGACACTGGGGGGCGAGGAGAGAGAGGGGAGGCAGGGCTGGGCACCAGCAGGAGGAGGAAGGCGGGGCTGACGGGTAAGTCTAACTTTGGTACCGGGCAAATTAGTCAAAACATAGTAAAGAATAAAATTGTCAGGCATGTAGAAGAACATAATTTGTTGGACAAAAGTCAACATGGTTTCTGTAAAGGGAAATCCTGTCTTACTAATCTGTTAGAGTTCTTTGAAGGGGTTAACAAACATGCGGACAAGGGGGATCCAGTAGATATAGTATACTTGGATTTTCAGAAAGCCTTTGACAAGGTCCCTCACCAAAGGCTCTTGTGTAAATTCCATGGCCATGGGATAAGAGGGAAGGTCCTTTCATGGATTAAGAACCGGTTAAAAGACAGGAAACAAAGGGTAGGAATAAATGGTAAATTTTCAGATTGGAGAGGGGTAACTAGTGGTGTCCCCCAAGGGTTGGTCCTGGGACCAATCCTGTTCAACTTATTCATAAATGATCTGGAGAAAGGGGTAAGCAGTGAGGTAGTAAAGTTTGCAGATGATACCAAACTGTTTAGGATAGTCGAGACAGAAGCAGACTGTGAAGAACTTCAAGAAGATCTCACCAAACTGAGTGATTGGGCAACAAAATGGCAAATGAAATTTAATGTGGATAAGTGTAAAATAATGCATGTTGGAAAAAATAACCCGAACTATACGTACAGTATGATGGGGGCTAATTTGGCTACGACAAATCAGGAAAGAGATCTTGGAGTTATCGTGGACAGTTCTCTGAAAACTTCCACACGGTGTGCAGCGGCGGTCAAAAAGGCAAATAGGATGCTAGGAATTATTAAGAAAGGGATAGAAAATAAGACCCAGAATATCTTACTGCCCCTGTATAAAACTATGGTACGCCCACATCTTGAATACTGTGTACAGATGTGGTCTCCTCACCTCAAAAAACGTAATTTGGCCTTGGAAAGGGTTCAGAAAAGGGCAACTAAAATGATTAGGGGTTTGGAACGGGTCCCATGTGAAGAGAGATTAAGGCAACTGGGGCTTTTCAGTTTAGAAAAGAGGCGACTGAGGGGGGATATGATAGAGGTCTATAAAATCATAAGTGGTGTGGAGAGGGCGAATAAAGAAAAGTTATTTATTAGTTCCCATAACAGGAGAACTAGAGGACACCAAATGAAGTTAATGGGTAGCAAGTTTAAAACTAATAAAAGAAAGTTCTTCACACAGCGTGTAGTCAACCTGTGGAACTCCTTGCCAGAGGAGGCTGTGAAGGCTAGAACTATAACAGAATTTAAAGAAAGCGGCGAGGAGTCCTGTGGCACCTTATAGACTAACTGAAGTGTAGGCGCATAAGCTTTCGTGGGCTAAGACCCACTTCGTCAGATGCATGTCAGAGTTTAAAGAGAAGCTAGATAATTTCATGGAGGTTAGGTCCATAAAAGGCTATTAGCCAGGGGATAGAAATGGTGTCCCTGGCCTCTGTTTGTCAGAGGCTGGAGAGGGATGGCAGGAGACAAATCACTTGATCATTGTCTTCGGTCCACCCCCTCTGGGGCACCTGGTGCTGGCCACTGTGGGCAGACAGGATACTGGGCTAGATGAACCTTTGGTCTGACCCAGTACGGCCGTTCTTATGATGGGGGCACCAGCGGAAGGAGAGGGAGACAGGCTGGGCACCGGGGGGGAGGAGGAAGGGGGAGGCGGGCTGAGAGGAGGAGCGGCAGGCAGGATTGGGCACCAGCAGGAGGAGGGAGTCGGGGCTGATGGAGCCACCAGCGAGAGAAGAGGGGCGAGGGAGGTGGGTTGGCCACCGGGGGTGGGGCAGGGAGGCAGGCTGGGCACCCGGGGGAGGAGAAGGGAGCGGGAGGACCAGGATGCGGGTCTCATGCCAGCACCAGGAGTTGGACAAGAGGAGCAGGAAGGGCAGACAGGGAAACCAAAGCTGGGCTACCGCAGGCGCCGTGGGGCTGGCGAGACTCCAGGGGCTGATGCAGGTGCTGGGGGGGTAAGGGCGCAGGGCCTTGCAGATGTGGGTACCGGGGGAGGGGATGGACGAGAGCAGTGGGGTACAGGCAGCAGCCAATGGGGGGGGGCTATAAGCTGGTGACAGCTGCCGGAGGCTGGGAGAGGAGACGGCCAGTGTGTGTGTGTGTGTGTGGGGGGGGATTCCCACAGGCTGCTGAGAGCTACCTAAGATAAGCCCCAGGGTGAAATGGGGGCCAGGTCCAGGGCTGGAGAGGGCCCCCTAGGCACAGCCACCCCACCCGTCCAGGGTCCCACACAGCAGCGGGTGTCTGCCATTGCCCTTGCCCACCTCCCCTGTCCTGACACTCACTCGTCCCCTCGTGCAGGACGTTGTAGAGGGAACCGTAGGGCATCCAGTGTGTGATGATGATTGGGTGGGGGGCCGGGGGCGACTGGCAGGCCCCCAACACGGGCAGGACATTGGGGTGCGAGAAGATCCTGGAAGAGAGAGAAGTGTAAGAACAGGCCCCACCCCTTGGCCCCCGCGCCCAGCCCAGGCTCCCCAGGGCCTACCGGAGCTTGGGATACTCCTCATTGAAGTCTCTGCTTTTCCGCGTTGTCCAGTCCCGGACTTTCATCACTTTGATCACGATGTCGTTGCCCTGCCAACGCCCTTTCCACAGCTGCAGGACGACAGGCCAGGGTCAGGAGGTGAGGGACAAGAATGGGGCACAGCAGGGACAGAATGGGGCCAGCTGGGGGATCAAGGGACAGAGCCATCCGGGAACTAGGGGCGGACTCATGGGACAGGGTAGGACAGGGTGAGCCGGGGGCAGGGCAGGGGTTGGGTGGGGGCGGGGGCAGGGCGGGGGCGTGGGCCAGGGTGAGCCGGGGGCAGGGCGGGGGCAGGGCGGGGGCGTGGGCCAGGGTGAGCCGGGGGCAGGGCGGGGGCAGGGCGGGGATGTGGGCCAGGGTGAGCCGGGGGCAGGGCGGGGGTTGGGCGGGGACGTGGGCCAGGGCCCAGTGCTTTCAGCCCCCCACTTGCTGAGGAATTGCCTCTCCCACCCCAGGAAGTCAGGGCCGGGCGACTCCGGTGGCTCAGAAGGAAGCTGAGCGGCAAGGGGCCGAGGCTGCTCCGTGGCACCTGCCCTGGGCCGTCTTGCTGCCAGCTTGGCCCCGAGTCCCAGCCGGGTTCCTACCCCCAGGGCCTGCCGCAGGCCCCCCACCTACCTCTCCCGACTGGTTCTCGTTGAGTTTGTGGCCCAGGGTCAGCTGCTTGTAGTCTATGCCGGCCAGTTTATTCAGGGTCCCGTTTCCTGCCGAGCGAAAGGGAGACGCGATCACGCCCCAGGGAGCCCTGCCTGCCCTCGCCCCTCCCCTCCCGTTCTCTGCCCCACTATACAAATCAGCCTCCCCCACCCTGAGGCTCCCTCCTCCCCCTCATGCCCACTGGAGGGTGCCCCACATCACCTTCCTCCCCCTCCCAGCCGGGCCCAGATCCTTACGGGGCCGCGTGCGGGTGGTGCCCTTCCAGAAGGTGTCCTTGTAGGGGATCTTGGTCAGGCTCTGGCCCAGCTTGTCGGCGCGCTCTGGGGAGACAGAGGCATTGAGCACGAGGCGCTGGGCAGCTGCCCCCGAGCGTGGCAGCCGGGCGGATAATTTCACTGGCTGGTAAAACAGGTCGCAGGCTGCCGAGCTGAGCTGGCGCAAGGACCGTCAGGCTTAAGGGGAGCAGGTGGGAACAAAGCTCCCTTGGCCAGTCTGGCCGCTCAGAGGAGGCTTTCGCTGGCCAAGCGACGCCAGCCCCTCGGCCCTGCTGGGGTCACAGACCAGCCCCCAGGGTTTCTCTCGGAGGCAGGCCGGGCTCAGGTGCCGGGCACTGCCGGTGCAATCAGCCCAGCGCCTGGCAGAGCTGTTCTCTCCTGCCCCGACTCCTCTCACGTCACAAGAGAGCGGCCCAGCGAGGCGAGGGGCCCGGCCAGCCCTGCCCTGGGGGGAGTGGGAGCCAGTCTCCAGAGCTGCAAGGGCTGGAATCACAAGCTGTCCATTGCCCTAGGCCACAGACGCGTCGGGGTCACAGGAGCCCGTTCGCTGGACCGAGGTTTCCAAAGGAGGGTGGAGCCAATGAATCCGGCATCATGACACAGGTCAGACACACGGATCCTGGTGGGCCCTGGGGTCCTGCCCTGCCATCCCAAAGCAGCCACAAACCCCCAGGCAAGCCCTATGCCCCTGCATGTGGAGGGGGGCAGGGCAGGAGGGCTGGGGACTTGTGGAGGGGGCAGGGCAGGGAGGGGTGAGGGTGGCCGATGCAGGGCGAGTGAGCAGATCGTGTGGGGCAGAGCTGGTGGGGGACAGGGTGGAAGGTTGCGGAAGCAGGGGAGGTGCAGGATGGGGCTGTGGGGGCCACGGAGGGGCAGAGTGGGATGGGGACTATGTGGGGCAGGGGAAGTGCAGCGCAGGATGGGGAAGCCACAGGGAGGAGTGGGGCGGGATGCAGGGTCTGTGGAGGTCGGGGGGCGAGGCAGGGGGCACCGGGGGCTCCCACCTTTCAGCTGTTCACGCAGCGGTGCCTTGGCCTTGTCCAGGGGCATCTGGCCATACTTGTTGGAGATGCTGACGAGGGCCCCACTGTTCACCAGGTCCTGGGGCAGGAGAGGACGAGGTGAGACCCCAGCGCCTCGGCCCCCCCCCCCCCCGGAGGCAGGGCCCTGCTCACCTCGGCCACCTGGCCATGCCCCCAGAAGCAGGCGTAGTGCAGGGGGGGTGTTCCCATGTTCGTTCACTGCGTTGACGTCCGCCTTGAACTGGATCAGCTGGGAGGGAAGGGACGGCAAGCCGCAGCTGTGGGGGGAAGGGAGGACGCTCCCTGCGCAGAGCCCCCAGCTCCATTCTCGGGGAAGGGCCGCTGCCCGCTCTCCAGCCGCCCCAGCTGGGGGCAAAGGGCAGGGGCTGGCAGGGGAAATACGTGCAGACTGCAAAGGGAAGCAGGGAAGGGACTTGGCCAGCGGGGGGGGAGCGGCGCAGGGCAGAGGGCCTGGCTGGTCAGTGGGAGCAGCGCAGGGCAGGGGGCCGGCCCGCAGGGGGGAGCGGCGCAGGGCAGGGGGCCCGGCCAGTCAGTGGGAGCAGCGCAGGGCAGGAGGTCTGGCCCGCGGGTGGGGGCGGCGCAGGGCAGGGGGTCCGCAGGGGGAGCGCAGGGCAGGGGGCCTGGCCCGCGGGTGGGGGCGGCGCAGGGCAGGGGGCCTGGCCCGCAGGGGGAGCGGCACAGGGCAGGGGGCGCGGCCCGCGGGTGGGGGCGGCGCAGGGCAGGGGGCCCGGCCCGCGGGTGGGGGCGGCGCAGGGCAGGGGGCCCGGCCCGCTGGGGGAGCGGCGCAGGGCAGGGGGCCCGGCCCGCGGGTGGGGGCGGCGCAGGGCAGGGGGCCCGGCCCCGCTGGGGGAGCGGCGCAGGGCAGGGGGCCCGGCCCGCGGGTGGGGGCGGCGCAGGGCAGGAGGCCCGGCCCGCAGGGGGAGCGGCGCAGGGCAGGGGGCCGGCCCGCGGGTGGGGGCGGCGCAGGGCAGGGGGCCCGGCCCGCAGGGGGAGCGGCGCAGGGCAGGGGGCCCGGCCCGCGGGTGGGGCGGCGGCGAGGGCAGGGGGCCCGGCCCGCGGGTGGGGGGCGGCGCAGGGCAGGGGGTCCGCAGGGAGAGCGGGCGCAGGGCAGGGGGCCCGGCCCGCGGGTGGGGGCGGCGCAGGGCAGGGGGCCCGGCCCGCGGGTGGGGGCGGCGCAGGGCAGGGGGCCCGGCCCGCGGGTGGGGGGCGGCGCAGGGACAGGGGGTCCGCAGGGAGAGCGGCGCAGGGCAGGGGGCCCGGCCCGCGGGTGGGGGCGGCGCAGGGCAGGGGGCCCGGCCCGCAGGGGGAGCGGCGCAGGGCAGGGGGCCCGGCCCGCGGGTGGGGGGCGGCGCAGGGCCTGGCCGGCGCCCCCGGTACCTTCTGCACGATGTCGCGGTGCCCGTGGCTGGCGGCCAGGTGCAGCGGGCTGTCGTCGCCCCGGTTCAGCACGTTGATGCGGGCGCCCCGCATGATCAGCATGTCCACCACGTGGGAGCGGCCCTCGCGGCAGGCCCAGTGCAGGGGGCTGAATCCATGGTCGTCCCTGGGGGGCGGAGCTGTGAGGGCAGGGCCAGCGCCTCACCCCAGCAGCTCTCCCTCCTGCCTGGCTGCTGCCCCTGCCCTCCAGCCACTGGGAGCCATGAGCCAGCCAGAACCCTTCCTGGGGTCACCGGCCAGGGGGCGAGTCTGGGGAGCTCCAAGTCCGGTCTCCAGTTTTCTGCCAACCCCCTGGCCGGGGGGCAGCCGCGGCTCCGTTCCAGCTCTTCCAGGGCTGAGGCCCCGGCCTGCGACCCCCCCGCACCGCTCAGGAAGGGAGCCTGAGTCAGGCCCGGCCTTAAAAGGAGATTCCAGAGGCGGATGGGGAGGAGGCCTGGCTCAGCCCCGCGGCCTAGGAGAGCTTCCCTGCACCCAGTCCAGCCCCATCGCCCAAGGAGCACCCCTCACCATGCAGCCCTGGCTTGTCCTCCCCATCCGCACCACCCCTCCTGCCAAAGCTCAGGGGGGCCCATTCCCAGCCCAGGGCTCCGGGTCCTGCCTCCCCAGGACAGGGACAGGCGGGGGCACGGGAGTAGAGTAGGCAGCTCCCTGCCCAGAGACCCTCCCCCCCCCTGCTTAGAACCCCTGGGGCTGGCAGCTCTGGGGAGAGAGGACCCAGGCCCGGCTGAGACACCTGCCAACCTCCTGGACCAGAGGCAAGACAGAGCACATGGAGAACCAAGGTCTGTCCTCAGGCCTTCACTCAGCCCCTCTGGCGCTCGGCTCCACCCCTCCCGCCTGGTTCCAGCCCCTCCCACCCGGCTCCCAGCCCCTCCCGAACCGCCCGGCTCCCAGCCCCTCCCACCCGGCTCCAGCCCCTCCCGAACTGCCCGGCTCCCAGCCCCTCCCGAACCGCCCGGCTCCCAGCCCCTCCCGAACTGCCCGGCTCCAGCCCCTCCCGAACCGCCCGGCTCCAGCCCCTCCCGAACCGCCCGGCTCCAGCCCCTCCCACCCGGCTCCAGCCCCTCCCGAACCGCCCGGTTCCCAGCCCCTCCCGAACTGGCCCGGCTCCCAGCCCCTCCCGAACCGCCCGGCTCCCAGCCCCTCCCGAACCGCCCGGCTCCCAGCCCCTCCCGAACCGCCCGGCTCCAGCCCCTCCCACCCGGCTCCAGCCCCTCCCGAACTGCCCGGCTCCAGCCCCTCCCACCCGGCTCCAGCCCCTCCCCGAACTGCCCGGCTCCCAGCCCCTCCCGAACCGCCCGGCTCCCAGCCCCTCCCGAACCGCCCGGCTCCAGCCCCTCCCGAACCGCCCCGGCTCCAGCCCCTCCTGAACCGCCCGGCTCCCAGCCCCTCCCGAACCGCCCGGCTCCAGCCCCTCCCACCCGGCTCCAGCCCCTCCCGAACCGCCCGGCTCCCAGCCCCTCCCGAACCGCCCGGCTCCAGCCCCTCCCACCCGGCTCCAGCCCCTCCCGAACTGCCCGGCTCCAGCCCCTCCCACCCGGCTCCCAGCCCCTCCCGAACCGCCCGGCTCCCAGCCCCTCCCGAACCGCCCGGCTCCCAGCCCCTCCCGAACTGCCCGGCTCCAGCCCCTCCCGAACCGCCCGGCTCCCAGCCCCTCCCGAACCGCCCGGCTCCAGCCCCTCCCACCCGGCTCCAGCCCCTCCCGAACTGCCCGGCTCCAGCCCCTCCCACCCGGCTCCAGCCCCTCCCACCCGGCTCCCAGCCCCTCCCGAACCGCCCGGCTCCCAGCCCCTCCTGAACCCGGCTCCCAGCCCCTCCTGAACAACCCGGCTCCAGCCCCTCCTGAACCGCCCGGCTCCAGCCCCTCCCGAACCGCCCGGCTCCCAGCCCCTCCCGAACCGCCCAGCTCCCAGCCCCTCCCACCCGGCTCCAGCCCCTCCCGAACCGCCCGGTTCCCAGCCCCTCCCGAACCGCCCGGCTCCCAGCCCCTCCCGAACCGCCCGGCTCCCAGCCCCTCCCGAACCGCCCGGTTCCAGCCCCTCCCGAACCGCCCGGCTCCCAGCCCCTCCCGAACCGCCCGGCTCCCAGCCCCTCCCGAACCGCCCGGTTCCAGCCCCTCCCGAACCGCCCGGCTCCCAGCCCCTCCCGAACCGCCCGGCTCCCAGCCCCTCCCGAACCGCCCGGTTCCCAGCCCCCTCCCGAACCGCCCGGCTCCCAGCCCCTCCCGAACCGCCCGGCTCCAGCCCCTCCCGAACCGCCCGGCTCCCAGCCCCCTCCCGAACCGCCCGGCTCCCAGCCCCTCCCGAACCGCCCGGTTCCAGCCCCTCCCGAACCGCCCGGTTACCAGCCGCTCCCGAACCGCCCGGCTCCCAGCCCCTCCCACCCGGTTCCCAGCCCCTCCCGAACCGCCCGGCTCCCAGCCCCTCCCACCCGGCTCCCAGCCCCTCCCGAACCGCCCGGCTCCCAGCCCCTCCCACCCGGCTCCAGCCCCTCCCGAACTGCCCGGCTCCAGCCCCTCCCACCCGGCTCCCAGCCCCTCCTGAACCGCCCGGCTCCAGCCCCTCCTGAACCGCCCAGCTCCCAGCCCCTCCCGCCCGGTTCCAGCCCCTCCTGAACCGCCCGGCTCCCAGCCCCTCCCGCCCGGTTCCAGCCCCTCCTGAACCGCCCGGCTCCCAGCCCCTCCCGCCCGGTTCCAGCCCCTCCTGAACCGCCCGGCTCCCAGCCCCTCCCGAACCGCCCAGCTCCCAGCCCCTCCCGCCTGGTTCCAGCCCCTCCTGAACCGCCCGGCTCCCAGCCCCTCCCGAACCGCCCGGCTCCCAGCCCCTCCCGAACTGCCCGGTTCCAGCCCCTCCCGAACCGCCCGGCTCCCAGCCCCTCCCGAACCGCCCGGCTCCCAGCCCCTCCCGAACCGCCCGGTTCCAGCCCCTCCCGAACCGCCCGGCTCCCAGCCCCTCCCGAACCGCCCGGTTCCCAGCCCCTCCCGAACCGCCCGGCTCCAGCCCCTCCCGAACCGCCCGGTTACCAGCTGCTCCCGAACCGCCCGGCTCCCAGCCCCTCCCGAACCGCCCGGTTCCCAGCCCCTCCCGAACCGCCCGGCTCCCAGCCCCTCCCGAACCGCCCGGCTCCCAGCCCCTCCCGAACCGCCCCGGCTCCCAGCCGCTCCCGCCTGGTTCCAGCCCCTCCTGAACCGCCCGGCTCCAGCCCCTCCCGAACCGCCCGGCTCCCAGCCCCTCCCGAACCGCCCGGTTCCAGCCCCTCCCGAACCGCCCGGTTACCAGCTGCTCCCGAACCGCCCGGCTCCCAGCCCCTCCCACCCGGTTCCCAGCCCCTCCTGCCTGGCTATGGCATCTGTCTGCCAGCCCTTGCTGCCTGGCTCCCAGCCCTGCCCCCCCACTGTGGCATCTGTCTGCCAGCCTCCCACGCAGAGCGAGTCCCAGGAGAGAGTGACCCAGCTCCACCTGGCTCAGCAGTGGGAACGGAGTGAGCTGGGCCCTGGGTAGCCCCTGCAGTAGCCCGGCCCTGCCCGCCTATGGGCCCCGTGCCGGGAGCGCGCGGTGCCCATGGCAGAAAGGAGACACCCTCTGGCCAGGCCGGGGGCGCTGCCCGAGGGCCAGGAGCAGCTGAAGACACGTGCAGAGCCCGTGCCCCAGCGATGCTGGCGCCCTCCCTCCCAGAGCCGCTGGGCCCTTCGCACCTCCCCCGCGGCTCAGGCCACCCCTCCCCTCTCCTAAGGGTGCCCCCGGCCGCCCAATCCCCAGCTCGCAGCCCCAGTCACCCCTGGTTGAGGTCGTTCTCCGTGTTGTCCAGCCAGAGGCGCACGGCCACGGCGTTGCCCTCGCGGCACTGCGTGAAGATGTCGTCCATCCTGGGCTCCTGCCAAGCAGAGGGGCGCGTCAGGGCCCCAGCCACGTCCCAGGTGGAGCCCAGGGCCCGGCTCCCGGACATGCCGGGCCCTGCACGTCCCCCGAGCACCAAGCCAATTGCCCCTCCCAGGGCCAGCCCCCGGGCTGTGACCCCCCCTTCCCGCCTCCGCAGGGCCAGCCCCCGGGCTGTGACCCCCCCTTCCCGCCTCCGCAGGGCCAGCCCCCGGATCTGACCCCCCCTTCCCGCCTCCGCAGGGCCAGCCCCCGGGATCTGACCCCCCCTTCCCGCCTCCGCAGGGCCAGCCCCCGGGATCTGACTCCCCTTCCCGCCTCCGCAGGGCCAGCCCCCGGGATCTGACCCCCCTTCCCGCCTCCGCAGGGCCAGCCCCCGGGATCTGACCCCCCCTTCCCGCCTCCGCAGGGCCAGCCCCCGGGATCTGACTCCCCCTTCCCGCCTCCGCAGGGCCAGCCCCCGGGATCTGACTCCCCCTTCCCGCCTCCGCAGGGCCAGCCCCCGGGATCTGACTCCCCCTTCCCGCCTCCGCAGGGCCAGCCCCCGGGATCTGACCCCCCTTCCCGCCTCCGCAGGGCCAGCCCCCGGGATCTGACCCCCCCCTTCCCGCCTCCGCAGGGCCAGCCCCCGGGATCTGACCCCCCCCTTCCCCGCCTCCGCAGGGCCAGCCCCCGGGATCTGACTCCCCCTTCCCGCCTCCGCAGGGCCAGCCCCCGGGATCTGACCCCCCCTTCCCGCCTCCGCAGGGCCAGCCCCCGGGATCTGACTCCCCCTTCCCGCCTCCGCAGGGCCAGCCCCCGGGATCTGACCCCCCTTCCCGCCTCCGCAGGGCCAGCCCCCGGGATCTGACCCCCCTTCCCGCCTCCGCAGGGCCAGCCCCCGGGATCTGACCCCCCCCTTCCCGCCTCCGCAGGGCCAGCCCCCGGGCTGTGACCCCCCTTCCCGCCTCCGCAGGGCCAGCCCCGGGCTGTGACCCCCCCTTCCCGCCTCCGCAGGGCCAGCCCCCGGGATCTGACCCCCCTTCCCGCCTCCGCAGGGCCAGCCCCCGGGATCTGACCCCCCCTTCCCGCCTCCGCAGGGCCAGCCCCCGGGATCTGACCCCCCCTTCCCGCCTCCGCAGGGCCAGCCCCCGGGCTGTGACCCCCCCTTCCCCGCCTCCGCAGGGCCAGCCCCCGGGCTGTGACCCCCCCTTCCCGCCTCCGCAGGGCCAGCCCCCGGGATCTGACCCCCCCCCTTCCCGCCTCCGCAGGGCCAGCCCCCGGGATCTGACCCCCCCTTTCCCGCCTCCGCAGGCCAGCCCCCGGGATCTGACCCCCCCTTCCCGCCTCCGCAGGGCCAGCCCCCGGGCTGTGACCCCCCCTTCCCGCCTCCGCAGGGCCAGCCCCCGGGATCTGACTCCCCCTTCCCGCCTCCGCAGGGCCAGCCCCCGGGATCTGACCCCCCTTCCCGCCTCCGCAGGGCCAGCCCCCGGGATCTGACCCCCCCCCCTTCCCGCCTCCGCAGGGCCAGCCCCCGGGATCTGACCCCCCCCTTCCCGCCTCCGCAGGGCCAGCCCCCGGGATCTGACCCCCCCTTCCCGCCTCCGCAGGGCCAGCCCCCGGGCTGTGACCCCCCCTTCCCGCCTCCGCAGGGCCAGCCCCCGGGATCTGACTCCCCCTTCCCGCCTCCGCAGGGCCAGCCCCCGGGATCTGACCCCCCCTTCCCGCCTCCGCAGGGCCAGCCCCCGGGATCTGACCCCCCCCTTCCCGCCTCCGCAGGGCCAGCCCCCGGGATCTGACTCCCCCTTCCCGCCTCCGCAGGGCCAGCCCCTGGGCTGTGACCCCCCCTTCCCGCCTCCGCAGGGCCAGCCCCCGGGATCTGACCCCCCCCTTCCCGCCTCCGCAGGGCCAGCCCCCGGGATCTGACTCCCCCTTCCCGCCTCCGCAGAGGCCAGCCCCTGGGCTGTGACCCCCCTTCCCGCCTCCGCAGGGCCAGCCCCCGGGATCTGACCCCCCCCCTTCCCGCCTCCGCAGGGCCAGCCCCCGGGATCTGACCCCCCCTTCCCGCCTCCGCAGGGCCAGCCCCCGGGATCTGACCCCCCTTCCCGCCTCCGCAGGGCCAGCCCCCGGGATCTGACTCCCCCTTCCCGCCTCCGCAGGGCCAGCCCCCGGGATCTGACTCCCCCTTCCCGCCTCCGCAGGGCCAGCCCCCGGGATCTGACCCCCCCTTCCCGCCTCCGCAGGGCCAGCCCCTGGGCTGTGACCCCCCTTCCCGCCTCCGCAGGGCCAGCCCCCGGATCTGACTCCCCCTTCCCGCCTCCGCAGGGCCAGCCCCCGGGATCTGACCCCCCCCTTCCCGCCTCCGCAGGGCCAGCCCCCGGGATCTGACCCCCCCTTCCCGCCTCCGCAGGGCCAGCCCCCGGGATCTGACTCCCCCTTCCCACCTCCGCAGGGCCAGCCCCCGGGCTGTGACCCCCCCCTTCCCGCCTCCGCAGGGCCAGCCCCCGGGATCTGACCCCCCCCCTTCCCGCCTCCGCAGGGCCAGCCCCCGGGATCTGACTCCCCCTTCCCGCCTCCGCAGGGCCAGCCCCGGGATCTGACCCCCCCCTTCCCGCCTCCGCAGGGCCAGCCCCCGGGATCTGACTCCCCCTTCCCGCCTCCGCAGGGCCAGCCCCCGGGATCTGACCCCCCCCTTCCCGCCTCCGCAGGGCCAGCCCCCGGGATCTGACTCCCCCTTCCCGCCTCCGCAGGGCCAGCCCCCGTCCCCTGACTCCCTTCCTGCCCCCATCCCTCGGGCACAGCCAGACCCACAGCCCATCCCCCAGACTCTGAGCCTATTCTCATCTGTGTGGGGCTAGCTCCCCCAGGACGCCTGCCACTGGGGACACTGCTGTGAGGGGCAGGGCTGGGGGCCCACACGCCTGCAGTGAGGCTCAGCAGGCAGGGGGCGGCTCCGGTTTCTGGCTGCGTGTGGGCAGGAGGGGAGGCTGCCCCACCATGAGTGGCAGTGCTCAGCCCCCTTCCCACTTATCTCTGCAGACCCAGCTGCTCCCGCCGGCTTCCGGCAGCCACCAGGCAATGGGGAGGGGGGTACGCGGGGGGGGGGGGGCACAGCATGGGGGACTCTCCCTGCTGAAGCTGCCACTCCTCTTCCCGGCAAAACCGCAAAAGGCCTGGCAGGAGCATGGGCAAGGGCTGGCATGAGACACCGTCTGTGCAGGACCCCCGGAGCCCTGACCCCCACCCAGCCCCCAGCGCCTTCCCAGAGCTTCTCCTCGGCCCGCAAGCCAGTGGGGAGCCAGGAGCCAGGGCCCTGGGGCTGTCCTGGTGAGGCCCATGGCTGCTCTCCCGTAGGCCACTGCCCCACCCCGTGCTGGGCAGGACCCAGCCCCAGAGGCAGGGAGAATTCTGGGCCAGGAAGGCTCAGCACAAGGGGCCCGGCCCAGTGGGTGCCCAGCCCAGCCAACAGTGGTAGGAGCTGAAGCTATTTCACCCCCCACCCCACCGCACCCCCGGGAGCTTCTGCTGAGCCCTCTCCCCCTGCCAGGCGCAGGTCAAAGGCACCAGGCCAGGGGCTCAGACAGCCTGAGCAGAGGGGGCCTGCCCCAGGGACTGTCCACACCAGAGCAGAAACTGCGAGGCCAGTGGCCAGCAAAGCACTTCCACAGGGGCGGCACTGGCTCAGGGCCCAGCATCGTGCTGGGGGCACTGGGGGGGCGGGGCTGGCTCAGGGCCCAGCATCGTGCTGGGGGCACTGGGGGGGGGCGGGGCTGGCTCAGGGCCCAGCATCGTGCTGGGGGCACTCGGGGGGGCGGGGCTGGCTCAGGGCCCAGCATCGTGCTGGGGGCACTGGGGGGGGCGGCACTGGCTCAGGGCCCAGCATCGTGCTGGGGGCACTGGGGGGCGGCACTGGCTCAGGGCCCAGCATCGTGCTGGGGGCACTGGGGGGGCGGGGCTGGCTCAGGGCCCAGCATCGTGCTGGGGGCACTGGGGGGCGGCACTGGCTCAGGGCCCAGCATCGTGCTGGGGGCACTGGGGGGGGGCGGGGCTGGCTCAGGGCCCAGCATCGTGCTGGGGGCACTCGGGGGGGCGGGGCTGGCTCAGGGCCCAGCATCGTGCTGGGGGCACTGGGGGGGCGGCACTGGCTCAGGGCCCAGCATCGTGCTGGGGGCACTCGGGGGGGCGGGGCTGGCTCAGGGCCCAGCATCGTGCTGGGGGCACTGGGGGGGGGGCGGGGCTGGCTCAGGGCCCAGCATCGTGCTGGGGGCACTGGGGGGGGGGGGCGGGGCTGGCTCAGGGCCCAGCATCGTGCTGGGGGCACTGGGGGGGGGGCGGGGCTGGCTCAGGGCCCAGCATCGTGCTGGGGGCACTGGGGGGCGGCACTGGCTCAGGGCCCAGCATCGTGCTGGGGGCACTCGGGGGGGGCGGGGCTTGGCTCAGGGCCCAGCATCGTGCTGGGGGCACTCGGGGGGGCGGGGCTGGCTCAGGGCCCAGCATCGTGCTGGGGGCACTCGGGGGGGGCGGCACTGGCTCAGGGCCCAGCATCGTGCTGGGGGCACTGGGGGGGCGGGGCTGGCTCAGGGCCCAGCATCGTGCTGGGGGCACTCGGGGGGGCGGGGCTGGCTCAGGGCCCAGCATCGTGCTGGGGGCACTCGGGGGGGGGGGGCGGGGCTGGCTCAGGGCCCAGCATCGTGCTGGGGGCACTGGGGGGGCGGGGCTGGCTCAGGGCCCAGCATCGTGCTGGGGGCACTGGGGGGGCGGGGCTGGCTCAGGGCCCAGCATCGTGCTGGGGGCACTGGGGGGGGCGGGGCTGGCTCAGGGCCCAGCATCGTGCTGGGGGCACTGGGGGGGCGGGGCTGGCTCAGGGCCCAGCATCGTGCTGGGGGCACTGGGGGGGCGGGGCTGGCTCAGGGCCCAGCATCGTGCTGGGGGCACTGGGGGGGGCGGGGCTGGCTCAGGGCCCAGCATCGTGCTGGGGGCACTGGGGGGCGGCACTGGCTCAGGGCCCAGCATCGTGCTGGGGGCACTGGGGGGGGGGCGGGGCTGGCTCAGGGCCCAGCATCGTGCTGGGGGCACTCGGGGGGGCGGGGCTGGCTCAGGGCCCAGCATCGTGCTGGGGGCACTGGGGGGGCGGGGCTGGCTCAGGGCCCAGCATCGTGCTGGGGGCACTGGGGGGCGGGGCTGGCTCAGGGCCCAGCATCGTGCTGGGGGCACTGGGGGGGGCGGGGCTGGCTTCAGGGCCCAGCATCGTGCTGGGGGCACTGGGGGGGGCGGGGCTGGCTCAGGGCCCAGCATCGTGCTGGGGGCACTGGGGGGCGGGGCTGGCTCAGGGCCCAGCATCGTGCTGGGGGCACTGGGGGGGGCGGGGCTGGCTTCAGGGCCCAGCATCGTGCTGGGGGCACTGGGGGGGCGGGGCTGGCTCAGGGCCCAGCATCGTGCTGGGGGCACTGGGGGGCGGGACTGGCTCAGGGCCCAGCATCGTGCTGGGGGCACTGGGGGGGGGGCGGGGCTGGCTTCAGGGCCCAGCATCGTGCTGGGGGCACTGGGGGGGCGGGGCTGGCTCAGGGCCCAGCATCGTGCTGGGGGCACTGGGGGGGCGGGACTGGCTCAGGGCCCAGCATCGTGCTGGGGGCACTGGGGGGGGGCGGGGCTGGCTTCAGGGCCCAGCATCGTGCTGGGGGCACTCGGGGGGGGCGGGGCTGGCTCAGGGCCCAGCATCGTGCTGGGGGCACTGGGGGGGGCGGGGCTGGCTCAGGGCCCAGCATCGTGCTGGGGGCACTGGGGGGCGGGACTGGCTCAGGGCCCAGCATCGTGCTGGGGGCACTGGGGGGGGGGCGGGGGCTGGCTTCAGGGCCCAGCATCGTGCTGGGGGCACTGGGGGGGCGGGGCTGGCTCAGGGCCCAGCATCGTGCTGGGGGCACTGGGGGGCGGGGACTGGCTCAGGGCCCAGCATCGTGCTGGGGGCACTGGGGGGGGGGGCGGGGCTGGCTTCAGGGCCCAGCATCGTGCTGGGGGCACTCGGGGGGGCGGGGCTGGCTCAGGGCCCAGCATCGTGCTGGGGGCACTGGGGGGGCGGGGCTGGCTCAGGGCCCAGCATGGTGCTGGGGGCACTGGGGGGGGCGGGGCTGGCTTCAGGGCCCAGCATGGTGCTGGGGGCACTGGGGGGGGCGGGGCTGGCTCAGGGCCCAGCATCGTGCTGGGGGCACTGGGGGGGGCGGGGCTGGCTCAGGGCCCAGCATCGTGCTGGGGGCACTGGGGGGCGGGGCTGGCTCAGGGCCCAGCATCGTGCTGGGGGCACTGGGGGGGCGGGGCTGGCTCAGGGCCCAGCATCGTGCTGGGGGCAATGGGGGGCGGGGCTGGCTCAGGGCCCAGCATCGTGCTGGGGGCACTGGGGGGGGGGCGGGGCTGGCTCAGGGCCCAGCATCGTGCTGGGGGCACTCGGGGGGGGCGGGGGCTGGCTCAGGGCCCAGCATCGTGCTGGGGGCACTGGGGGGGGCGGGGCTGGCTCAGGGCCCAGCATCGTGCTGGGGGCACTGGGGGGGCGGGGCTGGCTCAGGGCCCAGCATCGTGCTGGGGGCACTGGGGGGGGCGGGGCTGGCTTCAGGGCCCAGCATCGTGCTGGGGGCACTGGGGGGGCGGGGCTGGCTCAGGGCCCAGCATCGTGCTGGGGGCACTGGGGGGCGGGGCTGGCTCAGGGCCCAGCATCGTGCTGGGGGCACTGGGGGGGGCGGGGCTGGCTCAGGGCCCAGCATCGTGCTGGGGGCACTGGGGGGGGCGGGGCTGGCTCAGGGGCCCAGCATCGTGCTGGGGGGCACTAGGGGGGGCGGGGGCTGGCTCAGGGCCCAGCATCGTGCTGGGGGCACTGGGGGGCGGGGCTGGCTCAGGGCCCAGCATCGTGCTGGGGGCACTGGGGGGGCGGGGCTGGCTCAGGGCCCAGCATCGTGCTGGGGGCACTGGGGGGGGCGGGGTTGGCTTCAGGGCCCAGCATCGTGCTGGGGGCACTGGGGGGGGGCGGGGCTGGCTCAGGGCCCAGCATCGTGCTGGGGGCACTGGAGGGGCGGGGCTGGCTCAGGGCCCAGCATCGTGCTGGGGGCACTGGGGGGCGGGGCTGGCTCAGGGCCCAGCATCGTGCTGGGGGCACTGGGGGGGCGGGGCTGGCTTCAGGGGGGAGCAGTGCGCAATAAATGCTAACAGATGCTTTGGTTTCTGTTGGTGGTGCCAGCTCCTAACGCCAGAGACACAGCGAGTGCCGGGGTGGTGGAGAATTTGGGGTTCATTCCTCCTACCCCTGGCAAGCAGTAAAGCACATACACCCCATAGGGGCTAGACGCAGAGAGAGAGAAGCAGGACTGCTCATCAGTAGAGCCCTGCAAATCCCTGGGTATCCGCATCTGTGGTTGCCAATATCAGTATCCCCTTAACATCTCCGGCAGCCGCACCTGTGGCTGCCAATGTGGGTATCTGCTTTATATCCCCAGGTATCCATATCCACCAACGCGGGTATCCTCTTTATATCCCCGAGTGTCCGTACCCACCAACGCGGGTATCCTCTTTATATCCCCGAGTGTCCGTACCCACCAACGCGGGTATCCTCTTTATATCCCCGGGTATCCGTACCCACCAACGCGGGTATCCTCTTTATATCCCCGAGTGTCCCCGAGTGTCCGTACCCACCAACCGCGGGTATCCTCTTTATATCCCCGGGTATCCGTACCCACCAACGCGGGTATCCTCTTTATATCCCCGAGTGTCCCTACCCACCAACGCGGGTATCCTCTTTATATCCCCGAGTGTCCGTACCCACCAACGCGGGTATCCTCTTTATATCCCCGGGTATCCGTACCACCAACGCGGGTATCCTCTTTATATCCCCGAGTGTCCGTACCCACCAACGCGGGTATCCTCTTTATATCCCCAGGTATCCGTACCACCAACGCGGGTATCCTCTTTATATCCCCGAGTGTCCTACCCACCAACGCGGGTATCCTCTTTATATCCCCGGTATCCGTACCCACCAACGCGGTATCCTCTTTATATCCCCGGGTATCCGTACCCACCAACGCGGGTATCCTCTTTATATCCCGAGTGTCCCTACCCACCAACGCGGGTATCCTCTTGATATCCCCGAGTGTCCGTACCCACCAACGCGGGTATCCTCTTTATATCCCCGGGTATCCGTACCCACCAACGCGGGTATCCTCTTTATATCCCGAGTGTCCGTACCCACCAACGCGGGTATCCTCTTTATATCCCCGAGTGTCCGTACCCACCAACGCGGGTATCCTCTTATATCCCAGGTATCCATATCCACCAACGCGGGTATCCTCTTTATATCCCCGAGTGTCCGTACCCACCAACGCGGGTATCCTCTTTATATCCCCGAGTGTCCGTACCCACCAACGCGGGTATCCTCTTTATATCCCCGGGTATCCGTACCCACCAACGCGGGTATCCTCTTTATATCCCCGAGTGTCCGTACCCACCAACGCGGGTATCCTCTTTATATCCCCGAGTGTCCGTACCCACCAACGCGGGTATCCTCTTTATATCCCCGGGTATCCGTACCCACCAACGCGGGTATCCTCTTTATATCCCCGAGTGTCCGTACCCACCAACGCGGGTATCCTCTTTATATCCCCGGTGTCCGTACCCACCAAAGCGGGTATCCTCTTTATATCCCCGGGTGTCCGTACCCACCAACGCGGGTATCCTCTTATATCCCCGAGTGTCCGTACCCACCAACGCGGGTATCCTCTTTATATCCCCGAGTGTCCCTACCCACCAACGCGGGTATCCTCTTTATATCCCCGAGTGTCCGTACCCACCAACGCGGGTATCCTCTTTATATCCCCGAGTGTCCGTACCCACCAACGCGGGTATCCTCTTTATATCCCCGGGTGTCCGTACCCACCAACGCGGGTATCCTCTTTGTATCCCCGAGTGTCCGTACCCACCAACGCGGGTATCCTCTTTATATCCCCGAGTGTCCGTACCCACCAACGCGGGTATCCTCTTTATATCCCCGAGTGTCCGTACCCACCAACGCGGGTATCCTCTTTATATCCCCGGGTATCCGTACCCACCAACGCGGGTATCCTCTTTATATCCCCGAGTGTCCGTACCCACCAACGCGGGTATCCTCTTTATATCCCCGGGTATCCGTACCCACCAACGCGGGTATCCTCTTTATATCCCCGAGTGTCCGTACCCACCAACGCGGGTATCCTCTTTATATCCCCGGGTATCCGTACCCACCAACGCGGGTATCCTCTTTATATCCCCGAGTGTCCGTACCCACCAACGCGGGTATCCTCTTTATATCCCCGGGTGTCCGTACCCACCAAAGCGGGTATCCTCTTTATATCCCCGGGTGTCCGTACCCACCAACGCGGGTATCCTCTTTATATCCCCGGGTGTCCCTACCCACCAACGCGGGTATCCTCTTTATATCCCCGAGTGTCCCTACCCACCAACGCGGGTATCCTCTTTATATCCCCGGGTGTCCGTACCCACCAACGCGGGTATCCTCTTTATATCCCCGAGTGTCCGTACCCACCAACGCGGGTATCCTCTTTATATCCCCGGGTGTCCCTACCCACCAACGCGGGTATCCTCTTTATATCCCCGAGTGTCCGTACCCACCAATGCGGGTATCCTCTTTATATCCCCGGGTGTCCGTACCCACCAACGCGGGTATCCTCTTTATATCCCCGAGTGTCCGTACCCACCAACGCGGGTATCCTCTTTATATCCCCGAGTGTCCCTACCCACCAACGCGGGTATCCTCTTTATATCCCCGAGTGTCCGTACCCACCAACGCGGGTATCCTCTTTATATCCCCGAGTGTCCGTACCCACCAACGCGGGTATCCTCTTTATATCCCCGGGTATCCGCACCCACCAACGCGGGTATCCTCTTTATATCCCCGGTATCCGCACCCACCAACGCGGGTATCCTCTTTATATCCCGAGTGTCCGTACCCACCAACGCGGGTATCCTCTTTATATCCCCGGGTGTCCGTACCCACCAACGCGGGTATCCTCTTTATATCCCCGGGTGTCCGTACCCACCAACGCGGGTATCCTCTTTATATCCCCGGGTATCCGCACCCACCAACGCGGGTATCCTCTTTATATCCCCGAGAGTCCGTACCCACCAACGCGGGTATCCTCTTTATATCCCCGAGTGTCCGTACCCACCAACGCGGGTATCCTCTTTATATCCCCGAGTGTCCGTACCCACCAACGCGGGTATCCTCTTTATATCCCCGAGTGTCCGTACCCACCAACGCGGGTATCCTCTTTATATCCCGAGTGTCCGTACCAACCAACGCGGGTATCCTCTTTATATCCCCGAGTGTCCGTGCCCACCAACGCGGGTATCCTCTTATATCCCCGGGTATCCATATCCACCAACGCGGGTATCCTCTTTATATCCCGAGTGTCCGTACCCACCAACGCGGGTATCCTCTTTATATCCCCCAGCTACCCCCCGCCTGCTCCTACAGCCCCCAGGGCCTGCTCCCTCCCCCAGCCCCCCCCGCCTGCTCCTACAGCCCCCAGGGCCTGCTCCCTCCCCAGCCCCCCCCCGCCTGCTCCTACAGCCCCAGGGCCTGCTCCCTCCCCCAGCCCCCCCCCGCCTGCTCCTACAGCCCCCAGGGCCTGCTCCCTCCCCAGCCCCCCCGCCTGCTCCTACAGCCCCCAGGGCCTGCTCCCTCCCCCAGCCCCCCCCGCCTGCTCCTACAGCCCCAGGGCCTGCTCCCTCCCCCAACCCCCCCGCCTGCTCCTACAGCCCCCGGGCCTGCTCCCTCCCCCAGCCCCCCCCCCGCCTGCTCCTACAGCCCCCCCCCGCCTGCTCCTACAGCCCCCAGGGCCTGCTCCCTCCCCCAGCCCCCCCCCGCCTGCTCCTACAGCCCCCAGGGCCTGCTCCCTCCCCCGCCCCCCCGCCTGCTCCTACAGCCCCCAGGGCCTGCTCCCTCCCCCAGCCCCGCCCCGCCTGCTCCTACAGCCCCCAGGGCCTGCTCCCTCCCCCAGCCCCCCCCGCCTGCTCCTACAGCCCCCAGGGCCTGCTCCCTCCCCCAACCCCCCCGCCTGCTCCTACAGCCCCCAGGGCCTGCTCCCTCCCCAGCCCCCCCCCGCCTGCTCCTACAGCCCCCAGGGCCTGCTCCCTCCCCAGCCCCCCCCGCCTGCTCCTACAGCCCCCAGGGCCTGCTCCCTCCCCAGCCCCCCCCGCCTGCTCCTACAGCCCCCCCCGCCTGCTCTACAGCCCCCAGGGCCTGCTCCCTCCCCAGCCCCCCCCGCCTGCTCCTACAGCCCCCAGGGCCTGCTCCCTCCCCCAGCCCCCCCCGCCTGCTCCTACAGCCCCAGGGCCTGCTCCCTCCCCCAGCCCCCCCCGCCTGCTCCTACAGCCCCCAGGGCCTGCTCCCTCCCCAGCCCCCCCGCCTGCTCCTACAGCCCCCAGGCCTGCTCCCTCCCCCAGCCCCCCCCCGCCTGCTCCTACAGCCCCAGGGCCTGCTCCCTCCCCCAGCCCCCCCCCGCCTGCTCCTACAGCCCCCAGGGCCTGCTCCCTCCCCCAGCCCCCCCCGCCTGCTCCTACAGCCCCCAGGGCCTGCTCCCTCCCCAGCCCCCCCCGCCTGCTCCTACAGCCCCCAGGGCCTGCTCCCTCCCCCAGCCCCCCCCGCCTGCTCCTACAGCCCCCAGGGCCTGCTACCTCCCCGCCCCCCCCCGCCTGCTCCTACAGCCCCCAGGCCTGCTCCCTCCCCCAGCCCCGCCCCGCCTGCTCCTACAGCCCCCAGGGCCTGCTCCCTCCCCCAGCCCCCCCCCCCGCCTGCTCCTACAGCCCCAGTGCCTGCTCCCTCCCCCAACCCCCCCCCGCCTGCTCCTACAGCCCCCAGGGCCTGCTCCTCCCCCAACCCCCCCCGCCTGCTCCTACAGCCCCCAGGGCCTGCTCCCTCCCCCAACCCCCCCCCGCCTGCTCCTACAGCCCCCAGGGCCTGCTACCTCCCCCAGCCCCCCCCGCCTGCTCCTACAGCCCCCAGGGCCTGCTCCCTCCCCCAGCCCCCCCCCGCCTGCTCCTACAGCCCCCAGGGCCTGCTCCCTCCCCCAGCCCCCCCCGCCTGCTCCTACAGCCCCCCCCCGCCTGCTCCTACAGCCCCCAGGCCTGCTCCCTCCCCCAACCCCCCCCGCCTGCTCCTACAGCCCCCAGGGCCTGCTCCCTCCCCAACCCCCCCCCGCCTGCTCCTACAGCCCCCAGGGCCTGCTCCCTCCCCCAACCCCCCCCGCCTGCTCCTACAGCCCCCAGGGCCTGCTCCCTCCCCCAGCCCCCCCCCGCCTGCTCCTACAGCCCCCAGGCCTGCTCCCTCCCCCAGCCCCCCCCCGCCTGCTCCTACAGCCCCCAGGGCCTGCTACCTCCCCCGCCCCCCCCGCCTGCTCCTACAGCCCCAGGCCTGCTCCCTCCCCCAGCCCCGCCCCGCCTGCTCCTACAGCCCCCAGGGCCTGCTCCCTCCCCCAGCCCCCCCCCCGCCTGCTCCTACAGCCCCAGTGCCTGCTCCCTCCCCCAACCCCCCCCCGCCTGCTCCTACAGCCCCCAGGGCCTGCTCCCTCCCCCAACCCCCCCCGCCTGCTCCTACAGCCCCCAGGGCCTGCTCCCTCCCCAACCCCCCCGCCTGCTCCTACAGCCCCCAGGGCCTGCTCCCTCCCCCAACCCCCCCCCGCCTGCTCCTACAGCCCCCAGGGCCTGCTCCCTCCCCCAACCCCCCCGCCTGCTCCTACAGCCCCCAGGGCCTGCTCCCTCCCCCAACCCCCCCCCCGCCTGCTCCTACAGCCCCCAGGGCCTGCTCCCTCCCCCAGCCCCCCCCCCGCCTGCTCCTACAGCCCCAGGGCCTGCTCCCTCCCCCAGCCCCCCCCGCCTGCTCCTACAGCCCCCCCCCGCCTGCTCCTACAGCCCCCAGGGCCTGCTCCCTCCCCCAACCCCCCCCCGCCTGCTCCTACAGCCCCCAGGGCCTGCTCCCTCCCCCAACCCCCCCCCGCCTGCTCCTACAGCCCCAGGGCCTGCTCCTCCCCAACCCCCCCCCGCCTGCTCCTACAGCCCCCAGGGCCTGCTCCCTCCCCAGCCCCCCCCGCCTGCTCCTACAGCCCCCAGGGCCTGCTCCCTCCCCCAACCCCCCCCCCGCCTGCTCCTACAGCCCCCAGGGCCTGCTCCCTCCCCCGCCCCCCCTCACCGGTCTCGGCCGCTCCGGGCGCCTCCGAGTCGCTCTCGATCCTGCGGATCCGGCCCCGCCCGAGGGAGAGGCCCCGCCCCTCAGCCCCGGCCCCGCCCCATCCGGTCCCCGCCCAGCTCACTTCCGGCCTCTCTAGGCGCCGCGTCTGGCAGCTCTATGGTGCCCGAGCGTCCACGTGAGTGAGGGGCCCGGCGGGGGGGCGGGTCTGTGGCGGGGCGAGGTGCGGGCTGAGCGCCCCGGGGTCTCCCCCCCCCCACACACACGGACGGGAGGGTATCCCCCCCCCACACACACACACGGACGGGAGGGTATCTCCCCCCCCCACACACACGGACGGGAGGGTATCTCCCCCCCCACACACACGGACGGAGGGTATCTCCCCCCCCCACACACACACGGACGGGAGGGTATCTCCCCCCCCCCCACACACACGGACGGGAGGGTATCTCCCCCCCCCACACACACACGGACGGGAGGGTATCCCCCCCCACACACACACGGACGGGAGGGTATCTCCCCCCCACACACAGACGGACGGGAGGGTATCCCCCCCCACACACACACGGACGGGAGGGTATCCCCCCCCACACACACACGGACGGGAGGGTATCTCCCCCCCACACACACACGGACGGGAGGGTATCTCCCCCCCACACACACACGGACGGGAGGGTATCTCCCCCCCCACACACACGGACGGGAGGGTATCTCCCCCCCCACACACACGGTCGGGAGGGTATCTCCCCCCCACACACACACGGACGGGAGGCCCCCCACACACGGACGGGAGGGTATCTCCCCCCCACACACACACGGACGGGAGGGTATCTCCCCCCCACACACACACGGACGGGAGGGTATCCCCCCCACACACACACGGACGGGAGGGTATCCACCCCACACACATACACGGACGGGAGGGTATCCCCCCCCACACACATACACGGACGGGAGGGTATCCCCCCCCACACACACACACGGACGGGAGGGTATCCCCCCCCACACACACACATGGACGGGAGGGTAACCCCCCCACACACACACGGACGGGAGGGTATTCCCCCCCCACACACGGACGGGAGGGTATCCCCCCCCCCACACACACACGGACGGGAGGGTATCCCCCCCACACACACACACATACGGGAGGGTATCCCCCCCCACACACGGACGGACGGGAGGGTATCACCCCACACACACACACACACGGACGTGAGGGTATCCCCCCCCCACACACACACGGATGGAGGGTAACCCCCCCCACACGGACGGGAGGGTATTCCCCCCCCCACACACACACGGACGCGAGGGTATCCCCCCCCCCACACGGACAGGAGGGTATCCCCCCACACACACGGACCGGAGGTTATCCCCCCCCCACACACACACGGACGGGAGGGTAACCCCCCCACCACACACACACACGGACGGGAGGGTATCCCCCCACACACACACGGACGGGAGGGTAACCCCCCCACCACACACACACATGGACGGGAGGGTATCCCCCCCCCCCACACACACACGGATGAGAGGGTATCCCCCCCCACACACACGGACTGGAGGGTAACCCCCCCCCACACACACACATGACGGGAGGGTATCCCCCCCCCACACACGGACGGGAGGGTAACCCCCCCCCCCACACACGGACGGGAGGGTATCCCCCCCACACAGACACGGACGGGAGGGTATCCCCCCACACACACACGGACGGGAGGGTATCCCCCCACACACACACGGACGGGAGGGTCACCCCCCCCACACACGGACGGGAGGGTATCCCCCCCACACTCGGATGGGAGGGTATCCCCCCCACACACACACGGACGGGAGGGTAACCCCCCACACACACGCGGACGGGAGGGTAACCCCCCACACACACACACGGACGGGAGGGTATCCCCCCCCACACTCGGACGGGAGGGTATCCCCCCCCACACACACACGGACGGGAGGGTATCCCCCCCACACACACGGACGGGAGGGTATCCCCCCCACACACACACACGGACGGGAGGGGTAACTCCCCCCCACACACACACGGACGGGAGGGTATCCCCCCCACACACATGGACGGAGGGTATCCCCCCCACCACACACACACGGACGGGAGGGTATCCCCCCCCCACAGGGACAGGAGGTTATCCCCCCCCCACACACATGGACGGGAGGTTATCCCACCCCCCACAACACACACGGACGGGAGGGTATCCCCCCCCCCCACCACACACACACACGGACGGGAGGGTATCCCCCCCCCACACGGACTGGCGGGTAACCCCTCCCCCCACACACACATGGACGAGAGTTATCCCCCCCCACATGGACGGGAGGGTAACCCCCCCCACACGGACGGGGGGGAACCCCCCCACACACACGGACGGGAGGTATCCCCCCCCCACACACACTGACGGGAGGGTATCCCCCCACACACACACACGGACGGGAGGGTATCCCTCCCCCCACACAGACGGCCGGGAGGGTATCCCTCCCCCCACACACACGGCCGGGAGGGTATCCCTCCCCCCACACAGACGGCCGGGAGGGTATCCCTCCCCCCACACAGACGGCCGGGAGGGTTCCCCCCCCCCCCCACACACACGGACGGAGGGTATTCCCCCCCCACACACACATGGACGGGAGGGTATTCCCCCCCCCCCACACACGGACGGGAGGTTATCCCCCCCCACACACACGGACGGGAGGGTATCCCCCCCCACACACACGGACGGGAGGGCATCCCCCCCACACATGGACGGACGGGAGGGCATCCCCCCCACACACGGACGACGGGAGGGCATCCCTCCCCCACACGGACGGGAGGGTATCCCCCCCCACACACACGGACGGGAGGGTATCCCCCCCCCCTCACACACACGGACGGGAGGGTATCCCCCCCCCACACACACACGGACGGGAGGGTATCTCCCCCACACACACACGGACGGGAGGTTATCCCCCCCCCCCACACACAGACGGGAGGGTATCTTCCCCACGCGCGCACACATACACACTCCCTGAGCAGGGGTCGGTGGGCAGGAGAATTCTGGTGGGTGGAGCAGGTGCGGGGTGAAGTGGGGTTGCTCAGCTTGGCTACCTGGGTGGGCCAGGCCTGTGATGCTGTGGCATCGTGCAGGGGTTGGTCAGGTCGGCCCTGCCATCCCTGCGCTGACTGGATTCTTCGCCCACCAAGAGACACAGACGGGGGGCCCCTGGCCCTTTGGGCACTGCTGGAGGCCTGGTGGACGGGGGAGCTGAGGCCCGTGCTCTCCTCGTGAGCACAGGGAGGAGCCTGGGCGTAGGGGCTGAAGGGTGGCTCCCGACAGAGCCCACACACACAGACAGATGGAGGGGTAGTTCCCCCCCCCGCACACACAGACGGGAGGGTGTCTCCTCCCCCCCGCACACACAGACGGGAGGGTGTCTCCTCCCCCCCCTGCACACACAGACGGGAGGGTGTCTCCTCCACCCCCGCACACACAGACGGGAGGTTGTCTCCTCCCCCCCCTGCACACACAGACGGGAGGGTGTCTCCTCCCCCCCCTGCACACACAGATGGGAGGGTGTCTCCTCCCCCCCCCGCACACACAGACGGGAGGGTGTCTCCTTCCCCCCCCCCGCATACACAGACGGGAGGGTGTCTCCTCCCCCCCCGCACACACAGACGGGAGGGTGTCTCCTCCCCCCCTCCCCGCACACACAGACGGGAGGGTGTCTCCTCCCCCCCCCGCGCACACAGACGGGAGGGTGTCTCCTCCACCCCCGCACACACAGACGGGAGGGTGTCTCCTCCCCCCCTCCCCGCACACACAGACGGGAGGGTGTCTCCTCCCCCCCCCGCACACACAGACGGGAGGGTGTCTCCTCCCCCCCCCCCGCATACACAGACGGGAGGGTGTCTCCTCCCCCCCCGCACACACAGACGGGAGGGTGTCTCCTCCCCCCTCCCCGCACACACAGACGGGAGGGTGTCTCCTTCCCCCCCTGCACACACAGACGGGAGGGTGTCTCCTCCCCCCCCCCGCACACACAGACGGGAGGGTGTCTCCTCCCCCCCCCCCGCATACACAGACGGGAGGGTGTCTCCTCCCCCCCCGCACACACAGACGGGAGGGTGTCTCCTCCCCCCCTCCCCGCACACACAGACGGGAGGGTGTCTCCTCCCCCCCCCGCGCACACAGACGGGAGGGTGTCTCCTCCACCCCCGCACACACAGACGGGAGGGTGTCTCCTCCCCCCCCTGCACACACAGATGGGAGGGTGTCTCCTCCCTCCCCCGCACACACAGACGGGAGGGTGTCTCCTCCCCCCCCCGCACACACAGACGGGAGGGTGTCTCCTCCCCCCCCCGCACACACAGACGGGAGGGTGTCTCCTCCCCCCCCGCACACACAGACGGGAGGGTGTCTCCTCCCCCCCCTGCACACACAGACGGGAGGGTGTCTCCTCCACCCCCGCACACACAGACGGGAGGGTGTCTCCTCCCCCCCCCGTGCACACAGACGGGAGGGTGTCTCCTCCCCCCCCTGCACACACAGACGGGAGGGTGTCTCCTCCCCCCCCCGCGCACACAGACGGGAGGGTGTCTCCTCCCCCCCCGCGCACACAGACGGGAGCGTGTCTCCTCCCCCCCCCGCGCACACAGACGGCAGGGTGTCTCCTCCCCCCCCTGCACACACAGACGGGAGGGTGTCTCCTCCCCCCCTCTCCGCACACACAGACGGGAGGGTGTCTCCCCCCCCCGCGCACACAGACGGGAGGGTGTCTCCTCCCCCCCTCCCCGCAACACACAGACGGGAGGGTGTCTCCTCCCCCCCTCCCCGCACACACAGACGGGAGGGTGTCTCCTCCTCCCCCGCGCACACAGACGGGAGGGTGTCTCCTCCCCCCCTCCCCGCACACAACAGACGGGAGGGTGTCTCCTCCCCCCCCCCGCACACACAGACGGGAGGGTGGTCTCCTCCCCCCCCCCCCGCATACACAGACGGGAGGGTGTCTCCTCCCCCCCACCGCACACACAGACGGGAGGGTGTCTCCTCCCCCCCCTGCACACACAGACGGGAGGGTGTCTCCTCCCCCCCCCGCACACACAGACGGGAGGGTGTCTCCTCCCCCCCCCCCCGCATACACAGACGGGAGGGTGTCTCCTCCACCCCCGCACACACAGACGGGAGGGTGTCTCCTCCCCCCCTCCCCGCACACACAGACGGGAGGGTGTCTCCTCCCCCCCCCGCGCACACAGACGGGAGGGTGTCTCCTCCCTCCCCCGCACACACAGACGGGAGGGTGTCTCCTCCCTCCCCCGCACACACAGACGGGAGGGTGTCTCCTCCCCCCCCCCGCACACACAGACGGGAGGGTGTCTCCTCCCCCCCCTGCACACACAGACGGGAGGGTGTCTCCTCCACCCCCGCACACACAGACGGGAGGGTGTCTCCTCCCCCCCCCCCGTGCACACAGACGGGAGGGTGTCTCCTCCCCCCCTGCACACACAGACGGGAGGGTGTCTCCTCCCCCCCCCCGCCGCACACGGACGGGAGGGTGTCTCCTCCCCCCCCCCGCGCACACAGACGGGAGGGTGTCTCCTCCCCCCCCCCCGCCACACAGACGGCAGGGTGTCTCCTCCCCCCCCTGCACACACAGACGGGAGGGTGTCTCCTCCCCCCCCCCCCGCGCACACAGACGGGAGGGTGTCTCCCCCCCCCCGCGCACACAGACGGGAGGGTGTCTCCTCCCCCCCCCCGCACACACAGACGACGGGAGGGTGTCTCCTCCCCCCCCTGCGCAACACAGACGGGAGGGTGTCTCCTCCCCCCCCCCCGCACACACAGACGGGAGGGTGTCTCCTCCCCCCCCTGCACACACAGACGGGAGGGTGTCTCCTCCACCCCCGCACACACAGACGGGAGGGTGTCTCCTCCCCCCCCCCGTGCACACAGACGGGAGGGTGTCTCCTCCCCCCCCTGCACACACAGACGGGGAGGGTGTCTCCTCCCCCCCCCGCGCACACAGACGGGAGGGTGTCTCCTCCCCCCCCGCGCACACAGACGGGAGCGTGTCTCCTCCCCCCCCGCCGCACACAGACGGCAGGGTGTTCCTCCCCCCCCCTGCACACACAGACGGGAGGGTGTCTCCTCCCCCCCCCGCGCACACAGACGGGAGGGTGTCTCCCCCCCCCCCGCGCACACAGACGGGAGGGTGTCTCCTCCCCCCCCTCCCCGCACACACAGACGGGAGGGTGTCTCCTCCCCCCCCTCCCCGCACACACAGACGGGAGGGTGTCTCCTCCCCCCCCCCCGCCGCACACAGACGGGAGGGTGTCTCCTCCCCCCCCCGCGCACACAGACGGGAGGGTGTCTCCTCCCCCCCCTCTCCGCACACACAGACGGGAGGGTGTCTCCTCCCCCCCTCCCCGCACACACAGACGGGAGGGTGTCTCCTCCCCCCCCCGCACACACAGACGGGAGGGTGTCTCCTCCCCCCCCCCGCATACACAGACGGGAGGGTGTCTCCTCCCCCCCTCCCCGCACACACAGACGGGAGGGTGTCTCCTCCCCCCCTCCCCGCACACACAGACGGGAGGGTGTCTCCTCCCCCCCCTGCACACACAGACGGAGGGTGTCTCCTCCCCCCCCCCGCACACACAGACGGGAGGGTGTCTCCTCCCCCCCCCCCCCGCATACACAGACGGGAGGGTGTCTCCTCCCCCCCCCGCGCACACAGAAGGGAGGGTGTCTCCTCCCCCCCTCCCCGCACACACAGACGGGAGGGTGTCTCCTCCCCCCCCCGCGCACACAGACGGGAGGGTGTCTCCTCCACCCCCGCACACACAGACGGGAGGGTGTCTCCTCCCCCCCTGCACACACAGACGGGAGGGTGTCTCCTCCCTCCCCCGCACACACAGACGGGAGGGTGTCTCCTCCCCCCCCCGCACACACAGACGGGAGGGTGTCTCCTCCCCCCCCGCACACACAGACGGGAGGGTGTCTCCTCCACCCCCCGCACACACAGACGGGAGGGTGTCTCCTCCCCCCCCCCCGTGCACACAGACGGGAGGGTGTCTCCTCCCCCCCCGCACACACAGACGGGAGGGTGTCTCCTCCCCCCCCCCCGCGCACACAGACGGGAGGGTGTCTCCTCCCCCCCCCGCGCACACAGACGGGAAGCGTGTCTCCTCCCCCCCCGCGCACACAGACGGCAGGGTGTCTCCTCCCCCCCTGCACACACAGACGGGAGGGTGTCTCCTCCCCCCCCCCGCGCACACAGACGGGAGGGTGTCTCCCTCCCCCGCGCACACAGACGGGAGGGTGTCTCCTCCCCCCCTCCCCGCACACACAGACGGGAGGGTGTCTCCTCCCCCCCTCCCCGCACACACAGACGGGAGGGTGTCTCCTCCCCCCCCCGCGCACACAGACGGGAGGGTGTCTCCTCCCCCCCCGCGCACACAGACGGGAGGGTGTCTCCTCCCCCCCTCTCCGCACACACAGACGGGAGGGTGTCTCCTCCCCCCCTCCCCGCACACACAGACGGAAGGGTGTCTCTCCTCCCCCCCCGCACACACAGACGGGAGGGTATCTCCCCCCCACATGATCAGAGCCAGGTGCTTGGAGCGTTCCACAGTGTCTCTGGCCTGTGTGGACCTTCGGAAGGAGGGGCCTAGCTGTCAGCGGTGGGCTGCTGACCTGTCTGTGTCCAGCAGCCTGTCGGACTCAGGAGGGGAAATGGGTCTCCCTCCGAGTTCTGTTTCTCCTGGGAACGCAGCCTGGGGGGGGGCTCCAATGTTATTTTGTTCTAGGCCAGCGGGAGCTACCCTGGGAGAGGGACTGCTGGGCCATGTTTGATGAAGGCGAATGGAAGGACACAGATGGTGGGGCTCTCCTATCCCCTCAGCAGCACCTGCGGGTGAGAGCACCCCCCCAGAGAGGGGGCAGTGGGCTCCGTGGGTGGGAGGCCCTTTGCCTCCGGGGAGGTGGGGACTAGTGGGGACAGCATTGACGCACACATCGCCATCTCCAGGCTCCTGCAGGCTCCTTGCCAAAGCAGCACAGACAGATCCTTGGCTCCTCCAGCTGCACAGAGTCTCCTCAGCGTCCCAGACCCCTGCCTGGGGCCAGTGAATCCGAGTCAGGCTTGGCAGGCCGGCCAGGGAGGAACCGGAGACAAGGCCTGAAACGAAGAGCTGCCTCCTCTTCCCCCGTCATCGCGCCAGGGCCAGGGCCAGAGCCAGAGGGCAGGAGCCGGGGGAAAGGTACGAAGCAACATGCACAGCTCCCCTTCCAGTTAGTGGTTGAGGGGTCGGACCCAAGCTGTCTTACAGCCGAGGCTGGGGCATCTCCCTGGGTCTCAGGAGGTAGGGGGAACTGGGCGAGAGGCAGCAGGCCCAGGGGAACAAGCCAGCACTGTAACACCTGACCTGCAAGCCATGTGCGCCAAGCGGGTGTCTGACAGGTCAGCCCATCATGGCATAGCTGCGTGCACGGAGGCGGGAAGTGCAGGCAATTACCCCAGCCTGGCCTGCGGAGCCAGTGCCGCTGGCAGGGCTGCTGCTCCCCTCGGGCTGGATCCTTTGCAATGAGCATCCTCGGCAGAGCTCCAGGGGCGTGGGTGCCACTGGGCCAGTGCAGCATTGTCAGCAGAGACCTGCCTTGGCCCCTAGGTTCTTCAGCCACGGCCCCCGGGGTGAGCAAAGAGCAGCCGAGCCAGGAGCTGGGGGCAGCCGTTGCTCCGTCGCTCAGCAGGAAGCAGTGGAGGAACAAACAGAAGAATAAAAGGCGCCAGAAAAAACAAATTTAAAGTGGGGGCAGGGCAGGGCCCGAACGCGGGGCCAGAGCAGGTGACCCCAGTGCAGCCCCAGTCGGAGCTCTCGGGGGCGCTGCGGGCCCGGATGGAGGAGCGGCTCCAGTCTGCCCGTTTCCGCTACATCAATCAGCAGCTCTACACATCCAGCAGTCAGGAGGCAGCCCAGTTCTTCCAGCAGGACCCCGAGGCCTTCGCCATCTATCACCGCGGCTTCTCCCAGCAGGTGGGACGCTGGCCCGAAAACCCGGTTCACCGCATTATCCAGTACCTGCGGGCCCGGTGAGTGCTGCCCCTGGGGTTCTGGCCCTGCCTGGGGGGGGGGGAACTAAGCCTGGCAGAGCCCTGCACCTGGGGCCCCTGGCCTGACACCCACTCTCTGCTCCCCCTAAGGCCAGCCTCGCTGGTGGTGGCAGATTTTGGGTGTGGCGACTGCAAGATTGCGACCAGTGTCAGGAACAAGGTGCACTCGTTCGACCTGGTGGCCCTGAACCCCTGCGTCACGGTGTGTGACATGGCTAAGGTAGGTGTGGGCAGGGAGGGCACCCAGGGGCTATGTAGGGAGAGGGGGTCTCCTTGCATCACGTTAGCTGCTCCCCATTATCGTGACCAGCCTGCCGGGTGCCTTGCAGGTGCCGCTGGCTGACGAGTCCGTGGACGTTGCCGTGTTCTGCCTGGCACTGATGGGCACCAACCTGCGAGAGATTCTGGAAGAGGCCAACCGGGTGCTGAAGCCAGGGTAACACAGGGGTGGGGGTGAAAGATGAAAGCATCCGGGGGTGATGCAGCAGGGGGCACACCCCACTTTACCAGCCTTGCCACAGTGTCCCAGCCCACTGCTCCCCCCAGCACAGCGTGTCTCTCACCCCATGAGTCCCAGCAGGGCACCAAGGAGGCAGTGTTTTTCTGGGACACTGGAGGGTCTTGGCCAGCCCTCAGGAAGGGCTGAGTGCTGCTTGAAAACTGGTCCCCCTCTCCAAGAGCTGGGCTCTTCCCAGCCAGTCTCTGTAGCTGCAGACACTGCCAGCCATGCCCCCCCCCACCAGCAGTCAGGCTACGCTGGGCTCAAAGGACCCGTCACCAGCCCCAACTCCACTGTGCCTGGTGCTTCATGCCACCAAAAAGGCTCCTGGCCAGCCTGAAACAGGAAACAATATTTGCGATTGGGCAGGTGCAAGCCACAGGGTGCATTACAGTCGCCGATTCCACAGGGTGCTATAGGCACCTGTAGGCAGTTGGCAGGCTCTGCAGTGGGGCTCCCTGGCTAATGCCTAGACCCCACCCCACTGGCCCCGGCAGCAAGGTGTGACTTTGGGTAATTGCCTTGGGATCAGTTTTCCCAGAGTGCTTGGGCTGCTGCCCAGGAGAGATTCCAGTGGAGCCCAGCTGACTGGCAGAGTGCCCCAAGCCAGCAGCATGTGTTTTTATAGGTGGTGCGCAACTACACATGCTTCAGTGCATGGAACAACATTTATTCTGCACATGGAGGCAAAATTAGAGGGGCACAGCAGCCTTACGCCTCTTGTTCGGGGTGGGCACGATGCGGCCCGCCAAGCCATTTGATCTGGTCCGCAGCCTGCCTTTGAGGAGCGGTTGGGGGAACGCCAAGCCTCCCGCCCCCAGGCCCTGATTGGCTTGGGTGTGGGGTAGCATAAGAAGTCTCCCTCTCCCCCTCCCCCTCCCACCACCAGGCTGGAGCTGTGAGCTGTTAAAAATGGCTGGTAGTCCCCTCTACACACCGCACTTCCCTAGCTGCAGTGGGGGAGATTTTGGGTGTTCCCCTGCCCCCAGGCCAATCATTGTAGCTGGAGGCAGGGGAGCATGCAAACTCTCTCACTCCCACCAGGGTTGTGTGGCACATGGAGGGAACTGCCAGCTGTTTTGAACAGCTGGCGGTTCCATTATGTGCCACATGCCCCAGTGGTGAGCAAGAGACTTTGCGTGCTCCCTGACCTAGGGATAGTGACAGAGATGCAGCCCTGTTAGTCTGATCTTGCTGAAACAAAAGACAGGACTATGCAGCACTTTAAAGATTAACAAGATGGTTTATTAGGCGATGAGCTTTCGTGGGCCAGACCCACTTCCTCAGATCAAATTCTGGAAGAGAACTGGCATGGCCATATATACCAAAGGATACAGTGAAAAAAAGCAAACATTATAAAATTGACCAATCAGATTCAGAACAGAAGGGGGATGAGGAGGAGGAGGAGGGCTAGTATCTATGAGATGATACAAGGGGTGATAATTGGGGGAGCTATCTTTGTAATGGGTAAGGTAATTAGCATCTTTGTTAAGGCCCATTTGTAAAGTGTCACATTTAAGCATGAATGACAGTTCTGAGGTTTCCCTTTGTAGTCTTTGAAGTAAGATACATGTAGTAAGGTTGTTAAGACTATGCTCAGGCTGGTTGAAATGAAAAGAAACTGGTTTATCTTTGTGAAGGTGTATGATGTCTGATTTGTGGGCATTGATTCTTCAGCGAAGTGTCTGAGAAGTTTGTCCAATATACATAGCAGAAGGACACTGTTGGCACATGATAGCATAAATTATATTTCTGGATGAACAGGAATATGTTTTCTTGATCTTGTAACTGACATGGTTAGGTCCAGTGACGGTGTCAGAGTAAATATGCAGACAAAGTTGGCAACGGGGCTTGTTGCAAGGGAAAGTTCCAGGGTTGGTACTGGTGTGGTATGTCCTGTGGTTGTTGGTAAGAATCATCCTGAGGTTAGGTGGTTGTCTATAGGATACTATGGGTCTGTCTTCCAGAGGCTCTCGGTGTAGTATCCTGTTCCAGTATAGGCTGTAGGTTATTGATAATGCATTGGAAGGGTTTAAGTTGGGGGCTGTAGGTGATAAGTAGTGTTCTATTGTTGGTTTTCTTGGGCCTGTCTTGAAGTAGATGGCTTCTGGGTATTCGTCTGGCTCTTTCAATTTGTTTTTTTATTTCCCCTGGTGGGTAATTGAGATTTACAAATGCTTGGTAGAGATCCTGAGGATTAGAGCAGATGCAGTTGTACCTAGGGCTTGACTATAGATGATGGATCGTATGGTCTGTCCTGGATGGGAGCTGGAGGCATGTTGGTAACTGTAGTATCATTATCTAATACAGTGGTCCCCAACCTTTTTGTGGCCAATAGCACATTCATGTTTTCAGAAGAGTGTGGCGTGCGCCAACAATTTTTCAAGGCTTATTTTGTATTTGTATATTAAATAATACAAAAAACATCATATTTAATATATGAATCGTAAGATAAAAAAGGTAATTTTACATGTAAAAGGTATTAATTAAATTATTCGGCAATTACTCTTTCATCTTACCATGTGAATTTGCTATTTTCATATTAAATGTGAACTGGGTAAATTTGAAAGAAACTTAATTTAGTTGGATAATTTTTATGTTAATTATGTTTAATTCATTTTTAAACAAAATTCTGCATGAATAAAAAAGGGGGGATGTCCAAATGTTGAGCAAAAAAACACCCTCCCCCCAAAAAAAATCATGGCACATTTAAATCTCACTCCCCATCCCCAGCATGTCTCCTCCGCTTGTTCCATCAGCTCCCCTAGTGCCTGCTGCCCCCAACCTCTCACCCTCCTCTGCTGTCCTGACTCCTGCCCTTCTCACTGCCCTCAGCCTTCCTGAGACCTGCCCCCCTCCACCAGCCCTTCTCTGCCCCCTGTGCCCACTCCTCCAGTAGCCCCACTCTGATCATGTGAGCTACCCTCCTCATCCCCTCTCCTAACACCTCCCTCTACACACCTGCCCTGCCTCTCTCCTCTGGTGCTGGTCCCTCCCCTGCAGGTGTCTGCCCTTCTGCTTCACCCCCAGAATCCCCTGGCATGTTCCCTTACCCCTGCACCCTCCTGGTGCCTCCCCCTTCCCTCACTGCCCCTGCCCCCTTTTTCCCTGATGCCCACCCCCTCACCACCCTCTGCCCCCGTTCCCCTCATTTCCCTGTGCCCTCACACGACTTGCTCCATCTCCGCCTTCCTCATGCCCTCCCCTTCTTTCAAGCCTTCTCCCAGCACCTCCCCACTCTAGCCCCAACGCCCTTACCCTCTCCTCTCCCAGCATCACCCTGTCCCCACTCCCACTGACACCTCCCCTCCTGCCCTTTTTCTCATTGTCTCCATTTGCCCCCCTCCCCCAGCATTTGTATCTCCTCCACCCTGTCCCTTGGTGCCTTCCCCTTCTTCTCCTGACCTACCCCCCTCCCATCAGCACAAGCCCCTTCCTCTCCCACCCTTTCCCCCTATTCTTCCCCTCCCCTCTGCCTTCCAGTTTGCAGGGCTGGAGTCTGCTGCGATCGGGCCCCAGAAGTCCCTGCAGCCTGGGCTCCAGACCACGTGCCGGATCTGGAGCTGGGCTGCTTGGCGTTCAGAGCCCCGGACCATCACAGCATGACCGCCCTGCCAGGTGCGCTCACCACTGTCCTGCCTCTAGCCAGGCGCTGCTCCCCCACGCGGCACATCTCCTTCCCCGATCCACAGCTGGCTGTTCTAAAAAACAGCACCGCAACGCCATACCAACGTGACACCACCCCCTCCGGTGCGCTGCAAGTGACTTCACCCCCGGTGCAGCCCTGGCTCCACCTGTGTTGACAGCGCATGCTCGTTTTCCTTTCCCCGGCCAGGGTCAGCTTGCCGGCCTCCTTGTCGGAGTCCCTCGGCCCGGTGGGGTCTTCTGGCAGGGCTGTAAGTGCCAGCGGCGCCCCTATGGGCTCCGGGGCAGGAGTGCGGAGCCCAGTGGCTCTGTTGCGCCGGCCCAGTGTCCCTGCATTAGGGTGTGCCTAATGCAGACTCGGCGGGCGCACATAAATGCCCCCGCGGGCACCATAGCGGCTGCAGGCACCGCGTTGGGGACCATGATCTAATAGATACTAGCCATCCCCCTCACCTGCCTTCTCTTTTAAATCTGATTTGTCAGTTTTATAATGTGTTCCTTTTTTTAATTGTATTCCTTTGGTATCTATGGCCATGCCAATTCTCTTCCAGAATTTGGTCTGAGGAAGTGGGTCTGGCCCAGAAAAGCTCATCACCTAATAAACCATCTTGTTACTCTTTAAAGTGCTGCATAGTCCTGTCTTTTCATAGAATCATAGAATAATAGGACTGGAAGGGACCTTGAGAGGTCATCGAGTCCAGCCCCCCACCCTCAAGGCAGGACCAAGCTCCGTCTACACCATCCCTGACAGATGTCTATCTAACCTGTTCTTAAATATCTCCAGAGAGGGAGATTCCACCACCTCCCTTGGCAATTTATTCCAATATTTGACCACCCTGACAGTTAGGAATTTTTTCCTAATGTCCAATCTAAACCTCCCCTGCTGCACTTTAAGCCCATTACTCCTTGTCCTGTCCTCAGAAACCAAGAGGAACAAATTTTCTCTTTCCTCCTTGTGACACCCTTTTAGATATTTGAAAACCGCTATCATGTCCCCCCTTAATCTTCTTTTTTCCAAACTAAACAAGCCCAGTTCATGAAGCCTGGCTTCATAGGTCATGTTCTCTAGACCTTTAATCATTCTTGTCGCTCTTCTCTGTACCCTTTCCAATTTCTCCACATCTTTCTTGAAATGTGGTGCCCAGAACAGGACACAGTACTCCAGCTGAGGCCTAACTAGTGCAGAGTAGAGCGGCAGAATGACTTCACGAGTTTTGCTTACAACACACCTGTTGATACAACCTAGAATCATATTTGCTTTTTTTGCAACAGCATCACACTGTTGACTCATATTCAACTTGTGGTCCACTATGACCCCTAGATCTCTTTCCGCCATGCTCCTTCCTAGACAGTCGCTTCCCATCTTGTATGTATGGAACCTAGGGATGTGAGGGACTTGTTGATTAGCCGATAAGCAAATGCTTATCGGATAGTCGACAAGCTAGTCCAGTAGTCACTTCTTCTTTTGCTGCTCTATCAGAAAGAGGCAGCAAGGCGGGGGAGGGTGTTTCAAAGTGGCATGGATCCTGAGGCCAGACCCCGGGCTCCACACAGCGCTGTTGCCTTGAAACGCCACGGGGAGCCTCCACGCAGCACTTTCACTGTTGGGCTGTTGCTACACTTCAGAGGCCCTGGAAGTGCCCTATCGACTAATGCAGCAACTATTCGATTAGTTAGTCAGTCAATATTTAACATCCTTAGGCTGACCCCAGTGTGATGATTGGCCTGGTGCCAGGGCAATGTGCATAATCTCCTCCCTTCCCCCCCAGTGGGGGCAGTGGATGGAGGGTTTAGTGCTCACCTCTCCTCTCCTCTTACAGGGGTGTACTGAAGTTGGCAGAGGTGGCCAGCCGCTTCGTAGACATCCAGGCCTTTATCAATGCCATGGCTCAGCTGGGCTTTCAGATTGCCTCCAAGGTGTGTCCTAAGCGCCGCCCCCCAGCTGCAGCAGGGCCTGGGGGGGGGGGCAGTCCCTGTGTGCTCTTGCCAGGGGCAGCCTCCAAGGTGTGTCCTAAGCGCCGCCCCCCAGCTGCAGCAGGGCCTGGGGGGGGGGGGCAGTCCCTGTGTGCTCTTGCCAGGGGCAGCCTCCAAGGTGTGTCCTAAGCGCCGCCCCCCAGCTGCAGCAGGGCCTGGGGGGGGGGGGCAGTCCCTGTGTGCTCTTGCCAGGGGCAGCCTCCAAGGTGTGTCCTAAGCGCCGCCCCCCAGCTGCAGCAGGGCCTGGGGGGGGGGGGCAGTCCCTGTGTGCTCTTGCCAGGGGCAGCCTCCAAGGTGTGTCCTAAGCGCCGCCCCCCAGCTGCAGCAGGGCCTGGGGGGGGGGCAGTCCCTGTGTGCTCTTGCCAGGGGCAGCCTCCAAGGTGTGTCCTAAGCGCCGCCCCCCAGCTGCAGCAGGGCCTGGGGGGGGGGGGGGGCAGTCCCTGTGTGCTCTTGCCAGGGGCAGCCTCCAAGGTGTGTCCTAAGCGCCGCCCCCCAGCTGCAGCAGGGCCTGGGGGGGGGGGCAGTCCCTGTGTGCTCTTGCCAGGGGCAGCCTCCAAGGTGTGTCCTAAGCGCCGCCCCCCAGCTGCAGCAGGGCCTGGGGGGGGGGGCAGTCCCTGTGTGCTCTTGCCAGGGGCAGCCTCCAAGGTGTGTCCTAAGCGCCGCCCCCCAGCTGCAGCAGGGCCTGGGGGGGGGGGGGGCAGTCCCTCTGTGCTCTTGCCAGGGGCAGCCTCCAAGGTGTGTCCTAAGCGCCGCCCCCCAGCTGCAGCAGGGCCTGGGGGGGGGGGGGGGGCAGTCCCTGTGTGCTCTTGCCAGGGGCAGCCTCCAAGGTGTGTCCTAAGCGCCGCCCCCCAGCTGCAGCAGGGCCTGGGGGGGGGGGCAGTCCCTGTGTGCTCTTGCCAGGGGCAGCCTCCAAGGTGTGTCCTAAGCGCCGCCCCCCAGCTGCAGCAGGGCGGGGGGGGGGGGGGGCAGTCCCTGTGTGCTCTTGCCAGGGGCAGCCTCCAAGGTGTGTCCTAAGCGCCGCCCCCCAGCTGCAGCAGGGCGGGGGGGGGGGGCACTCTCCGGGCTGGGGGCTGGCGGGGGAGGGGCGAGGGGCACGTGGGGTGCACGAGGGACGGGAAGGGGGGGGCCAGCACAGGGGTCACGTGGGGGAGGGGCGGGGCCGGGCCGCTCCCAGCCTCTCTCTCCCCGCAGGCGCTGGGGAACCGCTACTTCGCGGCGCTGGATTTCCGGAAGCGGGGGCCGCCGCGCGCGGGGGGGGCGGCCCCCGGCCTGAGGCTCCGCCCCTGTCGCTACAAGCCGCGCTGAGCCTCGCCCCGGCCAATAAAGCCTTTTGCCTCGCGCTGCCTCCTGGGAAGTGGTGTTCTGTACGCGCATGCGCAGCGGCCCGATGACTTCCCGTCGGCTCAGTCTAGTCCGGGGCGCCTGCGCAGTGCGGCGGGGGGGGAACTGGGCGGTCCCGGGGCGCCTGCGCAGTGCGGCGGGGGACTGGGCGGTCCCGAGGCGCCTGCGCAGTGCGGTGGCGGGGGGGGGAACTGGGCGGTCCCGGGGCGCCTGCGCAGTGCGGGGGGGTACTGGGCGGTCCCGGGGCGCCTGCGCAGTACGGGGGGGGGGTACGGGCGGTCCAGGGGCGCCTGCGCAGTGCGGGGGGGTACTGGGCGGTCCCGAGGCGCCTGCGCAGTGCGGGGGGGGTACTGGGCGGTCCAGGGGCGCCTGCGCAGTGCGGGGGGGGTACTGGGCGGTCCCGAGGCGCCTGCGCAGTGCGGTGGCGGGGGGGGAACTGGGCGGTCCCGAGGCGCCTGCGCAGTGCGGGGGGGGGGTACTGGGCGGTCCCGAGGCGCCTGCGCAGTACGGGGGGGTACTGGGCGGTCCCGAGGCGCCTGCGCAGTGCGGGGCGGGTACTGGGCGGTCCCGAGGCGCCTGCGCAGTACGGGGGGGGTACTGGGCGGTCCAGGGGCGCCTGCGCAGTGCGGGGGGGGTACTGGGCGGTCCCGAGGCGCCTGCGCAGTACGGGGGGGTACTGGGCGGTCCAGGGGCGCCTGCGCAGTGCGGGGGGGGTACTGGGCGGTCCCGAGGCGCCTGCGCAGTGCGGGGGGGGGTACTGGGCGGTCCCGGGGCGCCTGCGCAGTGCGGGGGGGTACTGGGCGGTCCCGAGGCGCCTGCGCAGTGCGGGGGGGGGGTACTGGGCGGTCCCGGGGCGCCTGCGCAGTGCGGGGGGGGGGGTACTGGGCGGTCCCGGGGCGCCTGCGCAGTGCGGGGGGGCCTGCGGGGCCGCGCTGTTTCCTGCCCCGCGATGTCGGGCCCGGGGGGCGCCGGCCCCGGCGGGGGGAAGCTGGACATCAACCGCGCCGGCGTGTCCGAGCTGCAGGGCGCGCTCAGCGGCATCGGCCGGCGCCGGGCCCGCGGCATCGTGCGCAAGAGAGAGGTGCGGGGGGGGCGCGCGGGGGGGTGCGGGGGGTGACTGAGGGGGGGTGCGCGGGGGGGGCCCTCCTCTCCTCTCCTCTCCTCCCGGGCGGGGCTGCCCGCTCCGGGAGACTCCCGGCTCCTGCCCAGTGTCACCTGCCTGCGGCGGGGCCCGTCGGACGCTCTGTCTGGCCTGTGCTCAGCGCCTGGGGCAGCGCGGGGGGGCCGGGCATGGCCCGGGCGGGGATGGCGCGGGACAGGTGGGGGCCGGGAATGGCCCGTGCAGGGATGTTACGGGAGAGGTGGGGGCCGGGAATGGCCCGTGCGGGGATGTTACGGGAGAGGTGGGGGCCGGGAATGGCCCGTGCAGGGATGTTACGGGACAGGTGGGGGCCGGGAATGGCCCGGGCAGGGATGGCACAGGGTGGGGGTGGGGCAGGGATGGCGCAGGACAGGTGGGGGCCGGGAATGGCCCGTGCAGGGATGGCGCAGGACAGGTGGGGGCCGGGAATGGCCCGGGCAGGGATGGCGCAGGACGGGTGGGGGCCGGGAATGGCCCGGGCAGGGATGGCGCGGGACAGGTGGGGGCCGGGAATGGCCCGGGCAGGGATGGCGCAGGACGGGTGGGGGCCGGGAATGGCCCGGGCAGGGATGGCGCGGGACAGGTGGGGGCCGGGAATGGCCCGGGCAGGGATGGCGCAGGACAGGTGGGGGCCGGGAATGGCCCGGGCAGGGATGGCGCAGGACAGGTGGGGGCCGGGAATGGCCCGTGCAGGGATGGCGCAGGACAGGTGGGGGCCGGGAATGGCCCGTGCAGGGATGGCGCGGGACAGGTGGGGGCCGGGAATGGCCCGTGCAGGGATGTTACGGGACAGGTGGGGGCCGGGAATGGCCCGGGCAGGGATGGCGCAGGAGAGGTGGGGGCCGGGAATGGCCCGGGCAGGGATGGCGCAGGACGGGTGGGGGCCGGGAATGGCCCGGGCAGGGATGGCGCGGGACAGGTGGGGGCCGGGAATGGCCCGGGCAGGGATGGCGCGGGACAGGTGGGGGCCGGGAATGGCCCGGGCAGGGATGGCGCAGGACAGGTGGGGGCCGGGAATGGCCCGGGCAGGGATGGCACAGGGTGGGGGTGGGGCAGGGATGGCGCAGGACAGGTGGGGGCCGGGAATGGCCCGGGCAGGGATGGCACAGGGTGGGGGTGGGGCAGGGATGGCGCAGGACAGGTGGGGGCCGGGAATGGCCCGGGCAGGGATGGCGCAGGGCGGGGGTGGGGCAGGGATGGCGCAGGAGAGGTGGGGGCCGGGAATGGCCCGGGCAGGGATGTTACGGGACAGGTGGGGGCCGGGAATGGCCCGGGCAGGGATGGCGCAGGGCGGGGGTGGGGCAGGGATGGCGCAGGAGAGGTGGGGGCCGGGAATGGCCCGGGCAGGGATGTTACGGGACAGGTGGGGGCCGGGAATGGCCCGGGCAGGGATGGCGCAGGACAGGTGGGGGCCGGGAATGGCCCGGGCAGGGATGGCGCAGGACAGGTGGGGGCCGGGAATGGCCCGGGCGGGGATGGCGCAGGACAGGTGGGGGCCGGGAATGGCCCGGGCGGGGATGGCGCAGGACAGGTGGGGGCCGGGAATGGCCCGGGCAGGGATGGCACAGGGTGGGGGTGGGGCAGGGATGGCGCAGGACAGGTGGGGGCCGGGAATGGCCCGGGCAGGGATGGCGCAGGACAGGTGGGGGCCGGGAATGGCCCGGGCAGGGATGGCGCAGGACAGGTGGGGGCCGGGAATGGCCCGGGCAGGGATGGCGCAGGACAGGTGGGGGCCGGGAATGGCCCGGGCAGGGATGGCGCAGGGCGGGGGTGGGGCAGGGATGGCGCAGGAGAGGTGGGGGCTGGGAATGGCCCGGGCAGGGATGGCGCAGGGCGGGGGCAGAGCACAGGAGAGGTTGAAGAGCAAGGAGCCAGCGTCCGTCAAGGTGCACGCTCAGGGCACACAGGAAGAGTCCCAGCTCTCTGCTTGTGCTGTGCACCTCTCGCTTGCCAGGTTTCAATGAGATGGGAGCATAGGTCATAGGCCTGGGGCTCCTGCCTGCCCTGTGAAGCACCTGGGGGCTGGGCAGGTGCAGGTATGGGCACAGCCCGTCTAGTACAGGTTTTAAGGGCTACGAGTCCCTGCTTGTGGCTTGAGTAGAGCAAAGTGTATCTCTCGCGGCTAAAGTCAGGTCCGTTCTGCCTTTGGCTGGCTGACTCTGCTTGCCAGAGTGCCCAGGTCTGCCAGGTGACATGTAGAGCAAACACCAGAGTGTGTTCACAAGGGTATGGGCCTATGGGGCAGTCAGTAAATGCGAGGTGAAAGGCGTCCCATGGCAGCAGTAATTGATCTTAGGGTGAGATCTTAGAGCCCCGTTGTACAGGAGGCGGCACAAGCTCACAAGTGCGGTTTCAAAGGGCTGGAGGGCCCTCCTACATGCAGGAGTGCTAGTGGACCAGGGCAGGAACCCATGGCTGGTAAGGCCTGGTGTTTGCCAGGGAGCTGACACCCAAGGAAAGTGATGGAGTCTCTCACTCTTCATGTCTTCCAATCCAGACTAGACACCTTGCGGAAGTTAGAGCCAACCATGTTGCATTCAATATAGGGGTGCCTGGGTGGGGTTTTCTGGCCTGTGCTGTCTAGGGTCAGACTGCCTGATCCAGTTATCCCAGCTGGCCTTACATTCTCTGAATCTATGCTGATTTAGTGCAGAGGAGAATGTAAGTGGACAGCTGCTGAAACCTGCCCTCTTGCTGTCCACAGGATTCCTCTGCTTGGCTTATTTCACTTCCTTGACTGGCTGTAGGAGTGTTAACCATGAGCCATTGGGCTAGCGCAGTGTCACTGAAGTATGGGGAGACATGGGCCCTGCATCCCCATCTCAGCCAGCAGGTAGAACAGGAAGGTTACTAGTTGACAGTAGGAATGTGTTAGTGTACGTGTGTAAACAGTTAACCAGTGAGCCTGGTATCAGAGGCAGCAGCTCGGGCCTCCCCCTCCGCATGTATTCATGTAACAGCTGAAAATTTCAGCATCTGTCATTGTTTATGTGGGGGAGACAGTCACCGAAATTCCCACCACCATCTAGGGATTGGTGCTGTGCCCAGCGGAAACTAAGGCACGCATACAGGGTTACTGTAGCACAGTAGAAATCACATGCAACATCATAAGCAAGCAGCAAACACAGGCCCCACTGCATCACAACTCTCCCCCTTTCGAGAACAAACTGATTGGGATGACTCAGCCAGTGACTTGGGGAAGCTCGGTGCCGTCTCTCCACATTAGTTAGAAGAGAGGTGGGGAATCTAAGGCCTGGGGGCTGGACGCAGGCCTCAGCTTGTCTGGATCTGGCCCCTGAGACTCAGGACTCCCCACCTAGCCTTGGGGGTGGGGCCCATGCTCATCTCCAGCTCCTCTGCCATCTCACTATGGGGCTGGAACACACAAAATATACTACCCGCCCCCCCCCCCCCCCCCGGGCTCTGGTGTGCAAGGAGGCTGTGGGGAGTGTCTTTCTGCTTCTCAGTCAGGTGCAGCCCCCGACTGATTTTTCTGTGGGTCAGCAGCTCCCGATCCAAAAAGGTTTCCCACCCCGGGCTAAAACATTGGTGCTCCACGTTGTGGTCCTGCAGGAGCAGACGCCATCTCAGCAGCTTGAAATTGGGCCCTTTCATTTGTGGAGCTGTTAGGTTGCTCTGAGCTGGGACAGGAACCGGCTCCATGGAGTGATAGTTTTTCAGATTGGAAATTAGCTGGGCTTTGGTGAACTTTCCCATTATCAGCCCTCTCTCCTTGTACAGCTCAACAGTGTCCTCAAGGAGGTGAGCTTAAAACACAACCAATGGTCTGGTAGCACTTTATAGACTAAGAAACATGTTGATGGGATCGGGAGCTTTTGTGGGCACAGCCCTCTTCTTCAGATGACCCGAGTTTCTGAAGAAAGTCGTCCGGTCATCTGAAGAAGAGGGCTGTGCCCACGAAAGCTCCCGATCCCATCAACATGTTTCTTAGTCTATAAAGTGCTACCAGACCATTGGCTGTGTCTTAAGTTTCTCCTGTACAGACTAACCCAGCTACCCCCTGAAGCTCAAGGAGATGGTTATTGGCCATCTTCCTGCTGTCCCTCGGGGTGCAGACTCATAGGCCCATGCTTGGAGCACCCCACGCTTCCCAGGGAGAACCCCTTCAGCGTGCCAGCCTCCTTGAGGGTCACAACTGCCCGCCTCCCCTGCCTCCTGGAACCACTTCCTATGGCCCCCAGAAGGAACCCCTCCTTGAGCGGACAGCCCTTCTCAAGGACCACACTCCCAGGTAAAACCGCAGGCTCCTCTTCCTGGAAACACACCTCACTGGCCTTCAGGATGCCTGGCTCCTGCTAGTCCCCTTCCTTCTACTGCGCCTGATCACTTTCTGCTGGGTACTCTGTCCATCCCACCGCTGCCACCAGACCCTAGAACCCCATTCACTGCCAGATGTGAAACTCGGCCGGCAGGTAGAACAGAAGGGTTACTAGTCCACAGGGACACAGTGTAGAACAGGCGTGTCAGCACAGGAGCAGTGAGTACAACCCATCTTGGGAGAGGGGGGCTCAGAGTCGATGCCATGGCCCTCCCCAGTCAGCCAAGACTGACTCATTGCCAGCTCCTTGTCCCAGGCCCCCAGCCAGGCCCCTCCTCCTGCCCTTGTCCTGCTTCCCTGGCAAAAGGTATCACATCCCCTCCTGGCCTTTATGTATGGGGGGGGGAAGGCTGTTGCACCAAAATTCCCATCCCCATTGAGGTATTGGTGCAGTGCCCGGGGAAACTGAGGCACACACGTGCTTACTGCAGGACAGTGGAACTCGCATACAAAGCAAGTACAATCCCCACTTCATCACACACCTGCCCAAAGGCAGTGGCTGGGACCAAAATAAAGATGCCTCATTTTCCCAGTGCTGTACAAAGACCCCAGGGGCCTGCCAGACATCCCCAGCTGGTACCAAGCATTGAGTTTGCATGAGATGGGAAGGGGATCATGCAGGTGGAGGCAGGGGTCCCTGCTGAGATCAGCATCTCCAGTGCAGACGGTCCTGTGCAGACGGTCCTGTCTCTGAATAGACAGGAGCAGAGGCCCTAGAGGTGAGGGGACTTGCCAAAGGCAGTGCAGAGCCTGCTCTCGCAGTGTTGAAAGACAGAAGGGCGCATTCAGCCATCTTGTTTGGCCACCTGCATCTCATGGGCCATCGTGTTCCATCCAAATGCCTGTGCACAGTGCTCAGGGGATGCCTTTCCCTCTTCAGAAGACTGCGTTGCTGGGCACAGGCAGAGAGCAGGGTGGACCACAGTGCCACCAACGTCTAAGGTGGGGTGGGCAAGATCCCTCTGGTGAGGCAGATGTGGCCGACACCCTGCTGGGACTCAGGCACACACAACTGCTGTTTTAAGCACAGGGATGCTCTGTGTGACTCTGCTGTGCAGTGTGGGGTGGGGGGGAGGCTTCCTGTGATCGCCCTGCTCCCAGCCCAATCCTCAGCTTCTATTGGCCAGAAACAGCCAGCCTATAGGAGCTGAGAGATTGGCCTGGGGGGCAGGAGCAGCACAGGCCTCTCCCCCTCCCAGAGCTGAGGGCCTCATGGAGGGAGCAGCCTGCAGTTTTAAGCATCTGGGGCTGCAGCAGGCAGGGAGCCCAGCATACCTTTGGGGTGCTGCAGGGCTGCTTGCCAGGAGATGTTCTGGTAGGTGCCTCTCAGCCAGACTGCATGGGATAAGAACGGCCGTACTGGGTCAGACCAAAGGTCCATCTAGCCCAGTATCTTGTCTGCCGACAGTGGCCAGCACCAGGTGCCCCAGAGAGGGTGGACCGAAGACAATGATCAAGCGATTTGTCTCCTGCCATCCCTCTCCAGCCTCTGACAAACAGAGGCCAGGGACACCATTTTATCCCCTGACTAATAGCCTTTTATGGACCTAACCTCCATGAATTTATCCAGCTTCTCTTTAAACTCTATTATAGTCCTAGCCTTCACAGCCTCCTCTGGCAAGGAGTTCCACAGGTTGACAACACGCTGTGTGAAGAAGAACTTCCTTTTATTAGTTTTAAACCTGCTACCCATTAATTTCATTTGGTGTCCTCTAGTTCTTCTATTATGGGAACTAATAAATAACTTTTCTTTATCAGCCCTCTCCACACCACTCATGATTTTATAGACCTCTATCATATCCCCCCTCAGTCTCCTCTTTTCTAATCTGAAAAGTCCCAGTCTCTTTAGCCTCTCTTCATATGGGACCCGTTCCAAACCCCTAATCATTTTAGTTGCCCTTTTCTGAACCCTTTCCAAGGCCAAAATATCTTTTTTGAGATGAAGCGACCACATCTGTACACAGTATTCAAGATGTGGGCGTACCATAGTTTTATACAGGGGCAGTAAGATGTTCTGGGTCTTATTTTCTATCCCTTTCCTAATAATTCCTAGCATCCTATTTGCCTTTTTGACCGCCGCTGCACACAGTGTGGAAGTTTTCAGAGAACTGTCCACGATAACTCCAAGATCTCTTTCCTGATTTGTCGTAGCCAAATTAGCCCCCATCATACTGTACGTATAGTTGGGGTTATTTTTCCCGATGTGCATTACTTTACACTTATCCACATTACATTTCATTTGCCATTTTGTTGCCCAATCACTCAGTTTGGTGAGATCTTCTTGGAGTTCCTCACAGTCTGCTTCTGTCTTGACTATCCTAAACAGTTTGGTATCATCTGCAAACTTTACTACCTCACTGCTTACCCCTTTCTCCACATCATTTATGAATAAGTTGAAAAGGATTGGTCCCAGGACTGACCCTTGGGGTACACCACTAGTTACCCCTCTCCAATCTGAAAATTTACCATTTATTCCTACCCTTTGTTTCCTGTCTTTTAGCCAGTTCTCAATCCAAGAAAGGACCTTCCCTCTTATCCCATGGCCATGTAATTTAAACAAGAGCCTTTGGTGAGGGACCTTGTCAAAGGCTTTCTGAAAATCTAAGTATACTATATCTACTGGATCCCCCTTGTCCGCATGTTTGTTAACCCCTTCAAAGAACTCTAACAGATTAGTAAAACAGGATTTCCCTTTACAGAAACCATGTTGACTTTTGTCCAACAAATTATGTTCTTCTACATGCCTGACAATTTTATTCTTTACTATTGTTTCGACTAATTTGCCCGGTACTGAAGTTAGACTTACCGGTCTGTAATTGCCAGGATCGCCTCTAGAGCCCTTTTTAAATATAGGTGTCACGTTGGCTACCTTTCAGTCATTAGGTACGGAAGCCGATTTAAAGGATAGGTTACAAACCACAGATAATAGCTCAGCAATTTCCCATTTAAGTTCTTTTAGAACCCTTGGATGAATGCCATCCGGTCCCGGAGATTTGTTAACATTAAGTTTTTCTATTTGTTCCAAAACCTCCTCTAATGACACTTCAATCCGGGACAGTTCCTCAGATTCATCACCCACAAAGGACGGTGCAGATTCAGGAATCTCCCCAACGTCCTCAGCCATGAAGACTGAAGCAAAGAAATCATTTAGTTTCTCTGCAATGGCTTTATCGTCCTTGATTGCTCCTTTTATAGCTCGATCATCTAGGGGACCCACAGGCTTTTTAGCAGGCTTCCTGCTTCTAATGTACTTAAAAAACATTTTGTTATTTCTTTTTGAGTTTTTGGTTAGCTGTTCCTCAAAATCTTTTTTTGCTTTTCTTATTACATGTTTACACTTGATTTGACAGTGTTTATGTTCCTTTCTATATGATCTTTCAGGGGGGCAAGGCAAAACGCCACGTTTATTGGTAATACATACAGCAATCATGCATGTGATGTAGCACACTGCGTCTTGTTACCAGTAGTTGCTCCCCCTAACTGCACTGGCCAGGTGAGTTAGATGGGGGTGGGGTGAAGCTGGGCTTCTGTCGACCCGGATTGGTGCTCTTATAGTGACAAGACAAAACCCAGGGTCCTCTTACAAGATGCCTTCCCTCTCTGGGACCCCGTGGGTGCCTGTGACTGGTGAGTGCATAGATGAGAAACTGGGCCAGTTCTGGCAAGGAGGCTCTCTGGCAGTGGCTGCACATGAGATCTCTATCTCCAGCAGTGCCAATACAGGCTCCTGATCCTCATGGAGACTCACTTGACCTCCCAGTGTTGGGTACCATTCTTGATGGTCCGCCAGGTTGGTCCACCTGTCACCTGCCTCGCCCAGGTGTCAGCGTTAATGTCGTGCTTTACCAGGGTGTTTAAGAACATCCCTGTAGCGCTTCTGCCCACCATGAGAGCTCGTCCTGGTCCTCAGCTGAGTGTAGAAAATCTGTTTAGGCAAGCGTGTGTCAGGCATCCTGCCCACATGACCAGACCATCATAGCTGCCTGTGGGCGACTATTGCCTCAATGCTACGAGAGTCAGCCTCTGCGAGGACACTAACGTTGGTCCGTCTGTCCTGCCACATGAGGCCCAATATTCTCCTCAGGTACCTTTGGTGGAATTTCTCCAGATCTTTAAGAGGCTGTTTACAGGGGATCCAGGCTTCAGCTCCATCCAGCAACGTTGGGATGACTGCGGCATGGTAGAGGTTAATGTTGAGCGGCATCAAACTTTGGTGAACAACCAAAGTGACACAAATACGTCAGCGAGATCCCTTAGATTTATAGTAGCTCCCCCTCATGCAAATCAGTCATCTGATGCATATGCGAAATCTCGGAGAGTCCTTCTTCTGGGTGTTGTCTCTATGCTGCCACGTTCCCCTTCAGAGAAGGGATTCCCAAAGCAGGCCCTTGCTGCTGACTCCCAAGGCGTCCATAAGCCCAGTCTTCTTTCCATGAGTCCACTTCTCAGGTCCCATTGTCCTTGGATCTGGCATCCGTCCCCTCTCCGACCTTTGCAACTGTCCGCAGGTGCTTGTCTTCCGCCTTATCCAGTCACTCCTCATTCATTCAACAAGGCAACACTCAGCAAACGGGCTAAAAGTTCTGTTCCAGCAGAAAGACCTTCTCTCTGCCTGGCTTATTCTTGGAGACTGTTCTACAAGACACAAAGTTTCTATGTAAATGGATTTACTACAAAGCTATTATAAATGGACTTGGTACAAAGTTAAAAACTTCTATGGGAAAATGATTAATACAGAGATGTATCTACATGAGCTATGAGGGAAGACACAGAATTGGGTGGTTTAGTTTAGAAAGGAGAAGACTGAGAGGGGGACATGATAGCAGCTTTCAAGTACTTAAAAGGGTATGACAAGGAGCCCCTCCTCATTCCCAAACTCGCACTCCCCACATCCCCAGCCCTTTTACCCTGAGCTCATCCTCAAACTCCCACCCTGACTCCTGTACACTCCCTGCTCCAGATTCTCAAAGCCCTGCCATAGAATCATCATAGAATCCTAGGGTCAAGAGATCTCAGGAGTCAAGTCCGGCCCCCTGCCCAGAGCAGGACCAACCCCAACTAAATCAACCCAGCCAGGGCTTTGTCAAGCTGGGACTTAAACACCTCTAGGGATGGAGATTCCACCACATAAGAACGTAAGAACGGCTGTACTGGGTCAGACCAAAGGTCCATCTAGCCCAGTATTCTGTCTACCGACAGTGGCCAGCACCAGGTGCTCCAGAGAGGGTGGACTGAAGACAATGATTAAGCGATTTGTCTCCTGCCATCGCTCTCCAGCCTCTGACAAACAGGCCAAGGACACCATTTTATCCCCTGGCTAATAGCCTTTTATGGACCTAACCTCCATGAATTTATCCAGCTTCTCTTTAAACTCTATTATAGTCCTAGCCTTCACAGCCTTCTCTGGCAAGGAGTTCCACAGGTTGACAACACGCTGTGTGAAGAAGAACTTCCTTTTATTAGTTTTAAACCTGCTACCCATTAATTTCATTTGGTGTTCTCTAGTCCTTATGTTATGGGAACTAATAAATAACTTTTCTTTATCAGCCCTCTCCACACCACTCATGATTTTATAGACCTCTATCATATCCCCCCTCAGTCTCCTCTTTTCTAAACTGAAAAGTCCCAGTCGCTTTAACCTCTCCTCATATGGGACCCGTTCCAAACCCCTAATCATTTTAGTTGCCCTTTTCTGAACCCTTTCCAAGGCCAAAATATCTTTTTTGAGGTGAAGCGACCACATCTGTACACAGTATTCAAGATGTGGGCGTACCATAGTTTTATACAGGGGCAGTAAGATATTCTGGGTCTTATTTTCTATCCCTTTCCTAATAATTCCTAGCATCCTATTTGCCTTTTTGACCGCCGCTGCACTCTGTGTGGAAGTTTTCAGAGAACTGTCCACAATAACTCCAAGATCTCTTTCCTGATTTGTCGTAGCCAAATTAGCCCCCATCATACTGTACGTATAGTTGGGGTTATTTTTCCCGATGTGCATTACTTTACACTTATCCACATTACATTTCATTTGCCATTTTGTTGCCCAATCACTCAGTTTGGTGAGATCTTCTTGGAGTTCCTCACAGTCTGCTTCTGTCTTGACTATCCTAAACAGTTTGGTATCATCTGCAAACTTTACTACCTCACTGCTTACCCCTTTCTCCACATCATTTATGAATAAGTTGAACAGGATTGGTCCCAGGACTGACCCTTGGGGTACACCACTAGTTACCCCTCTCCAATCTGAAAATTTACCATTTATTCCTACCCTTTGTTTCCTGTCTTTTAGCCAGTTCTCAATCCAAGAAAGGACCTTCCCTCTTATCCCATGGCCATGTAATTTACACAAGAGCCTTTGGTGAGGGACCTTGTCAAAGGCTTTCTGAAAATCCAAGTATACTATATCTACTGGATCCCCCTTGTCTGCATGTTTGTTAACCCCTTCAAAGAACTCTAACAGATTAGTAAGACAGGATTTCCCTTTACAGAAACCATGTTGACTTTTGTCCAACAAATTATGTTCTTCTACATGCTTCACAATTTTATTCTTTACTATTGTTTCGACTAATTTGCCCGGTACCGAAGTTAGACTTACCGGTCTGTAATTGCCAGGATCGCCTCTAGAGCCCTTTTTAAATATTGGTGTCACGTTGGCTACCTTCCAGTCATTAGGTACGGAAGCCGATTTAAAGGATAGGTTATAAACCACAGATAATAGCTCAGCAATTTCCCATTTAAGTTCTTTTAGAACCCTTGGATGAATGCCATCCGGTCCCGGAGATTTGTTAACATTAAGTTTTTCTATTTGTTCCAAAACCTCCTCTAATGACACTTCAGTCCAGGACAGTTCCTCAGATTCATCACCCACAAAGGACGGTGCAGATTCAGGAATCTCCCCAACGTCCTCAGCCGTGAAGACTGAAGCAAAGAAACCATTTAGTTTCTCTGCAATGGCTTTATCGTCCTTGATTGCTCCTTTTATAGCTCGATCATCTAGGGGACCCACAGGCTTTTTAGCAGGCTTCCTGCTTCTAATGTACTTAAAAAACATTTTATTTCTTTTTGAGTTTTTGGCTAGCTGTTCCTCAAAATCTTTTTTTGCTTTTCTTATTACATGTTTACACTTGATTTGACAGTGTTTATGTTCCTTTCTATTTATCTCACTAGGATTGGACTTCCACTTCTTAAAAGATACCTTTTTGTCCCTCACTGCTTCTTTTACATGGTGGTTAAGCCATGGTGACTCTTTTTTAGGTCTCCCTAGGGAACCCAGCCCAGTGCTTCACCACCCGCCTAGGGAAATCGTTTTTCCTAATATCCAACCTAGACCTCCCCCACTGTAACTTGAGACCATTGCTCCTTGTTCTGCCATCTGTCAATACTGAGAACAGCCTCTCTCCATCCTCTTTGCAACCTCCCTTCAGGAAGTTGAAGGCTGCTCTCAAATCCCTCCTCACTCTTCTCTTCTGCAGACTAAACAGACCCAAATCCCTCAGCCTCTCCTCGTAGGTCATACGCTCCAGCCCCCTAATTATTTTGGTTGCCCTCCGCTGGACCCTCTCCGCTGCGTCCACATCTTTTCTGTAGTGGGGGGGCCCCCCCAAAACTGGACACAATACTCCAGATGTGGCCTCACCAAAGCCGAATAAAGGAGAATAATCACTTCTCTGGATCTGCTGGCAATGTTCCTTCTAATGCCCCCTAATATGCCATTAGCTTTCTTGGCTACAAGGGCACACTGTTGACTCATGTCCAGCTTCTCATCCACTGTAATCCCCAGGGCCTTTTCTGCAGAACTGCTACTTATCCAGTCGGTCCCCAGCCTGTAACAATGCTTGGGATTCTTCCGTCCCAAGTGTAGGACTCTGCACTTGTCCTTGTTGAACCTCATCGGATTTCTTTTGGCCCAATCCTCTAATCTGTCCAGGTCACTCTGGACCCTGTCGCTGCCCTTCAGCATAGCTACCTCTCCGCCTAGCTTAGTGTCATCTGCAAACTGGCTGAGGGTGCAATCCATCCTCTCATCCAGGTCATTAATGAAGATGTTGAACAAAACCAGCCCTAGAGCCAACCCTTGGAGCACTCCACTTGAAACCAACCAGAAGTCGAACCATTGATCACGAGCCGTTGGGCCCGATAATCTAGCCGGCTTTCTATCCACCTTACAGTCCATTTATCCAATCCATACTTCTTCAACTTGTTGGCAAGAATATTGTGGGAGACCAGACTATTCTGTCCCGACTCCTGCACCTCCTCGCATTGCAAGTCCCTGCCCTGAAGGACCCAAGCATGCTGCATGAGTCTTCTAGTTTTGTATACATAGGTGGGATGATGTTTTCCTTAGTTTGTATTTATCAACGTTGAATTTCATCTGCCATTTGGTTGCCCAGTCACCCATTTTTTGAAATTCTTTTTTAGCTCTTGCCTGGGACTTAACTATCTTGGATAGTTGTGCAACATCTGCAGATTTTGCCACTTCACTGGTCACCTCCTTTTCCAGATCCTTTATGAATATGTTGAATAGGATTGACCTAGTGCAGACCCCTGGGGGACAACACTTACTTATTTCTGGTCTGTCAACTGACCGTTTACACCTTCTTTCTTATCTTTTCACCAGTTTTCATTCCCTCTTGTCCCATAACAACTTACTTTGCTTAGGAGTCTTTGGCGAGGGACCTTGCCAAAAGCTTTATGAAAATCTAAATGCTCTATGTCCATTGGATCCCCCATGTCCACATGCTTGTTGACCCTCCTGAAAGAACTCTAGTAGACTGTAAATCATGCTTCACCAAAAAACATTGTGTGTCTTCCCCAAAAATCATGTTTATCCGTGTGTCTCACAGTAAGGCTTCCTGGCATGTCATTGCCAAGATAACCTCTGGAGCCCTTTTAAAAATTGTCATCCCATTAGCAACCCTCCAGTTGTTTGGCTACGAAGCTGACTTAAACAGTAGGTTGCATACTACAGTTAGTAGTTCTGCAGTTTTACGTTTCGGTTCTTTCAGAACTCTTATGTACATACCCGTCTGGTCCTGGTGACTTATTACTGTTTCTTCCAAACACTCCTCAATGGCACCTCAATTTACATAAGAACATAAGGACGGCTGTACTGGGTCAGACCAATAGCCCTGTCTGCCCACAGTGGCCAATGCCAGGTGCCCCGGAGGAAGGGAACAGAACAGGGAATCCTCACGTGATCCCTCCCCCATCACCCAAACAGAGGCTAGGGACACCATTCCTACCCACCCTGGCTAATAGCCGTGGATAGACCCAACCTCCATGAATCTATCCAGCTCTTTTTTTAAACCCTGATAATTTGAGACATCCACAGATTTGTCCGCTATAAAGAATGGCTCAGGTTCGGGAATCGCCCTGACGTCCTCAGCCGTGAAGACTGATGCAAAGAATTCCTTTAGTTTCTCCACAGTCCCCTTATCCTCCCATATGAAGAGAGATTAAATATTAGACTGAGACTTTGCAGTTTAGAAAGGAGGAGACTAAGGGGGGATCGGCTAGAGGTCTATAAAGTCACCACTGGTGTAGAGAAACAAATAAGGAAAAGTTATTTACTTGTTCTCATAACATAATAACCAAATGAAATTAATAGGTAGCAGGTTTAAAACAAACAGAAGAAAGTTTTTCTTCACCCAGTGCACAGTCAACCTGTGGAACTCCTTGCCAGAGGATGTTGTAAATACTTTAACCAGGTTCAAAAAAGAACTAGATAAATTCATGGAAGACAGGTGCGTTAATGGCTGTTAGCCAGGATGGGCAGGCATGGGGTCCTTAGCTTTTGTTTGTCAGAAGCTGGGAATGGGCAAACGGATGAGATCACTTGACGATTCCCTGCTTTGTTCATTCCCTCTGAGGCACCTGGCATTGGCTACTGATGCAAGACAGAATACTGGGTTAGATGGACCTTGGGTTGTTCTTATGATGTTCTTGTGTCCTTGAGTTCTCCTTCAGCATCTTGATCATCCAGTGTCCCTACTAGACGCTTAATAGGTTTCCTGCTTCTGATGTATTTTAAAAAATTGCTGTTACTTTTTGAGTCTCTGGCTAGCTGGTCTTCAGGTCTTGTTTGGCCATCCTTGTGACATTTTTACACTCCATCTGAAGAATGTGCGCTCCTTTTTATTTCTCTACATAGGCTTTAACTTCCACTTTTCAAAGGATGCTCTTTTGCCTCTCACTGCTTCTTTGACTATGTTCTTTAGCACAGGTGTCCCTTTTAGTCCATTTACTCTGGTTTTCAAGTTCTGGTGTATATTTGTAGTTCAGTCTCTATTATCGTGCCTTGGAAAAGATTCCATGCAGCCTGCAGGGATTTCAGTGTTGTTGCTTTACCTTTTAATTTCTATTTACCTAACTGCCTCATTACCAGGCAGTTCCCCTTTCTGGCGGGCTGCTGTGGGGTCTCCTCACCCCACAAGGGTATTGCACTTGATTGTTTTCATGGTCACCAGGATCAGGTGCTTGTGCTATATTTGTCTCTTGGACCAGGCTGCGACAGGCAGTGAAACAGGATTCCTGCTGCTCCTCTTAGAACTAAATCAGGAATTGCCCCTCCCCATATGGGTTCCAGTATTAGATGCTCCAAAAAGCAGTCGTTTGAAGTGCCAAGAAACTTTCTTTCTGCGTCCTGCCTTGAGATGCCGTGTACCCAGTCAGTATGAGGACTGGTGGAATTTTGTATATTTGTGGCCTTTCTAATCTCCCTGAGCATTTCAGTCTCTGTCCCCATCCTGGTTTGGTGATTGGCAGGTTATTTCTATTCCTGTAGTCTTCTTAGCAAAGCCTGGAGTCGCTGGACATAGAGATTCTATGGCACCCTCTGTAGATAAGCTGGGGGCAGGTTTAAACTATTCCATTACACTGGTCTGTCCTCTATGGAAGCATTCTTTCGACTTCGATTTTGTCCCAGGGAAAGGGATTCAAGGTAAACCGAATAAAGCCACCTTTGTACTGGAGTGAGAGTGTCCCTTGGGTGTTCATGCTGCTATAACTTGATCCACTGCATGGATACATCTGGTAAAAATGTCCTGTGTGGACACAGCTCCCCTTCCTGCTACATGTTCATCCCCTGAGCAGTCATCTAGTCCCTTGTGCATCTCGGCCAATCCCTGGGAGCTGTGGAAGGCCTGTCCCTTTGCTCTTCCCCAGGCCCTGTGTCTATGAGGTGGGCGAAAGCACTGGCGTGAGCAGCAAGGGAGGGAAAGCCAATACGATGTAAGGATACTGCTGCTGAGGTTGGGAGCAGATGGACCGACAGCAGCAGGCAGTGAAGCAAGGGAGCCGGAGACCCTGGAGGGTTGGTGTCTCCAGCGGCAGAAGTGTCCGTGAGGAGCTGAGAGAGTAGGATGGCTGCCAGTGCCCTGCTTCGCTCTGCTGGGAATTGTCAGGGGCTCAGTGCAGTTCTGACCGCGTCTCTCTTGATGCAAGGCCTGCTCGTCCCTGCTGCGCTCATGCTCCTGCCTGCTTGGCTCTACCCCTCCTCCAGGACCTTCCGCAGAGCTCCTGGGGGCCAGTGCTGTGGTCACTGCACACCACACTGGCTACAGTCCTGTCACTAGACTGCAGGTGTGCGGGGGAGCCGGGCAGACACGCTGCAGAGGCAGCATTCCCACTGGGCTAGCTGCACAGTCTGCTGTGTGTGCTGACAGACCGGCGGCAGGACAGTGGAGCATGGGGTGGGGCGCTGTGCCAGGGCCCACTCTCTGATGCTGTAAGGCACCAAAGGCCCTGCAGCCAAGTGAGAGCTGAGTTGAGGGAATGCCACAAACTTTCGTGCTTTAGCCGCTTTTCCACTGGCAGGGAGCTTTCCCGGGGCGTCGTACCCTGTGCCTGCCTCGCACTCATTAGGCTCTTGTGCCACCAGAGGCAGGAGGCCGTGTTAGTTGGGTCCTTGAATGGATCCTGGCTAGCTACTCCTGTGGGGACAGACCCTGCTACCAAGAGACCCCATCAGATGTTCCTTAGCTGCAAGAAACATCAGAGAGTCAGGCTCTGTGGTCCCTCTGGTGGAGACGCTTCCTGTTTCAGGCCCTGCCGACCCTGGATCTCTGGTCCCAAAGCACTGGGCACCAGGGATTTGGAGCAATCACATTTTTGAATTGCTCTGCTTCGACTCCGCTCCACGCTCCGACTCCGCTCCGCACTCCGACTCAAATTAATTTTTAACTAAATAAAAAAGCGCATACTGTAATTTTGAAAAAACATTATTTGTATTCGGTTTTAAAACAATTTAAATGTCATCAATAATGATACAAACTAGAATCATTCATAATTCAATCTGTAAAAAATTATTGCAGCAATCAAGTCGTCTTTCATAGCTTGCCGCAGATCATTTAAAATTAACTTTAAAGCTGAAAACAGGCGCTCTACACTAGCTTGAGTTGTTGGCATGCTCGAAGCAATTCTACAGGCAGCCTGAATGCGGTGTGGGTAGCTGTGAATGGCCTCAAAAACAGACTTAACTTTTAGCCTACCAATAGACTCCATCGCCTCACAATCTTCCCAAAAGTTTCTCTCGAATAATGCTTCATTACAATTATGAATCGCAGAAACTTGCCGGTGTCTTTCTTGTTTATCCAATTCCATTTCGAAGTCGTCATCTTCTGAAGAATTGGTGCTTGAATTGTCTCCGTTTCCCTGTGATGGTTGAAGACGTCTCAGGGATGGACGCTCGAACAAGTTCAGAATGGAGACGGAAGTTTGAGAACAGCCTTCTATTTCTGAAGGATGTGAACTTTCCGAAACTGCAGATTCGATTGTTGATGACTCCTTTTGTTGTGTTTCATTTTCTTCAACCTCTTTCGCTGAATTCAAATGTAGCAATAGATTTTGTTTTTCGAGTCCTCGAGCAATATCAAGGAGCCTTTTCTTTGCCTTTAGTATTTCCCTTGAGGTAAGAAGAATCTGATACCGTGGGTCAACATAAATTCCAGCAAGGAAATGAATATTGTCAAAAAGCTTCTCTTCACGTTTCTGAATGGAGGATAGAATTCCTTCTGCAATTTTCTTGTAAGAATTTTGACAGTTTTTACCGTTCCTTCATTAAAACTCCCGGGGTTACATCGACAGTTTGAAGATTCACAGTTGTTTGGTTTGGCTTTGCCAAGAGGTCTCACAGGTTCTTCACTTTGTCCCATTCAGCTTTTGTTAACTTGAGTTCTCTTGTTCCAGCAGCAGCCACTTGTTCACGGTAAGATTAAAAAACGAGAAGCCAATCAATTATCGCAAATGTTGAACCCCAGCGAGTCACAGCATCCAACGATTGAGTTACCCCATGTAGATCAAGCAGAACACTGAATACTTGGAATTTGTAGTTTGACAAGGACTTGTCGAATTTTTGCCAGTAATTTCTTCGCATGTTCTTTGTTCAGTCCATCCCAGATTGCCAACTGAAGAGCGTGAATACCACACCTCATCAGAGACTTTTAAGTCATCCTCATGAGGCCATGTTGGAAGTATGAGGCTAGGGTCATTAAACCATTGCGCAGCAGCATCCATGTTGAGTTTGATTTCATCCATTTCTTTAGTTCCTTCATCAGGCAAAATAGCTTCAGTTCTGTCCACATCCCTGTTCTCAGCGGTAGAAATGGTTTCATTGTCGTCGCTGAAATTTTTGACAGCACACATCATGTTTGCTGCATTGTCAACGCAGATGCTCAGCACTTGCATTTCACTGATCCCAAATTTTTCTAAAGTGGGTTTTACTTGACCTTTCATGTCGGCAGAATTGAGATGCCCTTCACTGTCGATTATGTCCAAGGTTTTTACCACAGCTTTATCTTTTCCTTCTTCGTAGTACTGAGCATTGATTGCAAGGAAATTTCTGTTTCCACGGGTTGCCGCATCCATTTTCAAGTAGCACAATTTTTGCTCCAAAGCTTTTTTTGAGCTCTTCGCGCCCAGATTCAGCTGTGCTGACAACTAACCACATGGTGCCCCATTGAAATGCCAAGCTGCCGACCCATTTCGCCTGCAATTTTTTGGAATCCTTTGTTTTTTAGCCTGAAGGTAGTGAGCGGTGTTGAACTCAAGCAAAACATTTCGATCAGCCCTTCACGGAAAGTATTGGCATCCATGATGACTGTAACATTTGAGGACTTCAAATATGAGTCAAGTTTTGTTTGCTCAATTTTGGGTTTCTTTTCAGATGAAGCTCCGCAAAAAAATTTTTCTCCAGGAGTTTTCAAAGAGCCAGATGAACGTCGTTTAGTCACGTCAGCTTTCTGTTTTGCCTCATCTTCCTGGTCCTTTTTTGTAACCAGAGCCACATAGTTTTCAGGATGGTTATGTTTTACAGGCTGCCAAAGGTTGAAACTTTTCACGGCATTGCTTCACTTGTCTTGAAGCTACATGGTTTGAGCTTGCCATTCTCTTCCTTTTCCACCTTGCATGTTGCTGATTTCTTCTTTGCTTTTCCCAAAAGCCCAAATTTTCAAATTCAAAAGTAAAGATGTCATAAATCAGCTATCAGTCATGGGGGGCAGATCTGATTTTTTTGTTACAGCCATGGCCAAATCTTCTTGTGCTGCTACCGCATCCAAATGTTTCTTGTTATGATCTTCGAAAAGCAATGAACAAAAGCATTAAAAATTTTTTATAATGTACCTGCTTGTGATATCTTAACCACTTAAGGTACTTCAAATTTATTTTGGATTTTCTGGACAAAAATGATCACATTTTCTTTTTACACAAAATTATTATTAAAGTATATTTTAATATTGTAACATGTTTCTTGCAGTTTTAATGAAGTAAAGTATTTTAATGTACATAATTAATGTACATTTTTATTTATAAATTGCAAGTTAGTTTTTCTTATGAAATTTTGCGGTAAAAATATTGAAAATATTTTCCAAGTTTTTAATTAATATCTCAAAAACACTTTAATATAGATATATCAATGAAATTTGGTATGTGCCGTAACGTTAGTACATGCTGTCACTGTTCTACAACATTAATTATTGGGAAGTAACGAGGCTACATGTTACAAGGTTGAAAATAAACACATACTAATCTACACGAGTACCTACTCGCCTAACCTCGGCACAAGAGTGGGAGCAGTCTGCAGTCTGCCGGATGTCTGATAATTATCTGATTCTTTAATAAAACATATCTCCAAAAAACTTTGTAATTTTGTATCTGTACTTTAAATCTTGATTTCGGCCGACGTGAGAATAACTGTGACATACTATGTAAAGTGGTAAAGTAGATGTTAATATCAATTGTTATACAATCTGAAACTTTGGCACATTTAGGACTTTCTTGCTAAAATATCATTCATTTTGGATTGAAAATGAAAAAAAACAAAACTGGAGCCGTGGAGCAGTCAAGATTTTCTGTGCTCTGGCTCCGCTCCAGCTCCAGGCAAAAACCTGCAGCTCCACTTCTCTGTGCTTCAGCTCCGAGCTCCGCTCCAAAGCCCTGTGGGGCATAGCGGGTTGGCAACCCCAAAGACAGGTGGAGTTTGGCCCTGAGCTGTAGAGTCTCGGCTGCTAGCTGAGGAGTTCCCTTAGCACAGCTCAACTTGGCTAGTGGCCTGATGGGTGGGAAGTCCCTGCAGGCCAAGTACACAGTGGGTGAGCAGTGCAGAGGTGAGGGCCTGCAGCCCTGAGTCAGAGCTCTGTAGGTCCTGGCCGACCCCCTCTCTGAGTGGCAGTAATGAGGCTAGGCTAGGCTGTGCTAAGGATGTTAAGGACTAGTCAGCTATCTGATAAGCAAATGTTTATTGGATAGTCGAGTCGACTAGTCAGTTCCCCTCCCCTCCCCTCCCCCCTGAGGAGGTGCATGCCTGATACTCTGGAGACAATGGCATGAGGGTGAGAAGCAAAGGTGGGGAGGGAGAGAGGGGTACTTCAGCGCGGCTGTGCTGCACAGAGCCTGGGATCAGCTGGGGACTCCCTAGCTAACCCCAGGCTCCCTGTGGCATTTCCGTGGAACCCAGAGTCAGCTGTGGAGACCCCAGCTAATGCTGGGCTCCGTGCGGCGCTGCCACTTTGAAATGCTGAACAGAGCCCAGGATCAGCTGGGGGTCCCTAGCTGACCCCAAGTTCTGCAGAAATGCCACGCAGAGCCCAGGGTCAGCTGTGTCCCCAGCTGACCCCGGGTGCTGTGTGGCATTTCAAAGCAGCAGTGCAGCATGGAGCCTGGGATCAGCGGGGACCCCAGGCTGCACGCGGGCACTTCTGCTTTGAAATGCACAAGAGCCCCCAGGGTTCCACCCCAGCGGGGGCTCTTGTGCATTTCAAGGGGTAAGCGCCCTGGCGGAGCCCGGAGTCGGCGGGACTGGCCCCGGGCTGCACGCAGAGTTCCACCCCAGCGGGGGCTCTTGTGCATTTCAAGGGGTAAGCGCCCTGGCGGAGCCCGGAGTCGGCGGGACTGGCCCCGGGCTGCACGCAGAGTTCCACCCCAGCGGGGGCTCTTGTGCATTTCAAGGGGTAAGCGCCCTGGCGGAGCCCGGAGTCGGTGGGACTGGCCCCGGGCTGCACGCAGAGTTCCACCCCAGCGGGGGCTCTTGTGCATTTCAAAGGCGGAATGCGGAAGTGCCTATCGACTAGTTGAACCGTCAATGGAAATTCTCTCGACGACTCGACTAGTCAGTTACTCGTTAGTTAACATCCTTAGGCCGTGCGTCCTGACTGGCGGGGCCTTGCAGGGCAGACAGTGCGGGCTGTTTGAGCGACCCTGGCGCAGTCTGTGAGTGGGAGGGGGCCTGCCTGGCTGTCAGCGTGGGGAGCTCGGGCCCGGATCCCTGCTGGCTCCAGGCAGAGATGAAGGCAGGCCCTGTTCAGTTTGAGTCCTCTGAGGGAACTGATCAGTTCAGCCAGGCAGTGCCTGATACTCTGGAGACAATGGCATGAGGGTGAGAAACAAGCTGCAAATGCCTCATTCTGGTGTCACCAGGGACCAGTCAGCACGTGCCCCCAGCCAGCACAAGGCTGGCTGAACTGATCCGTTCCCCCAGGGGGCTCAAGTCGCTGAGTGTGGTAAGACCATTGGGAAGCTCTGCACGGGCTGCTTTGGTCTGAACTACCTTGAGCAGTTTGGGATCATCTGCTCTTTCCCCCTTTCTCCAGAACACGTGTAGATAAGTTGACTGGGATGGTCCCCGGACAGACCCTTGGGGGACCCCACTCGTTACCTCTCTCCTCTCAGAAAACGAATTGTTTATTCCTACCCTTTGTCTCCTGTCGTTTGACCAGTTCCCAGTCCACGAGAGGCCCTTCCCCCTACCCTATGACAGCTTACTTGCCTTAAGAGCCCGTCGAGGGGCATGGGTGTCCTGAGCTCGGTGCGTGGGCCCATCTCCCTCTCCCTGTCTCAGTGAAGGCACTTGAGCCCATGCGGGGCGGGGGCTGGTGATAGATTGAGGCTTTGGGAGACGTTACAGATGCGTAGATTAGTCTGCCCTGTCTAGGCACGCAGCTGCCATCTGCCTAGAGCTTTCCCTGTATTCTGGGAGGTCCCTTTCTGCCCTCGAAGTAGACCCCTTTTCCCCCATCCCGTGGGGTCTCTCCCCCTCTGCTGCTGGATCCAATTTGGAAACCCTCCTGCTCCGCTCAGCTTGGGCAGGGCAGAGGAAGGGAGCTTGCACCCAGCTGGGTCAGTGTGGGCCCCAGTTCTGGGGGCTTGGGGAGTTGGTTCCTGTCCCCGAAAGGCAGAGACAAGGGTGGAAGGCCTGGTGTGTGGTTCAGGGGCTGTGAGGTAGCCGTCAAAATTCCTCTTCCCAGGTGTTTCAGTCCCTTGTGTTCTCCCATCCCTAGCACAGTCCCAGCTCCTGGTACCCCAGAGGTGCATGCAGCCGGTGGGCACGGCAGCCGGCCTCTGCGGAGGGGGCTGGGCCATGGATGGCAAGGTGTGAGCTGAGCTGCGACTGCAAGCATGTCAATGGCAGGAGGCCAGCAAAAAATATGCTAATGAGGGACTCATTTGCATGAGTCGCGATCTCATTTGCATATTTTCTGCCAATCCGTTTTTGTGCAAAAACAAACAGTGTGGATGTTTTCTTTTTGCACAAAAAACCCTTTTTCCGCAAGATCGTTAACCTCGGAGCATAAGGATCTTGCGGAAAAGGGGGGGTTTGCAAAAAGGAAACATCCCCACTGCTTGTTTTTGCGCAAAAACCGATGGGCAGAAAATATGCAAATGAGATCGTGCTTCATGCAAACGAGTCCCTCATTAGCATATTTTTTGCCGAAAAAACTCGTTGTGTAGACATAGCCCAGAGAGGCGCCTGGAGCTGGGAAGGGGCCGCAGAGAGCCCCAGGTGGAGAGGTGCGGGGAGGTCCCAGCCCTCGCTGAGTCCTGCTTGTTTCTTGGCAGGAGCTCAAGGGCTTCAGTTCCCTGGATGACCTGCTGCACGTCAAGGGCATCACCACACGCATCCTGGAGCTGAACAGCCAGCGTATGACCTGCAGGAGGAGGCCAAGCAGCGAGGCTGTCCCCAGCGGGAGTGTGAGCCAGCAGGGGCTCCAAGCCCACGTGTCTCAGGTAGGGACCCGTGCTTCCGGGGGGCTGTTGCCCCCAGTGGGGGAGAGGGCTCTGCCTAGCCCCGAGACCACAGCTCCATCTGTAAGATACCAGGGCGCTACCCTGCTCTCTGGCATGACACCGCGGCCAAGTCACTGCCTGGGCAGCAGAGCGCATGGGATGCCATGGGCTGTGCCAGCTGCCCCATGCCAGCCTACTCCGGCCACAGGGAACTGGTGTAACTGAGGGAGGGGCTACTGAGCACCCGTTCTGCCAGTCCCCAAGCATCAGACACTCCCCCAGCCCACCCAGACATCCCTCTCTCAGCCAGACCTGAGCAGTTAACTACAGAGGCATGGAGGAGAGAAAAGTTGGGAGCCGCGACTTTCCAGGCTCACAGAGCGGGCCCCCAGCAGGTGCGGTCTGTTTGCTGCTTGTGCGAGTCTCTGGAACCATCCCCAAAGGTTGCCCCCAGTGCAGCTTCGCTGGGGAGTCTGACAGTCTTGCCGTGCCTTGTCTGGGGTGTGCAAGTGACTTCGGAAGAGCTCAGTCCTGCAGCTTGCACTTCTGGCTCAAAGCTCAGCAGGCTAGAGATGTAGGATCAGGCCCAAGGCTCTAGCGGACAAGCCACCTCCCAGCAGGGCTTTCCTCTGAGGAAGACTAGGCCATGCAGATCGCTTTCAGACCCTCGCTCTGATGCTAGTCTTCTGCGCCCTATGCAGATGCAGGTAAAAGTAGCTGCACTCATTTACGTGAGGCAGTGAACGGTCCCTCCTGTGACAGAGCGTGAGGCTGAAGACCGTGTCCCGCGAACTCTCGGTTCTCTGCAGTATCGTACGGCTCTGCTCTCGAGCTGCGCTGACCCCGCCTGCGTACATAACGTATGGCACTTAGGGTATGTCTGCACTGCACTCCTCTTTCCAGAGAGGAACGAAATTGCAAATGAAGCGCAGATTTAAATTTCCCACGCTTCATTTGCATAATCGCGTCCGGGCGCTATTTCGAAATACCCTATTTTGAAAAAAGAAACGCTGTCTAGACGTGGTTGTTTAGAAAGAAAACCCTTCTTTCAAAATTACCCTTCTTATAAAATGAAGGTTAAAGGTAATTTCGAAAGAAGGATTTTCTTTCAAATTAACTGCGTCTAGATACCCTATTTTGAAAAAAGAAATGCTATTTCGAAATAGCGCCCGAACGCAATTATGCAAATGAAGCGTGGGAAATTTAAATCTGCGCTTCATTTGCAATTTCGTTCCTCTGTATTTGCGTTCCTCTCTCAAAAGAGGAGTGCAGTGTAGACATATCCTAAGACTGGAAAGGGACTTAGAATCTACAAGCTAATTTGGTTACGTTGTTAAACTCTATAGCCGTGGTCCCCAACCCGGTGCCCGCGGGCACCATGGCGCCTGCCGGGCCCTTTACATGCGCCCGCAGAGCAATCTGGGCTGGCCCCGCCCCCGGGCGTGCGGCAGGTGCCAGCCTCGGGCGCATGGCTGGCCCCGGCCCCGGGTGTGCTGCGCATGCTGGTGCTGACCCTGATCCCCGCCCCCAGGGGCGCCGCGCCAGCCCTGGCCCCAGCCCCAGCCCCGGCGGCGCCGTGCGGAACCTGGGCAGCCCCTGCCCAGGATCGCAGCACATGCCGGTGCCGACCTTGGGCGTGCGGCGCATGCTTGGCCCCGCCCCCAGTCACGTGGCCTGTGAGCGGCCCCGCCCCCATACGTGCAGCGCGTGAGCAGCCCCGCCCCCAGGCACCCGGCAGCCCCAAAACGGGGAAAGTGGTCAAGGGCCGCGCTTCTCTGTGGAGGAGATGCAGGGTCTAGGATGGAGGTTGGGTGCAGAAGGGTGCACAGGGTAAGGGACGGGGGTGCAGGAGGTGGTGTGAGGTCTGAGGAGGAATTTGGGTGAAGGATGATTTGGCCTGTGGGTGTTCAGAGGATTGGGGTGCAGGAGAAGATTCTGGCCTGGGTGAGGGGTTACAGAGTCTGGGAGGGAGCTGTGACCTGGGGCAGGGGGGTGCAGAGGGTTTGGAGGGTGACCTGGGGGAGGGAGTTGGGGTGCAGGAGGGGCAGGGGTGCCAGAGACAGGCTCTGGCTGGGAGGTGCCTACCTAAATATCTCCGACCTGCAGCAGCCCCAAGGCAGGCTGGGCTCCCTGCCTGCTGCAGCCCCAGATGCTTAAAACTGAGGCTGCTCCCTCCAAGTGGCTCTCAGCTCTGGGAGGGGGGAGAGGCCTGTGCTGCCCCTGGCGTCTCTCAGCTCCTATTGGCTGGTTGTTTCAATCCAATAGGAGCTGAGGATTGGGCTTGGGGTGGGGAGATCAGAGAACCCAAGACTGCACTTCAAACCGCAGCAGCTGGGTGCCTGAGGGTCCTGTCCGGGTGCTCCGCAGGCCGGTTCTGGCCCCTGGGCATATTTTTCCAAGACCTGTGTTAGTACATGGGCGCCTCCTGATGGTGGGCTCATCTCAGTGAGTGGCGGGACTCCCTACTGCCCTGTAGGCCGGACAAGGAGGCTGCATCTGTATTGACAGATACCAGCAAGTTACGCGTCACTGCTGGCATGTCGGGATCAAAACATCCCTGCGCATCGCGCTCCCTTCTGCCGTCTTCCAGAGCCTCTCTTGCCAGCCGTGCGCTAGCAAACATTTCCACTGGCTCCTGCCCGCGTGACTGCTTCCCACGTTTGGCTCCTGCCCGCGTGACTGCTTCCCACGTTTCCACTGGCTCCTGCCTGCGTGACTGCTTCCCACGTTTCCACTGGCTCCTGCCCGCGTGACTGCTTCCCACGTTTGGCTCCTGCCCGCGTGACTGCTTCCCACGTTTCCACTGGCTCCTGCCCGCGTGACTGCTTCCCACGTTTCCACTGGCTCCTGCCCGTGTGACTACTTCTCACGTTTCCACCGGCTCCTGCCCGCGTGACTGCTTCTCACGTTTCCACCGGCTCCTGCCCGCGTGACTGCTTCTCACGTTTCCACCGGCTCCTGCCCGCGTGACTGCTTCTCACGTTTGGCTCCTGCCCGCGTGACTGCTTCTCACGTTTCCACTGGCTCCTGCCCGCGTGACTGCTTCCCACGTTTGGCTCCTGCCCGCGTGACTGCTTCCCACGTTTCCACTGGCTCCTGCCCGCGTGACTGCTTCCCACGTTTCCACTGGCTCCTGCCCGTGTGACTACTTCTCACGTTTCCACCGGCTCCTGCCCGCGTGACTGCTTCTCACGTTTCCACCGGCTCCTGCCCGCGTGACTGCTTCTCACGTTTCCACCGGCTCCTGCCCGCGTGACTGCTTCTCACGTTTGGCTCCTGCCCGCGTGACTGCTTCTCACGTTTCCACTGGCTCCTGCCCGCGTGACTGCTTCCCACGTTTGGCTCCTGCCCGCGTGACTGCTTCCCACGTTTCCACTGGCTCCTGCCCGCGTGACTGCTTCCCACGTTTGGCTCCTGCCCGCGTGACTGCTTCCCACGTTTGGCTCCTGCCCGCGTGACTGCTTCTCACGTTTCCACTGGCTCCTGCCCGCGTGACTGCTTCCCACGTTTGGCTCCTGCCCGCGTGACTGCTTCCCACGTTTCCACTGGCTCCTGCCCGCGTGACTGCTTCCCACGTTTGGCTCCTGCCCGCGTGACTGCTTCCCACGTTTCCACTGGCTCCTGCCCGCGTGACTGCTTCCCACGTTTGGCTCCTGCCCGCGTGACTGCTTCCCACGTTTCCACTGGCTCCTGCCCGCGTGACTGCTTCCCACGTTTGGCTCCTGCCCGCGTGACTGCTTCCCACGTTTCCACTGGCTCCTGCCCGTGTGACTACTTCTCACGTTTCCACCGGCTCCTGCCCGCGTGACTGCTTCTCACGTTTCCACTGGCTCCTGCCCGCGTGACTGCTTCCCACGTTTGGCTCCTGCCCGCGTGACTGCTTCCCACGTTTCCACTGGCTCCTGCCCGCGTGACTGCTTCCCACGTTTGGCTCCTGCCCGCGTGACTGCTTCCCACGTTTCCACTGGCTCCTGCCCGCGTGACTGCTTCCCACGTTTGGCTCCTGCCCGCGTGACTGCTTCCCACGTTTCCACTGGCTCCTGCCAGCGTGACTGCTTCCCACGTTTGGCTCCTGCCCGCGTGACTGCTTCCCACGTTTCCACTGGCTCCTGCTCGCGTGACTGCTTCCCACGTTTGGCTCCTGCCCGCGTGACTGCTTCCCACGTTTCCACTGGCTCCTGCTCGCGTGACTGCTTCCCACGTTTGGCTCCTGCCCGCGTGACTGCTTCCCACGTTTCCACTGGCTCCTGCCAGCGTGACTGCTTCCCACGTTTGGCTCCTGCCCGCGTGACTGCTTCCCACGTTTCCACTGGCTCCTGCCCGTGTGACTACTTCTCACGTTTCCACCGGCTCCTGCCCGCGTGACTGCTTCTCACGTTTCCACTGGCTCCGGCCCGCGTGACTGCTTCCCACGTTTGGCTCCTGCCCGCGTGACTGCTTCCCACGTTTCCACCGGCTCCTGCCCGCGTGACTGCTTCTCACGTTTCCACCGGCTCCTGCCCGCGTGACTGCTTCTCACGTTTCCACCGGCTCCTGCCCGCGTGACTGCTTCTCACGTTTCCACCGGCTCCTGCCCGCGTGACTGCTTCTCACGTTTCCACTGGCTCCTGCCCGCGTGACTGCTTCCCACGTTTCCACCGGCTCCTGCCCGCGTGACTGCTTCTCACGTTTCCACCGGCTCCTGCCCGTGTGACTGCTTCTCACGTTTCCACCGGCTCCTGCCCGCGTGACTGCTTCTCACGTTTCCACCGGCTCCTGCCCGCGTGACTGCTTCTCACGTTTCCACCGGCTCCTGCCCGCGTGACTGCTTCTCACGTTTCCACTGGCTCCTGCCCGCGTGACTGCTTCCCACGTTTGGCTCCTGCCCGTGTGACTGCTTCTCACGTTTCCACTGGCTCCTGCCCGCGTGACTGCTTCTCACGTTTCCACTGGCTCCTGCCCGCGTGACTGCTTCTCACGTTTCCACTGGCTCCTGCCTGCGTGACTGCTTCCCACGTTTGGCTCCTGCCCGCATGACTGCTTCTCACGTTTCCACTGGCTCCTGCCCGCGTGACTGCTTCTCACGTTTCCACTGGCTCCTGCCCGCGTGACTGCTTCTCACGTTTCCACTGGCTCCTGCCTGCGTGACTGCTTCCCACGTTTGGCTCCTGCCCGCGTGACTGCTTCCCACGTTTCCACTGGCTCCTGCCCGCGTGAGTGCTTCTCACGTTTCCACCGGCTCCTGCCCGCGTGACTGCTTCCCACGTTTCCACCGGCTCCTGCCCGCGTGACTGCTTCCCACGTTTCCACCGGCTCCTGCCCGCGTGACTGCTTCCCACGTTTCCACCGGCTCCTGCCCGCGTGACTGCTTCCCACGTTTCCACCGGCTCCTGCCCGCGTGACTGCTTCCCACGTTTCCACCGGCTCCTGCCCGCGTGACTGCTTCCCACGTTTCCACCGGCTCCTGCCCGCGTGACTGCTTCTCACGTTTCCACCGGCTCCTGCCCGCGTGACTGCTTCCCACGTTTCCACCGGCTCCTGCCCGCGTGACTGCTTCCCACGTTTCCACCGGCTCCTGCCCGCGTGACTGCTTCTCACGTTTCCACCGGCTCCTGCCCGCGTGACTGCTTCTCACGTTTCCACCGGCTCCTGCCCGCGTGACTGCTTCCCACGTTTCCACTGGCTCCTGCCCGCGTGACTGCTTCCCACGTTTCCACCGGCTCCTGCCCGCGTGACTGCTTCCCACGTTTCCACTGGCTCCTGCCCGCGTGACTGCTTCCCACGTTTCCACCGGCTCCTGCCCGCGTGACTGCTTCCCACGTTTGGCTCCTGCCCGCGTGACTGCTTCTCACGTTTCCACCGGCTCCTGCCCGCGTGACTGCTTCCCACGTTTCCACTGGCTCCTGCCCGCGTGACTGCTTCCCACGTTTCCACTGGCTCCTGCCCGCGTGACTGCTTCCCACGTTTCCACTGGCTCCTGCCCGCGTGACTCCTTCCCACGTTTCCACCGGCTCCTGCCCGCGTGACTGCTTCCCACGTTTGGCTCCTGCCTGCGTGACTGCTTCTCACGTTTCCACTGGCTCCTGCCCGCGTGACTGCTTCTCACGTTTCCACTGGCTCCTGCCCGCGTGACTGCTTCCCACGTTTCCACCGGCTCCTGCCCGCGTGACTGCTTCTCACGTTTCCACCGGCTCCTGCCCGCGTGACTGCTTCCCACGTTTGGCTCCTGCCCGTGTGACTGCTTCTCACGTTTCCACTGGCTCCTGCCCGCGTGACTGCTTCTCACGTTTCTACTGGCTCCTGCCTGCGTGACTGCTTCTCACGTTTCCACTGGCTCCTGCCTGCGTGACTGCTTCCCACGTTTGGCTCCTGCCCGCGTGACTGCTTCTCACGTTTCCACTGGCTCCTGCCCGCGTGACTGCTTCCCACGTTTGGCTCCTGCCCGCGTGACTGCTTCTCACGTTTCCACTGGCTCCTGCCCGCGTGACTGCTTCTCACGTTTCCACTGGCTCCTGCCCGCGTGACTGCTTCTCACGTTTCCACTGGCTCCTGCCTGCGTGACTGCTTCCCACGTTTGGCTCCTGCCCGCGTGACTGCTTCCCACGTTTCCACTGGCTCCTGCCCGCGTGAGTGCTTCTCACGTTTCCACCGGCTCCTGCCCGCGTGACTGCTTCCCACGTTTCCACCGGCTCCTGCCCGCGTGAGTGCTTCTCACGTTTCCACCGGCTCCTGCCCGCGTGACTGCTTCCCACGTTTCCACCGGCTCCTGCCCGCGTGACTGCTTCCCACGTTTCCACCGGCTCCTGCCCGCGTGACTGCTTCCCACGTTTCCACCGGCTCCTGCCCGCGTGACTGCTTCCCACGTTTCCACCGGCTCCTGCCCGCGTGACTGCTTCCCACGTTTCCACCGGCTCCTGCCCGCGTGACTGCTTCTCACGTTTCCACCGGCTCCTGCCCGCGTGACTGCTTCCCACGTTTCCACCGGCTCCTGCCCGCGTGACTGCTTCCCACGTTTCCACCGGCTCCTGCCCGCGTGACTGCTTCTCACGTTTCCACCGGCTCCTGCCCGCGTGACTGCTTCCCACGTTTCCACCGGCTCCTGCCCGCGTGACTGCTTCCCACGTTTCCACTGGCTCCTGCCCGCGTGACTGCTTCCCACGTTTCCACCGGCTCCTGCCCGCGTGACTGCTTCCCACGTTTCCACTGGCTCCTGCCCGCGTGACTGCTTCCCACGTTTCCACTGGCTCCTGCCCGCGTGACTCCTTCCCACGTTTCCACTGGCTCCTGCCCGCGTGACTCCTTCCCACGTTTCCACCGGCTCCTGCCCGCGTGACTGCTTCCCACGTTTGGCTCCTGCCTGCGTGACTGCTTCTCACGTTTCCACTGGCTCCTGCCCGCGTGACTGCTTCTCACGTTTCCACCGGCTCCTGCCCGCGTGACTGCTTCCCACGTTTGGCTCCTGCCCGTGTGACTGCTTCTCACGTTTCCACTGGCTCCTGCCCGCGTGACTGCTTCCCACGTTTGGCTCCTGCCCGCGTGACTGCTTCCCACGTTTGGCTCCTGCCCGCGTGACTGCTTCCCACGTTTCCACTGGCTCCTGCCCGCGTGACTGCTTCCCACGTTTCCACCGGCTCCTGCCCGCTTGACTGCTTCCCACGTTTCCACTGGCTCCTGCCCGCGTGACTGCTTCCCACGTTTCCACCGGCTCCTGCCCGCGTGACTGCTTCTCACGTTTCCACTGGCTCCTGCCCGCGTGACTGCTTCCCACGTTTCCACCGGCTCCTGCCCGCGTGACTGCTTCCCACGTTTCCACCGGCTCCTGCCCGCGTGACTGCTTTCCACGTTTCCACCGGCTCCTGCCCGCGTGACTGCTTCCCACGTTTGGCTCCTGCCCACGTGACTGCTTCCCACGTTTCCTCTGGCTCCTGCCCGCGTGACTGCTTCCCACGTTTCCTCTGGCTCCTGCCCGCGTGACTGCTTCCCACGTTTCCTCTGGCTCCTGCCCGCGTGACTGCTTCCCACGTTTCCACTGGCTCCTGCCCGCGTGACTGCTTCCCACGTTTGGCTCCTGCCTGCGTGACTGCTTCTCACGTTTCCACTGGCTCCTGCCCGCGTGACTGCTTCTCACATTTCCACCGGCTCCTGCCCGCGTGACTGCTTCCCACGTTTGGCTCCTGCCCGTGTGACTGCTTCTCACGTTTCCACTGGCTCCTGCCCGCGTGACTGCTTCCCACGTTTGGCTCCTGCCCGCGTGACTGCTTCCCACGTTTCCACTGGCTCCTGCCCGCGTGACTGCTTCCCACGTTTCCACCGGCTCCTGCCCGCGTGACTGCTTCCCACGTTTCCACCGGCTCCTGCCCGCGTGACTGCTTCCCACGTTTCCACCGGCTCCTGCCCGCGTGACTGCTTCTCACGTTTCCACTGGCTTCTGCCCGCGTGACTGCTTCCCACGTTTCCACTGGCTCCTGCCCGCGTGACTGCTTCCCACGTTTCCACTGGCTCCTGCCCGCGTGACTGCTTTCCACGTTTCCACTGGCTCCTGCCCGCGTGACTGCTTCCCACGTTTGGCTCCTGCCCACGTGACTGCTTCCCACGTTTCCACCGGCTCCTGCCCGCGTGACTGCTTCTCACGTTTCCTCTGGCTCCTGCCCGCGTGACTGCTTCCCACGTTTCCACTGGCTCCTGCCCGCGTGACTGCTTCCCACGTTTCCACTGGCTCCTGTCCGCGTGACTGCTTTCCACGTTTCCACTGGCTCCTGCCCGCGTGACTGCTTTCCACGTTTCCACCGGCTCCTGCCCGCGTGACTGCTTTCCACGTTTCCACCGGCTCCTGCCCGCGTGACTGCTTCTCACGTTTCCACCGGCTCCTGCCCGCGTGGCTGCTTCCCACCTTTCCACCGGCTCCTGCCCGCGTGACTGCTTCCCACCTTTCCACCGGCTCCTGCCCGCGTGACTGCTTCCCACCTTTCCACCGGCTCCTGCCCGCGTGACTGCTTCCCACCTTTCCACCGGCTCCTGCCCGCGTGACTGCTTCTCACGTTTCCACCGGCTCCTGCCCGCGTGACTGCTTCTCACGTTTCCACCGGCTCCTGCCCGCGTGACTGCTTCTCACGTTTCCACCGGTTCCTGCCCGCGTGACTGCTTCTCACGTTTCCACCGGTTCCTGCCCGCGTGACTGCTTCTCACGTTTCCACCGGTTCCTGCCCGCGTGACTGCTTCTCACGTTTCCATTGGCTCCTACCCACGTGACTACTTCTCACGTTTCCATTGGCTCTGAGATTTCTTCAGTGCCCTGGGGTGGGCGTACCAGTCCTGCTGACTCTGACGTGTTCTTTTCTTGCCCCGGTCATTTCTTTGAGTGCTTTGTCCTTTATTGGCTTTCACCCTGTTGCTCCCAGACGAGGTCCAGTTTGTCAAGGGTGTTTTGAATTCTAATCCTGCCCTCCAAAGTGCTTGCAACCCCTCTCAGCGTGGCATCCACAGGTTTTGTAAGTGTGCTCTGCACTCCATGAATGACTATTGAACAGTCTGGACCCTGGACTGACCCAGGCCAGACCTCACAGTGGCCCTTTGGTAACTGCTGTGTGAGTGTGGCCTTTGAAGCAGCTGTGTGCTCCCTTATCGTAACAGTCTAGAGCGCGTTTCCACTTTGCCAAAGCCTTCCTAAAATCCAGCTCTGTCGAGAGCATTCCACACCCACTAAGCCCGCGACTCTGGAAGAAGCAGATTGGGGTGGAATGGCAGGGTTTGTTCCTGACGAGTCCATGTTCACCAGTCCTTATGCCCGTTTTGTCCTCCAAATGCTAAGAGGGTTGATTGCGGAACAGTTTTTTCCACTGTCTTTCTGGCTGACTGATCGAGGGGTAATTCTTCAGGTCCCCTTCATTCCCTCTTTGCCTTTCTCTAGTCCTGTGGGTGGTCCCTTGTCCTCCTGGAGTTGGCAAAGATTGTCGCTGACATTCCAAGATGGCTTCAGCGGCTGCCTCAAGCGCACTAGTCTGAATTTCATCAGCCCCCGCCCAGCTGAATACATGTCACTTATCTAAACAGTCTTGAACCCGTTCCCTTGTTATCCTGGCTTGTCCCCCACCATTCCTTTGCTGCTGCTGCTGCTGCTGCTCCTTCTGTTGAAAATGTGGCCATCAGTCCCCTTTTACTGAGGTAGGTATTACATGTGTTCGCTTGGCTCTTGTGTAGAGAACCTTGTCTCACGGCCTGTTTTATCCCTTTGGGGTGGAGCCCTTCTCAGACTCTGTTCCTGCCTGCCTGTTGTCCAGGCTTCCTCCTTTGCTGGGATTCCCTTGTATTCCCGAGGGAGCCAAACTGGCACCTGACTGTTTTGTCTCGCTCAGAAACTGTCAGGTCTCCTGAACCCCTTGAGCCCTTAGATTTTCCTGCTACAGGCCCTCACCTGCCAGGTTCCTGAGGGAGTTCACGGCTGAGGTTGGAAGGCCATTGTCTTTATGCTGCTGCTCTCCTGCCTGCCTTCCCTTACCCCACTGAAACCAGCAAAGGGGGCTGGCGGCACTCTATGGACGACCAGATCCCACAGGGCTTGCGCTTTCGTGAGCTGCCTCAGAGGCTGCCTCCCTGTGCTCTGTTGTGCAGCCCCGGCTGTCGGCAGGAGCCGCTGGTCCCCCCCCAGTGAGCTGCCAGGGCTGGGCAGCCTCCTGACCCCAGGCCGCTGTGTCTCGTAGGTGCTGGCTGAGGGAGAGAATGGCGCCCCGGCTGCCTGGGAGTCGGAGGAGTCGGATTGCTCAGGAGTCGAGGGGGGCTCTGGTCCGGAATCCGAAGGCCCCAGAGTGCAGGCGGGACGGGAGTCCGTGGAGCTGCCTGGCCTTGGAGAGCACGGGGGTCTGGAGCCCGCCAGCTCCAGAGCGTGTGGGGCACAGGAGGAGGAGGAGGAGGGCAGCTGCTGCAGCGACGAAGGGGAGGATGGCAGCGACGTCTATTTCTATTACACCATTGGCGAGCGCTGGATCGACTACCTGGAGAGGACCGAGGAGGGTAGCCTCATCCGCCACGTGCGGCCAAAGGTAACGGTGCGCCCGCCTGAGAACAAGGGCCCTCGCGCCAGGCCAGGCCAGCCTCTTCTCCAGGCCTGCCCCAGGAGGCTGCTGGAGCAGAGACTGAGGCTGGGTGAGGGCAGGGCTTAGGGGGTGGATCCATCTGGCGGGGGATGGAGGCGTATGGGTCGCGAGGTAGGGGTGGCATGTGCTTTGTCGGGGATGGGCGTGCCAGAGGGAGGGCTACAGGGCAGGGTTCCTGCTGAGATGTTCCATCCATGAGTGCAAGGAGTTTTGTCCTGTGAGCAGTATTGAGGCCCTGGGCACTTGTTTGGGGGAGTGCCCCCCCATGGCACCTGAGTAATTCACAGCTAGACATGGTTTTAAAGGCTAGGGAAGAAAGAATGCTAAAGCAAGGGACACAACTTGAAATGCTTATTTCATATGAAGTCAAATAAAGAAAATTAATACTGAAAACCTGTCAGTAGCCAACTCCCTCTGATTATAGCCCTCTCCCAGACCCTCCCCCGGGCTCTCCGTTCAGGGAACTATGTTCATTTGCGTTTCAGACTTACATTTCTGAGCCTAAAAAAACATAAAACAGCAAATAGTCCTGCAGTCCCTAAGGGTATGTCTACACTACAGCGCTATTTCGAATGATCTTAATTTGAAATAGTTCATTCGAATTTAGCTAATCCAAATTAATGCATTTACACACAAAATCTATTTTGAAATAGCGCATCCCCACTGAGTGGACCCTGAACTGAAGTTCAGGCTGGCCAGAACCAGTGCTGGCAGGGCATCGGGTTAGGATTTAGCGTGTGGGGCTGCTGCCTGAGGCTAACTGAGCTCTGTGCTTAAAGGGACCCTAACCCCACCCCCGGACAGACAGTTCTCAGGGTTCCCCGCTTGCTTGTCTACCTCGATGAGGGACAGCAAAGCAGTCCTGGCTTGGAGTGCCCTGAGTGCCCGCACTTGGGACACCACAGCACTCGGCCACAGGGAGCCAGAGCTGCCCCATGGCACACCAGTGTGTCTTGTGGGGTCATTGCCCTCAGCCCGGCTGCACTTGCTGCAGGCTGCCATCCGGGGGCTGTCAGGATCCAGGAGGCCCTGAGGGAGAGCATCCACCCCGAGGAGCCCTCAGAGCCTCCCCAATCCTCCCCACCGGGGGCTCGTGCCACATTCCTCCCTCACGTCCTTCCACTTACCCCTCCCTAGCCCCCCTTCCTGATGTCAAGTAAGACACGTATGGTCAAAAATAGAAACTGGGTTTATTGAACAAAACTGGGGGGGGGGTGAACCTCTGGGGAGACTGGAAAAAGGAGGTGGGAGAGGGGAAGGGGGGGGTGGGGAAACCTGAGAAGAGGGTGCTGGAAGGGGGAAGCAAGGGGAAGAAGGGGGAGGGGAAGCTCAGGGCCCAGGGTTGCGGGTCTCACTGGACCACCCTGATTTTCATGCAAACCTGCTCCTGGGATCACGTGGCCTTTGGTGGCCAGGCTGGCAGCTATCCTGCCATAGACGGCCACTTTCCTCCATCTAGTGCGGAGATCATGGACGTTGGGGGCATCCCCCCCAAACCTGAATAAGGTCCATGATCTCCACCCTGGACCAGGAAGGCCCCCGCCTTCTCCAGCCCCTGTCAGGCTCCTGGGAGCTGGCAGACTGCTCCTGGGGAGCGGTGGAGGGCTGGCTGCCAGTGGCTTGTGGGCTCATGTTTTGGGGCCACTGGGTCAGGGGCCCCGGTGGCCACTGCTGGTTCTGGGCTGGCAGGCTTGGAGCTGGCACAGACACTGTGGCCTGGGTCTACCCCTTTAATGGCTCCAGGGCTGGAGGAGAGGAGAGGAAGTTTTCCTGGTTTGCCCGGAGTGGCCACCAGGGCTCCCTGGGAAGGGCTGGAGGCCCCCTATTTTGAATTAATTGTCTACACAGCACTTCATTCGAAATAGCTATTTCAAATTTGGCGTTACTCCTCCTAGAATGAGGTTTACCAAATTCAAATTAAGCGACCCGCTATTTTGAATTAATTTCAAACTAGCGGTTTGCCTGTGTAGACGCTAGGAAAGTGAATTGGAAATAACGGCTGTGATTTTGAATTAACTTTGCAGTGCAGACATACCCTTACAGACTAACAAAGCATGTAGATGGGATTGGGAGTTTTCATGGGCACAGCCCACTTCTTCGGAGGAATGAAGTTGAAGGGGTCCAGGTTCCAAATAAATAGCAGACAAGGGAAGGTGGTAGGGGAAATGGAACGAAGGGAAAACAGGAAAGAATAGTCAGAGTGTCCGTGCTAAATGAAGCGGACAGCGCGGGTTCTAAGTACTCGTAAGTACCTGGGGTTTGGCCTTTTCTGTCATTAGCTTGTGGGATGCAGCCAGTGATCCAGCTAAGGGCTCTGTGCAAACATCTTACTTGTAAATGAAATGAAGCTCTTCAGCTTTCCATTGCACACCTAGACAACAGCTGATTGGCTGTTTCTCCCCATTCACACTGGGTCTCAGGGCTTTTTCCTGTGGATCAGAGGTGAAGTCAATCCAGTTCATTAACAGTTCTTTTGATTACAGATCAATGGCCACCTTAACAAAGGGCTCCCCTGGAATGCTTGTTCTGCACACACGGCATGCGCCAGTGCTAAAACGCTCTGTTAATCAAGTGCACATCTCCCTTCATTCTTGTCCCAGCCGCCACGGTAGCAGCTGGGGTCGGGGCTGCGTGGCAACCGCTGGGGCTGGGACCACAGTACTGAACATGGCACCGCGGTCCCAGCCTCTAGGGTGCAGTCGCATGGCGGGTGGCCGCCCCTTGAGCTAGGACTGCGCTGCAGGGCTATTTTTAGTTCTGCAGCCCAGGCTACAGCTCCAGCAGCCATAGGGAGGGGTTGAAGCTAGGGCCAGGGCCACATGGTGACTGCCCAGCTGCTCCTGGGCTGGGGCAGCCACCCACCTCGCGGCCCCACAGCTGAGCAGCCACCGTGTGGCCCTGCTGCGGAGGTGGGCGGGACTTAGACTCTAGGTTCAGGGCCATTTCGTCTGGGGTGCGAATGGCCCAGGCTCTGAGAGTCTGGGCTGCGGTGTGTGGGTCTCTCTTCACAGTCGCTCAGGGTCTGTGTGTGGCGTGCGGTGTGTGGGTCTCTGTTCACAGTCGCCCAGGGTCTATGTGTCTGGGGTGCGGTATGTGGGTCTCTGTTCACAGTCGCCCAGGGTCTATGTGTCTGGGGTGCGGTGTGTGGGTCTCTCTTCACAGTCGCACAGGGTCTGTGGGTGGTGTGCGGTGTGTGGGTCTCTGTTCACAGTCGCCCAGGGTCTATGTGTCTGGGGTGCGGTGTGTGGGTCTCTGTTCACAGTGGCCCAGGGTCTGTGTGTCTGGGGTGCGGTGTGTGGGTCTCTGTTCACTGTCGCTAGGTTCTTGTGTGTCTCGGGTGCGGTGTGTTGGTCTGTGTTCACAGTCGCCCACGGCCTGTGTGTCTGCGGTGCGGTGTGTGGGTCTCTGTTTACAGTCTCCCATGGTCTCTGTGTGGGGTGCGGTGTGTGGGTCTCTGTTCTCAGTCGCCAGGCTCTTGTGTGTCTCGGGTGCGGTGTGTGGGTCTCTGTCCACAGTGGCCCAGGGCCTGTGTGTCTGGGGTACGGTGTGCAGGTCTCTGTTCACAGTTGCCCAGGCTCTGTGTGTCTGGGGTGCGGTGTGTGGGTCTCTGTTCACAGTGGCCCAGGATCTTTGTGTGTGGGCTGCGGTGTGTGGGTCTCCGTTCAGTCCCCCAGGGTCTCTGTGTGGGGTTCGGGGTGTGGGTCTCTGTTCACAGTCGCCCAGGGTCTGTGTGTCTGGGGTGCGGTGTCTGGGCCTCTGTTCGCAGTTGCCCAGGGACTGTGTGTCTGGGGTGCGGTGTGTGGGTCTCTGTTCACAGTCGCCCAGGGTCTGTGTGTCTGGGGTGCGGTGTGTGGGTCTCTGTTCACAGTCGCCCAGGGTCTGTGGGTGGGGTGCGGTGTGTGGGTCTCTGTTTACAGTCGCCCAGGGTCTATGTGTCTGGGGTGCGGTGTGTGGGTCTCTGTCCACAGTCACCCGGGGTCTGTGTGTCTGGGGTATGGTGTGTGGGTCTCTGTTCACAGTCGCCAAGGTCTGTGTGTCTGGGGTGCGGTGTGTGGGTCTCTGTTCACAGTCGCCCAGGGTCTGTGTGTCTGGGGTGCGGTGTGTGGGTCTCTGTTCACAGTCGCCCATGGTCCGTGTGTCTCGGATGCGGTGTGCGGGTCTCTGTTCACAGTAGCCCAGGGTCTGTGTGTCTGGGGTGCGGTGTGTGGGTCTCTGTTCACAGTCGCTAGGTTCTTGTGTGTCTCGGGTGCGGTGTGTTGGTCTCTGTGCACAGTCGCCAAGGTCTGTGTGTCTGGGGTGCGGTGTGTGGGTCTCTGTTTACAGTCTCCCATGGTCTCTGTGTGGGGTGCGGTGTGTGGGTCTCTGTTCACAGTCGTCCAGGGTCTATGTGTCTCGGGTGCGGTGTGTGGGTCTCTGTTCACAGTCGCCCAGTCTCTGTGTGTCTGGGGTGCGGTGTGTGGGTCTCTGTTCACAGTCGCCAGGGTCTGTGTGTCTGGGGTGCGGTGTGTGGGTCTCTGTTCACAGTCGCCCAGGGTCTGACTGTGGGGTGCGGTGTGTGGGTCACTGTTCAGTCGCCCAGGGTCTGTGTATGGGGTGCGGTGTGTGATTCTCTATTCACAGTCGCCAGGGTCTGTGTGTGTGGGGTGCAGTGTGTGGGGTTCTGTTCACAGTGGCGCTGGCTCTGGATGTCAGTGGTGGCGGTGTGTGGGTCTCTGTTCACAGTCGCCCATGGTCCATCTGTCTGGGGTGCGGTGTGTGAGTCTCTGTTCACAGTGGCCCAGGGTCTGTGTGTCTGGGGTGCGGTGTGTGGGTTTCTGTTCACAGTCGCCAGGCTCTTGTGTGTCTCGGGTGCGGTGTGTTGGTCTGTGTTCACAGTCGCCCACGGCCTGTGTGTCTGGGGTGCGGTGTGTGGGTCTCTGTTCACAGTCACCCAGGGTCTGTGTGTCTGGGGTGCGGTGTGTGGGTCTCTGTTCACAGTTGCCCAGGCTCCGTGTGTCTGGGGTGCAGTGTGTGGGTCTCTGTTCACAGTTGCCAGGGCCGGTGTGTCTGGGGTGCGGTGTGTGGGTCTCTGTTCACAGTCGCCCAGGATCTTTGTGTCTGGGGTGCGCTGTGTGGGTCTCTCTTCACAGTCTCCCATGGTCTCTGTGTGGGGTGCGGTGTGTGGGTCTCTGTTCACAGTCGCCTAGGCTCTGTGTGTCTGGCGTACGGTGTGTGGGTCTCTGTTCACAGTCGCCCAGGGTCTGTATGTCTGGGGTGCAGTGTGTGGATCTCTGTTCACAGTCGCCCAGGGTCTGTGTGTGGCGTGCGGTGTGTGGGTCTCTGTTCACAGTCGCCCAGGGTCTGTGTGTGGGGTGCGGTGTGTGGGTCTCTGTTCATAGTGGCCCAGGCTCTGTGTGTCTGGGGTGCAGTGTGTGGGTGTCTGTTCACAGTCACTCAGGGTCTGTGTGTGGGGTGCGGTACGTGGGTCTCTGTTCACAGTCACTCAGGGTCTGTGTGTGGGGTGTGGTGTGTGGGTCTCTTTTCACAGGCGCCCAGGATCTGTGTGTCTGGGGTGCGGTGTGTGGGTGTCTGTTCACAGTTGCGCAGGGTCTGTGTGTTTGGGGTGCGGTGTGAGGGTCTCTGTTCACAGTCGCCCAGGGTCTGTGTGTCTGGAGTACGGTGTGTGGGTCTCTGTTCACAGTCGCCCAGGCTCCGTGTGTCTGGGGTGTAGTGTGTGGGTCTATGTTCACAGTCGCCAGGTCCTGTGTGTGTGGGGTGCGGTGTGTGGGTCTCTGTTCACAGTCGCCCAGGCTCTGTGTGTCTGGCGTACGGTGTGTGGGTCTCTGTTCACAGTCGCCCAGGGTCTGTATGTCTGGGGTGCAGTGTGTGGATCTCTGTTCACAGTGGCTCAGGGTCTGTGTGTAGGTCTCTTAACAGTCGCCCAGGGTCTGTGTGTGGCGTGCGGTGTGTGGGTCTCTGTTCAGTCGTCCAGGGTCTGTGTGTGGGGTGCGGTGTTTGGATCTCTGTACACAGTCGCCAGGGTCTGTGTGTGGGGTGCGGTGTGTGGGTCTCTGTTCATAGTGGCCCAGGCTCTGTGTGTCTGGGGTGCAGTGTGTGGGTCTCTGTTTACAGTCACCCGGGGTCTGTGTGTCTGGGGTACGGTGTGTGAGTCTCTGTTCAGAGTCGCCCAGGGTCTGTGTGTCTGGGGTGCGGTGTGTGGGTCTCTGCTCACAGTCGCCCAGGGTTTGTGTGTCTGGGGTGTGGTGTGTGGGTCTCTGTTCACAGTCGCCCAGGGTTTGACTGTGGGGTGCGGTGTGCGGATTTCTGTTCACAGTCGCCCAGGGTCTGTGTATGGGGTGCGGTGTGTGGGTCACTGTTCACAGTCGTCCATGGTCTGTGTGTGGGGTGCGGTGTGTGGGTCTCTGTTCACAGTCGCCCACAGCCTGTGTGTCTGGAGTGTGGTGTGTGGGTCTCTGTTCACAGTCTCCCATGGTCTCTGTGTGGGTTGCGGTGTGTGGGTCTTTGTTCACAGTCGCCCAGGCTCTGTGTGTCTGGCGTACGGTGTGTGGGTCTCTGTTCACAGTCGCCCAGGGTCTGTATGTCTGGGGTGCAGTGTGTGGATCTCTCTTCATAGTCGCTCAGGGTCTGTGTGTAGGTCTCTTCACAGTCGCCCAGGGTCTGTGTGTGGCGTGCGGTGTGTGGGTCTCTGTTCACAGTCGCCCAGGGTCTCTGTGTGGAGTTCGGGGTGTGGGTCTCTGCTCACAGTCGCCCAGGGTCTGTGTGTGGCGTGCGGTGTGTGGGTCTCTGTTCACAGTCGCCCAGCGTGTATCTGTGGGGTTCGGGGTGTGGGTCTCTGTTCACAGTCGCCCAGAGTCTGTGTCTCTGGGGTGCGGTGTGTGGGTCTCTGTTCACAGTCGCCCAGGGTCTGTGTGTCTGGGGTGCGGTGTGTGGGTCTCTGTTCACAGTCGCCCAGGGTCTGTGTGTCTGGGGTGTGGTGTGTGGGTCTCTGTTCACAGTCGCCCAGGTTCTGACTGTGGGGTGCGGTGTGCGGATCTCTGTGCACAGTCGCCCAGGGTCTGTGTATGGGGTGCGGTGTGTGGGTCACTGTTCAGTCGCCCAGGGTCTGTGTGTGGGGTGCGGTGTGTGGGTCTCTGTTCACAGTCGCCCACGGCCTGTGTGTCTGGAGTGCGGTGTGTGGGTCTCAGTTCACAGTCGCCCAGGGTCTGTGTGTCTGAGGTGCGGTGTGTGGGTCTCTGTTCACAGTCGCCCACGGTCTGTGTGTGGGGTGCGGTGTGTGGGTCTCTGTTCACAGTCGCCCAGGGTCTGTATGTCTGGGGTGCAGTGTGTGGGTCTCTGTTCACAGTCGCCCAGGGTCTGTATGTCTGGGGTGCAGTGTGTGGGTCTCTGTTCACAGTCGCCCAGGGTCTGTGGGTGGGGTGCGGTGTGTGGGTCTCTGTTCACAGTCGTCCAGGGTCTATGTGTCTCGGGTGCGGTGTGTGGGTCTCTGTTCACAGTCGCCCAGTCTCTGTGTGTCTGGGGTGCGGTGTGTGGGTCTCTGTTCACAGTCGCCAGGGTCTGTGTGTCTGGGGTGCGGTGTGTGGGTCTCTGTTCACAGTCGCCCAGGGTCTGACTGTGGGGTGCGGTGTGTGGGTCACTGTTCAGTCGCCCAGGGTCTGTGTATGGGGTGCGGTGTGTGATTCTCTATTCACAGTCGCCAGGGTCTGTGTGTGTGGGGTGCAGTGTGTGGGGTTCTGTTCACAGTGGCGCTGGCTCTGGATGTCAGTGGTGGCGGTGTGTGGGTCTCTGTTCACAGTCGCCCATGGTCCGTCTGTCTGGGGTGCGGTGTGTGAGTCTCTGTTCACAGTGGCCCAGGGTCTGTGTGTCTGGGGTGCGGTGTGTGGGTTTCTGTTCACAGTCGCCAGGCTCTTGTGTGTCTCGGGTGCGGTGTGTTGGTCTGTGTTCACAGTCGCCCACGGCCTGTGTGTCTGGGGTGCGGTGTGTGGGTCTCTGTTCACAGTCACCCAGGGTCTGTGTGTCTGGGGTGCGGTGTGTGGGTCTCTGTTCACAGTTGCCCAGGCTCCGTGTGTCTGGGGTGCAGTGTGTGGGTCTCTGTTCACAGTTGCCAGGGCCGGTGTGTCTGGGGTGCGGTGTGTGGGTCTCTGTTCACAGTCGCCCAGGATCTTTGTGTCTGGGGTGCGCTGTGTGGGTCTCTCTTCACAGTCTCCCATGGTCTCTGTGTGGGGTGCGGTGTGTGGGTCTCTGTTCACAGTCGCCTAGGCTCTGTGTGTCTGGCGTACGGTGTGTGGGTCTCTGTTCACAGTCGCCCAGGGTCTGTATGTCTGGGGTGCAGTGTGTGGATCTCTGTTCACAGTCGCCCAGGGTCTGTGTGTGGCGTGCGGTGTGTGGGTCTCTGTTCACAGTCGCCCAGGGTCTGTGTGTGGGGTGCGGTGTGTGGGTCTCTGTTCATAGTGGCCCAGGCTCTGTGTGTCTGGGGTGCAGTGTGTGGGTGTCTGTTCACAGTCACGCAGGGTCTGTGTGTGGGGTGCGGTACGTGGGTCTCTGTTCACAGTCACTCAGGGTCTGTGTGTGGGGTGTGGTGTGTGGGTCTCTTTTCACAGGCGCCCAGGATCTGTGTGTCTGGGGTGCGGTGTGTGGGTGTCTGTTCACAGTTGCGCAGGGTCTGTGTGTTTGGGGTGCGGTGTGAGGGTCTCTGTTCACAGTCGCCCAGGGTCTGTGTGTCTGGAGTACGGTGTGTGGGTCTCTGTTCACAGTCGCCCAGGCTCCGTGTGTCTGGGGTGTAGTGTGTGGGTCTATGTTCACAGTCGCCAGGTCCTGTGTGTCTGGGTTGCGGTGTGTGGGTCTCTGTTCACAGTCGCCCAGGCTCTGTGTGTCTGGCGTACGGTGTGTGGGTCTCTGTTCACAGTCGCCCAGGGTCTGTATGTCTGGGGTGCAGAGTGTGGATCTCTGTTCACAGTGGCTCAGGGTCTGTGTGTAGGTCTCTTAACAGTCGCCCAGGGTCTGTGTGTGGCGTGCGGTGTGTGGGTCTCTGTTCAGTCGTCCAGGGTCTGTGTGTGGGGTGCGGTGTTTGGATCTCTGTACACAGTCGCCAGGGTCTGTGTGTGGGGTGCGGTGTGTGGGTCTCTGTTCATAGTGGCCCAGGCTCTGTGTGTCTGGGGTGCAGTGTGTGGGTCTCTGTTTACAGTCACCCGGGGTCTGTGTGTCTGGGGTACGGTGTGTGGGTCTCTGTTCAGAGTCGCCCAGGGTCTGTGTGTCTGGGGTGCGGTGTGTGGGTCTCTGCTCACAGTCGCCCAGGGTTTGTGTGTCTGGGGTGTGGTGTGTGGGTCTCTGTTCACAGTCGCCCAGGGTTTGACTGTGGGGTGCGGTGTGCGGATTTCTGTTCACAGTCGCCCAGGGTCTGTGTATGGGGTGCGGTGTGTGGGTCACTGTTCACAGTCGTCCATGGTCTGTGTGTGGGGTGCGGTGTGTGGGTCTCTGTTCACAGTCGCCCACAGCCTGTGTGTCTGGAGTGTGGTGTGTGGGTCTCTGTTCACAGTCTCCCATGGTCTCTGTGTGGGTTGCGGTGTGTGGGTCTTTGTTCACAGTCGCCCAGGCTCTGTGTGTCTGGCGTACGGTGTGTGGGTCTCTGTTCACAGTCGCCCAGGGTCTGTATGTCTGGGGTGCAGTGTGTGGATCTCTCTTCATAGTCGCTCAGGGTCTGTGTGTAGGTCTCTTCACAGTCGCCCAGGGTCTGTGTGTGGCGTGCGGTGTGTGGGTCTCTGTTCACAGTCGCCCAGGGTCTCTGTGTGGAGTTCGGGGTGTGGGTCTCTGCTCACAGTCGCCCAGGGTCTGTGTGTGGCGTGCGGTGTGTGGGTCTCTGTTCACAGTCGCCCAGCGTGTGTCTGTGGGGTTCGGGGTGTGGGTCTCTGTTCACAGTCGCCCAGAGTCTGTGTCTCTGGGGTGCGGTGTGTGGGTCTCTGTTCACAGTCGCCCAGGGTCTGTGTGTCTGGGGTGCGGTGTGTGGGTCTCTGTTCACAGTCGCCCAGGGTCTGTGTGTCTGGGGTGTGGTGTGTGGGTCTCTGTTCACAGTCGCCCAGGTTCTGACTGTGGGGTGCGGTGTGCGGATCTCTGTGCACAGTCGCCCAGGGTCTGTGTATGGGGTGCGGTGTGTGGGTCACTGTTCAGTCGCCCAGGGTCTGTGTGTGGGGTGCGGTGTGTGGGTCTCTGTTCACAGTCGCCCATGGCCTGTGTGTCTGGAGTGCGGTGTGTGGGTCTCAGTTCACAGTCGCCCAGGGTCTGTGTGTCTGAGGTGCGGTGTGTGGGTCTCTGTTCACAGTCGCCTAGGATCTGTGTGTCTGGGGTGCGGTGTGTGGGTCTCTGTTCACAGTCGCCCAGGGTCTGTGTGTCTGGGGTGCGGTGTGTGGGTCTCTGTTCACAGTCGCCTAAGGTCTGTGTGTGGGGTGCGGTGTGTGGGTCTCTCTTCACAATGGCCCAGTGTCTGTGTGTCTGAGGTGCGGTGTGTGGGTCTCTGTTCACAGTGGCCCAGGCTCTGTGTGTCTGGGGGTGCGGTGTTTGGGTCTCTGTTCACTGTCGCTAGAGTCTGTGTGTGGGTCTCTGTTCACAGTCGCCCAGGATCTGTGTGTCTGGGGTGCGGTGTGTGGGTCTCTGTTCACAGTGGCCTAGGCTCTGTGTGTGTGGGGTGCGGTGTGTGGGTCTCTGTTCACAGTCGCCAGGCTTTTGTGTGTCTGGGGTGCGGTGTGTGGGTCTCTGTTCACAGTCGCCCATGGTCTGTGTGTGTGGGGTGCGGTGTGTGGGTCTCTGTTCACAGTCGCCAGGCTCTTGTGTGTCTGGGATGCGGTGTGTTTGTCTCTGTTCACAGTTGCCCACGGCCTGTGTGTCTGGGGTGCGGTGTGTGGGTCTCTGTTGACAGTCGCCCAGGGCTCTGTGTGTCTGAGGTGCGGTGTGTGGATCTCTGTTCACAGTGGGCCAGGCTCTGTGTGTCTGGGGTGTGGTATGTGGGTCTCTCTTCACAGTCGCCCATGGTCTGTGTGTCTGGGGTGCGGTGTGCGGATCTCTGTTCACAGTCGCCCAGGGTCTGTGTATGGGGTGCGGTGTGTGGGTCACTGTTCAGTCGCCCAGGGTCTGTGTGTGGGGTGCGGTGTGTGGGTCTCTGTTCACAGTCGCCCACGGCCTGTGTGTCTGGAGTGCGGTGTGTGGGTCTCTGTTCACAGTCGCCCAGGGTCTGTGTGTCTGGGGTGCGGTGTGTGGGTGTCTGTTCACAGTTGCCCAGGCTCTGTGTTTCTGGGGTGCGGTGTGTGGGTCTCAGTTCACAGTCGCCCCGGGTCTGTGTGTCTGGGGTGCGGTGTGAGGGTCTCTGTTCACAGTCGCCCAGGGTCTGTGTGTCTGGAGTGCGGTGTGTGTGTCTCTGTTCACAGTTGTCCAGGGTCAGTGTGTCTGTGGTGCGGTGTGTGGGTCTCTGTTCAAAGTCGCTCAGGTCCTGTGTGTGGGTCTCTTCACAGTCGCCCAGGGTCTGTATGTGGGGTGCGGTGTGTTGGTCTTTGTTCACAGTGGCCCAGGGTTTTTGTGTCTTGCGTACGGTGTGTGGGTCTCTTTTCACAATCTCCCAGGGTCTGTGTGTCTGGGGTGCGGTGTGTGTGTCTCTGTTCACAGTCGTCCAGTGTCTGTGTGTCTGGGGTGCGGTGTGTGGGTCTCTGTTCACAGTCACTCAGGGTCTGTGTGTGGGGTGCGGTGTGTGGGTCTCTTTTCACAGTCGCCCAGGATCTGTGTGTCTGGGGTGCGGTGTGTGGGTGTCTGTTCACAGTCGCCCAGGGTCTGTGTGTCTGGGGTGCGGTGTGTGGGTCTCTGTTCACAGTCGCCCAGGGTCTGTGTGTCTGGGGTGCGGTGTGTGGGTCTCTGTTCACAGTCGCCCAGGGTCTTTGTGTCCGGGGTGCGGTGTGGCGGTCTCTGTTCACAGTTGTCCAGGCTCTGTGTGTGGGGTGCGGTGTGTGGGTCTTTGTTCACAGTCGCCCAAGGTCTGTGTGTCTTGGGTGCGGTGTGAGGGTGTCTGTTCACAGTCGCCAGGGTCTCTGTGTCTCGGGTGCGGTGTGTGGGTCTCTGTTCACAGTCGCCCAGGGTCTGTGTGTATGGGGTACGGTGTGCAGGTCTCTGTTCACAATGGCCCAGGGTCTGTGTGTATGGGGTACGGTGTGCAGGTCTCCGTTCACAGTCCGTCAGGGTCTGTGTCTGGGGTGCGGTGTGCGGGTCCCTGTTGACAGTCGCCCAGGGTCTGTGTGTGTGGGGTGCGGTGTGTGGGTCTCTGTTCACAGTGGCGCTAGCTCTGTGTGTGTGGGGTGCGGTGTGTGGGTTTCTGTTCACAGTCGCCCAGGGTCTGTGTGTCTGGGGTGCGGTGTGTGCGTTTCTGTTCACAGTGGCCCAGGGTGTGTGTGTCTGGGGAGCGGTGTGTGGGTCTCTGTTCATAGTCGCCAGGCTCTGTGTCTGGGGTGCAGTGTGTGGGTCTCTGTTCATAGTCGCCAGGCTCTTGTGTGTCTGGGGTTCGGTGTGTGGGTCTCTGTTCACAGTGGCCCAGGCTCTGTGTGTGTGGGGTGCGGTGTGTGGGTCTCTGTTCACAGTGGCGCTAGCTCTGTGTGTCTGGGGTGCGGTGTGTAGGTCTCTGTTCACAGTCGCCCAGGGTCTGTGTGTGGGGTGCGGTGTGTGGGTCTCTGTTCACAGTGGCCCAGGCTCTGTGTGTCTTGGGTGCGGTGTGTGGGTCTCTGTTCACAGTGGCGCTAGCTCTGTGTGTCTGGGGTGCAGTGTGTGGGTCTCTGTTCACAGTCGCCCAGGGTCTGTGTGTCTGGGGTGCGGTGTGTGGGTCTCTGTTCACATTCGCCCAGGGTCTGTGTGTCTGGGGTGCGGTGTGAGGGTCTCTGTTCACAGTCGCCAGGGTCTCTGTGTCTGGGGTGCAGTGTGTGGGTCTCTGTTCACAGTAGCCCAGGGTCTGTGTGTCTGGGGTGAGTCGTGTGGGTCTCTGTTCACAGTCGCCAGGCTTTTGTGTGTCTGGGGTGCGGTGTGTGGGTCTCTGTTCACAGTCGCCAGGCTCTTGTGTGTCTGGAATGCGGTGTGTTTGTCTCTGTTCACAGTTGCCCATGGCCTGTGTGTCTGGGGTGCGGTGTGTAGGTCTCTGTTCACAGTCGCCTAGGATCTGTGTGTCTGGGGTGCGGTGTGTGGGTCTCTGTTCACAGTCGCCCAGGGTCTGTGTGTCTGGGGTGCGGTGTGTGGGTCTCTGTTCACAGTCGCCTAAGGTCTGTGTGTGGGGTGCGGTGTGTGGGTCTCTCTTCACAATGGCCCAGTGTCTGTGTGTCTGAGGTGCGGTGTGTGGGTCTCTGTTCACAGTGGCCCAGGCTCTGTGTGTCTGGGGGTGCGGTGTTTGGGTCTCTGTTCACTGTCGCTAGAGTCTGTGTGTTGGTCTCTGTTCACAGTCGCCCAGGATCTGTGTGTCTGGGGTGCGGTGTGTGGGTCTCTGTTCACAGTGGCCTAGGCTCTGTGTGTGTGGGGTGCGGTGTGTGGGTCTCTGTTCACAGTCGCCAGGCTTTTGTGTGTCTGGGGTGCGGTGTGTGGGTCTCTGTTCACAGTCGCCCATGGTCTGTGTGTGTGGGGTGCGGTGTGTGGGTCTCTGTTCACAGTCGCCAGGCTCTTGTGTGTCTGGGATGCGGTGTGTTTGTCTCTGTTCACAGTTGCCCACGGCCTGTGTGTCTGGGGTGCGGTGTGTGGGTCTCTGTTGACAGTCGCCCAGGGTCTGTGTGTCTGAGGTGCGGTGTGTGGATCTCTGTTCACAGTGGGCCAGGCTCTGTGTGTCTGGGGTGTGGTATGTGGGTCTCTCTTCACAGTCGCCCAGGGTCTGTGTGTCTGGGGTGCGGTGTGTGGGTCTCTGTTTACAGTGGCGCTAGCTCTGTGTGTGTGTGGTGCGGTGTGTGGGTTTCTGTTCACAGTCGCCCAGGGTCTGTGTGTCTGAGGTGCGGTGTGTGGGTTTCGGTTCACAGTGGCCCAGGCTCTGTGTGTCTGGGGTGCGGTGTGTGGGTCTCTGTTCACAGTCGTCTGGCTCTTGTGTGTCTGGGGTGCGGTGTGTTGGTCTCTGTTCACAGTTGCCCACAGCTTGTGTGTCTGGGGTGCGGTGTGTGGGTCTCTGTTCACAGTGGCGCTAGCTCTGTGTGTCTGGGGTGCGGTGTGTAGGTCTCTGTTCACAGTCGCCCAGCTTCTGTGTGTGGGGTGCGGTGTGCGGGTCTCTGTTCACAGTGGCCCAGGGTCTGTGTGTCTTTGGTATGGTGTGCAGGTCTCCGTTCACAGTCGGTCAGGGTCTGTGTCTGGGCTGCGGTGTGCGGATCCCTGTTCACAGTTGCCCAGGGTCTGTGTGTGGGGGGTGCGGTGTGTGGGTCTCTGTTCACAGTGGCCCAGGGTCTGTGTGTGTGGGGTGCGGTGTGTGGGTCTCTGTTCACAGTGGCCCAGGCTCTGTGTGTCTGGGGTGCGGTGTGTGGGTCTCTGTTCACAGTGGCCCAGGCTCTGTGTGTCTTGGGTGCGGTGTGTGGGTCTCTGTTCACAGTGGCGCTAGCTCTGTGTGTCTGGGGTGCGGTGTGTGGGTCTCTGTTCACAGTCGCCCAGGGTCTGTGCGTCTGGGGTGCGGTGTGTGGGTCTCTGTTCACATTCGCCCAGGGTCTGTGTGTCTGGGGTGCGGTGTGAGGGTCTCTGTTCACAGTCGCCAGGGTCTCTGTGTCTTGGGTGCGGTGTGTAGGTCTCTGCTCACAGTGGCCCTGGGTCTGTGTGTCTGCGGTGCGGTGTGTGGTCTCTGTTTACAGTCGCCAGGGACTCTGTGTCTGGGGTGCAGTGTGTGCGTCTCTGTTCACAGTCGCCCAGGGTCTGTGTGTCTGGGGTGCGGTGTGTGGTTCTCTGTTCACAGTGGCGCTATCTCTGTGTTTCCGGGGTGCGGTGTGTGGGTTTCTGTTCACAGTTGCTCAGGGTCTCTGTGTCTGGGGTGCGGTGTATGGGTCTCTGTTCACAGTGGCCCAGGCTCTGTGTGTCTGGGGTGCGGTGTTTGGGTCTCTGTTCACAGTGGCCCAGGCTCTGTGTGTGTGGGGTGCGGTGTGTGGGTTTCTGTTCACAGTGGCCCAGGGTCTGTGTGTCTGAGGTGCGGTGTGTGGGTTTCGGTTCACAGTGGCCCAGGCTCTGTGTGTCTGGGGTGCGGTGTGTGGGTCTCTGTTCACAGTCGTCTGGCTCTTGTGTGTCTGGGGTGCGGTGTGTTGGTCTCTGTTCACAGTTGCCCACAGCTTGTGTGTCTGGGGTGCGGTGTGTGGGTCTCTGTTCACAGTGGCGCTAGCTCTGTGTGTCTGGGGTGCGGTGTGTAGGTCTCTGTTCACAGTCGCCCAGCTTCTGTGTGTGGGGTGCGGTGTGCAGGTCTCTGTTCACAGTGGCCCAGGGTCTGTGTGTATGGGGTACGGTGTGCAGGTCTCCGTTCACAGTCCGTCAGGGTCTGTGTCTGGGGTGCGGTGTGCGGGTCCCTGTTGACAGTCGCCCAGGGTCTGTGTGTGTGGGGTGCGGTGTGTGGGTCTCTGTTCACAGTGGCGCTAGCTCTGTGTGTGTGGGGTGCGGTGTGTGGGTTTCTGTTCACAGTCGCCCAGGGTCTGTGTGTCTGGGGTGCGGTGTGTGCGTTTCTGTTCACAGTGGCCCAGGGTGTGTGTGTCTGGGGAGCGGTGTGTGGGTCTCTGTTCATAGTCGCCAGGCTCTGTGTCTGGGGTGCAGTGTGTGGGTCTCTGTTCATAGTCGCCAGGCTCTTGTGTGTCTGGGGTTCGGTGTGTGGGTCTCTGTTCACAGTGGCCCAGGCTCTGTGTGTGTGGGGTGCGGTGTGTGGGTCTCTGTTCACAGTGGCGCTAGCTCTGTGTGTCTGGGGTGCGGTGTGTAGGTCTCTGTTCACAGTCGCCCAGGGTCTGTGTGTGGGGTGCGGTGTGTGGGTCTCTGTTCACAGTGGCCCAGGCTCTGTGTGTCTTGGGTGCGGTGTGTGGGTCTCTGTTCACAGTGGCGCTAGCTCTGTGTGTCTGGGGTGCAGTGTGTGGGTCTCTGTTCACAGTCGCCCAGGGTCTGTGTGTCTGGGGTGCGGTGTGTGGGTCTCTGTTCACATTCGCCCAGGGTCTGTGTGTCTGGGGTGCGGTGTGAGGGTCTCTGTTCACAGTCGCCAGGGTCTCTGTGTCTGGGGTGCAGTGTGTGGGTCTCTGTTCACAGTAGCCCAGGGTCTGTGTGTCTGGGGTGAGTCGTGTGGGTCTCTGTTCACAGTCGCCAGGCTTTTGTGTGTCTGGGGTGCGGTGTGTGGGTCTCTGTTCACAGTCGCCAGGCTCTTGTGTGTCTGGAATGCGGTGTGTTTGTCTCTGTTCACAGTTGCCCATGGCCTGTGTGTCTGGGGTGCGGTGTGTAGGTCTCTGTTCACAGTGGCCCAGGGTCTGTGTGTCTGAGGTGCGGTGTGTGGGTCTCTGTTCACAGTCGCCTAGGATCTGTGTGTCTGGGGTGCGGTGTGTGGGTCTCTGTTCACAGTCGCCCAGGGTCTGTGTGTCTGGGGTGCGGTGTGTGGGTCTCTGTTCACAGTCGCCTAAGGTCTGTGTGTGGGGTGCGGTGTGTGGGTCTCTCTTCACAATGGCCCAGTGTCTGTGTGTCTGAGGTGCGGTGTGTGGGTCTCTGTTCACAGTGGCCCAGGCTCTGTGTGTCTGGGGGTGCGGTGTTTGGGTCTCTGTTCACTGTCGCTAGAGTCTGTGTGTTGGTCTCTGTTCACAGTCGCCCAGGATCTGTGTGTCTGGGGTGCGGTGTGTGGGTCTCTGTTCACAGTGGCCTAGGCTCTGTGTGTGTGGGGTGCGGTGTGTGGGTCTCTGTTCACAGTCGCCAGGCTTTTGTGTGTCTGGGGTGCGGTGTGTGGGTCTCTGTTCACAGTCGCCCATGGTCTGTGTGTGTGGGGTGCGGTGTGTGGGTCTCTGTTCACAGTCGCCAGGCTCTTGTGTGTCTGGGATGCGGTGTGTTTGTCTCTGTTCACAGTTGCCCACGGCCTGTGTGTCTGGGGTGCGGTGTGTGGGTCTCTGTTGACAGTCGCCCAGGGTCTGTGTGTCTGAGGTGCGGTGTGTGGATCTCTGTTCACAGTGGGCCAGGCTCTGTGTGTCTGGGGTGTGGTATGTGGGTCTCTCTTCACAGTCGCCCAGGGTCTGTGTGTCTGGGGTGCGGTGTGTGGGTCTTTGTTTACAGTGGCGCTAGCTCTGTGTGTGTGTGGTGCGGTGTGTGGGTTTCTGTTCACAGTCGCCCAGGGTCTGTGTGTCTGAGGTGCGGTGTGTGGGTTTCGGTTCACAGTGGCCCAGGCTCTGTGTGTCTGGGGTGCGGTGTGTGGGTCTCTGTTCACAGTCGTCTGGCTCTTGTGTGTCTGGGGTGCGGTGTGTTGGTCTCTGTTCACAGTTGCCCACAGCTTGTGTGTCTGGGGTGCGGTGTGTGGGTCTCTGTTCACAGTGGCGCTAGCTCTGTGTGTCTGGGGTGCGGTGTGTAGGTCTCTGTTCACAGTCGCCCAGCTTCTGTGTGTGGGGTGCGGTGTGCGGGTCTCTGTTCACAGTGGCCCAGGGTCTGTGTGTCTTTGGTATGGTGTGCAGGTCTCCGTTCACAGTCGGTCAGGGTCTGTGTCTGGGCTGCGGTGTGCGGATCCCTGTTCACAGTTGCCCAGGGTCTGTGTGTGGGGGGTGCGGTGTGTGGGTCTCTGTTCACAGTGGCCCAGGGTCTGTGTGTGTGGGGTGCGGTGTGTGGGTCTCTGTTCACAGTGGCCCAGGCTCTGTGTGTCTGGGGTGCGGTGTGTGGGTCTCTGTTCACAGTGGCCCAGGCTCTGTGTGTCTTGGGTGCGGTGTGTGGGTCTCTGTTCACAGTGGCGCTAGCTCTGTGTGTCTGGGGTGCGGTGTGTGGGTCTCTGTTCACAGTTGCCCAGGGTCTGTGCGTCTGGGGTGCGGTGTGTGGGTCTCTGTTCACATTCGCCCAGGGTCTGTGTGTCTGGGGTGCGGTGTGAGGGTCTCTGTTCACAGTCGCCAGGGTCTCTGTGTCTTGGGTGCGGTGTGTAGGTCTCTGCTCACAGTGGCCCTGGGTCTGTGTGTCTGCGGTGCGGTGTGTGGTCTCTGTTCACAGTCGCCAGGGACTCTGTGTCTGGGGTGCAGTGTGTGCGTCTCTGTTCACAGTCGCCCAGGGTCTGTGTGTCTGGGGTGCGGTGTGTGGTTCTCTGTTCACAGTGGCGCTATCTCTGTGTTTCCGGGGTGCGGTGTGTGGGTTTCTGTTCACAGTTGCTCGGGGTCTCTGTGTCTGGGGTGCGGTGTATGGGTCTCTGTTCACAGTGGCCCAGGCTCTGTGTGTCTGGGGTGCGGTGTTTGGGTCTCTGTTCACAGTGGCCCAGGCTCTGTGTGTCTTGGGTGCGGTGTGTGGGTCTCTGTTCACAGTGGCCCAGGCTCTGTGTGTGTGGGGTGCGGTGTGTGGGTTTCTGTTCACAGTCGCCCAGGGTCTGTGTGTCTGAGGTGCGGTGTGTGGGTTTCGGTTCACAGTGGCCCAGGCTCTGTGTGTCTGGGGTGCGGTGTGTGGGTCTCTGTTCACAGTCGTCTGGCTCTTGTGTGTCTGGGGTGCGGTGTGTTGGTCTCTGTTCACAGTTGCCCACAGCTTGTGTGTCTGGGGTGCGGTGTGTGGGTCTCTGTTCACAGTGGCGCTAGCTCTGTGTGTCTGGGGTGCGGTGTGTAGGTCTCTGTTCACAGTCGCCCAGCTTCTGTGTGTGGGGTGCGGTGTGCGGGTCTCTGTTCACAGTGGCCCAGGGTCTGTGTGTCTTTGGTATGGTGTGCAGGTCTCCGTTCACAGTCGGTCAGGGTCTGTGTCTGGGCTGCGGTGTGCGGATCCCTGTTCACAGTCGCCCAGGGTCTGTGTGTCTGAGGTGCGGTGTGTGGATCTCTGTTCACAGTGGCCCAGGCTCTGTGTGTCTGGGGTGTGGTATGTGGGTCTCTCTTCACAGTCGCCCAGGGTCTGTGTGTCTGGGGTGCGGTGTGTGGGTCTCTGTTCACAGTCTCCTAAGGTCTGTGTGTGGGGTGCGGTGTGTGGGTCTCTCTTCACAGTGGCCCAAGGTCTGTGTGTCTCAGGTGCGGTGTGTGGGTCTCTGTTCACAGTCGCCCAGGTTCTGTGTGTCTGGGGTGCGGTGTGTGGGTCTCTGTTCACTGTCGCTAGGGTCTGTGTGTCTGGGGTGCGGTGTTTGGGTCTCTGTTCACTGTCGCTATGGTCTGTGTGTGGGTCTCTGTTCACAGTCGCCCAGGATCTGTGTGTCTGGGGTGCTGTGTGAGGGTCTCTGTTCACAGTCGTCCAGGCTCTGTGTGTCTGGGGTGCGGTGTTTGGGTCTCTGTTCACTGTCGCTAGGGTCTGTGTGTGGGTCTCTGTTCACAGTCGCCCAGGATCTGTGTGTCTGGGGTGCGGTGTGTGGGTCTCTGTTCACAGTCGCCCAGGCTCTGTGTGTCTGGGGTGCGGTGTTTGGGTCTCTGTTCACTGTCGCTAGGGTCTGTGTGTGGGTCTCTGTTCACAGTCGCCCAGGATCTGTGTGTCTGGGGTACGATGTGTGGGTCTCTGTTCACAGTGGCGCAGGCTCTCTGTGTCTGTGGTGCGGTGTGTGGGTCTCTGTTCACAGTGGCCTAGGCTCTGTGTGTGTGGGGTGCGGTGTGTGGGTCTCTGTTCACAGTGGCCCAGGGTGTGTGTGTGTGGGGTGCAGTGCGTGTGTCTCTGTTCACAGTCGCCAGGGTCTGTGTGTCTGGGGTGCTGTGTGCGGGTCCCTGTTGACAGTCGCCCAGGGTCTGTGTGTGGGGGGTGCAGTGTGTGGGTCTCTGTTCACAGTGGCGCTAGCTCTGTGTGTGTGGGGTGCGGTGTGTGGGTTTCTGTTCACAGTCGCCCAGGGTCTGTGTGTCTGGGGTGCGGTGTGTGCGTTTCTGTTCACAGTGGCCCAGGGTGTGTGTGTCTGGGGAGCGGGGTGTGGGTCTCTGTTCATAGTCGCCAGGCTCTGTGTCTGGGGTGCAGTGTGTGGGTCTCTGTTCATAGTCGCCAGGCTCTTGTGTGTCTGGGGTTCGGTGTGTGGGTCTTTGTTCACAGTGGCCCAGGCTCTGTGTGTGTGGGGTGCGGTGTGTGGGTCTCTGTTCACAGTGGCGCTAGCTCTGTGTGTCTGGGGTGCGGTGTGTAGGTCTCTGTTCACAGTCGCCCAGGGTCTGTGTGTGGGGTGCGGTGTGTGGGTCTCTGTTCACAGTGGCCCAGGCTCTGTGTGTCTTGGGTGCGGTGTGTGGGTCTCTGTTCACAGTGGCGCTAGCTCTGTGTGTCTGGGGTGCAGTGTGTGGGTCTCTGTTCACAGTAGCCCAGGGTCTGTGTGTCTGGGGTGCGTCGTGTGGGTCTCTGTTCACAGTCGCCAGGCTTTTGTGTGTCTGGGGTGCGGTGTGTGGGTCTCTGTTCACAGTCGCCCAGGGTCTGTGTGTCTGGGGTGCGGTGTGTGGGTCTCTGTTCACAGTCGCCAGGCTCTTGTGTGTCTGGAATGCGGTGTGTTTGTCTCTGTTCACAGTTGCCCATGGCCTGTGTGTCTGGGGTGCGGTGTGTAGGTCTCTGTTCACAGTGGCCCAGGGACTGTGTGTCTGAGGTGCGGTGTGTGGGTCTCTGTTCACAGTCGCCCAGGGTCTGTGTGTCTGGGGTGCGGTGTGTGGGTCTCTGTTCACAGTCGCCTAAGGTCTGTGTGTGGGGTGCGGTGTGTGGGTCTCTCTTCACAATGGCTCAGTGTCTGTGTGTCTGAGGTGCGGTGTGTGGGTCTCTGTTCACAGTCGCCCAGGTTCTGTGTGTCTGGGGTGCGGTGTGTGGGTCTCTGTTCACTGTCGCTAGGGTCTGTGTGTGTGTCTCTGTTCACAGTCGTCCAGGATCTGTTTGTCTGGGGTGCGGTGTGTGGGTCTCTGTTCACAGTCGCCCAGGATCTGTGTGTCTGGGGTGCGGTGTGTGGGTCTCTGTTCACAGTGGCCCAGGCTCTGTGTGTCTGGGGTGCGGTGTGTGGGTCTCTGTTCACAGTGGCCTAGTCTCTGTGTGTGTGGGGTGCGGTGTGTGGGTCTCTGTTCACAGTCGCCAGGCTTTTGTGTTTCTGGGGTGCGGTGTGTGGGTCTCTGTTCACAGTCGCCCAGGGTCTGTGTGTGTGGGGTGCCGTGTGTGGGTCTCTGTTCACAGTCGCCAGGCTCTTGTGTGTCTGGGATGCGGTGTGTTTGTCTCTGTTCACAGTTGCCCACGGCCTGTGTCTCTGGGGTGCGGTGTGTGGGTCTCTGTTGACAGTCGCCCAGGGTCTGTGTGTCTGAGGTGCGGTGTGTGGATCTCTGTTCACAGTGGCCCAGGCTCTGTGTGTCTGGGGTGTGGTATGTGGGTCTCTCTTCACAGTCGCCCAGGGTCTGTGTGTCTGGGGTGCGGTGTGCAGGTCTCTGTTCACAGTGGCCCAGGGTCTGTGTGTCCGGGGTGCGGTGTGTGGGTCTCTGTTCACAGTCTCCTAAGGTCTGTGTGTGGGGTGCAGTGTGTGGGTCTCTCTTCACAGTGGCCCAAGGTCTGTGTGTTTCAGGTGCGGTGTGTGGGTCTCTGTTCACAGTCGCCCAGGTTCTGTGTGTCTGGGGTGCGGTGTGTGGGTCTCTGTTCACTGTCGCTAGGGTCTGTGTGTCTGGGGTGCGGTGTTTGGGTCTCTGTTCACTGTCGCTATGGTCTGTGTGTGGGTCTCTGTTCACAGTCGCTCAGGATCTGTGTGTCTGGGGTGCTGTGTGAGGGTCTCTGTTCACAGTCGTCCAGGCTCTGTGTGTCTGGGGTGCGGTGTTTGGGTCTCTGTTCACTGTCGCTAGGGTCTGTGTGTGGGTCTCTGTTCACAGTCGCCCAGGATCTGTGTGTGTGGGGTGCGGTGTGTGGGTCTCTGTTCACAGTCGCCCAGGCTCTGTGTGTCTGGGGTGCGGTGTTTGGGTCTCTGTTCACTGTCGCTAGGGTCTGTGTGTGGGTCTCTGTTCACAGTCGCCCAGGATCTGTGTGTCTGGGGTACGATGTGTGGGTCTCTGTTCACAGTGGCGCAGGCTCTCTGTGTCTGTGGTGCGGTGTGTGGGTCTCTGTTCACAGTGGCCTAGGCTCTGTGTGTGTGGGGTGCGGTGTGTGGGTCTCTGTTCACAGTGGCCCAGGGTGTGTGTGTGTGGGGTGCAGTGCGTGTGTCTCTGTTCACAGTCGCCAGGGTCTGTGTGTCTGGGGTGCTGTGTGTGGGTCTCTGTTCACAGTCGCCCAGGGTCTTTGTGTCTGGGGTACGGTGTGTGGGTCTCTGTTCACAGTCGCCCAGGGTCTGTGTGTCTGGGGTGCGGTGTGTGGGTCTCTGTTCACTGTCGCCCAGGGTCTGTGTGTCTGGGGTGCTGTGTGTGGGTCTCTGTTCACAGTGGCGCTAGCTCTGTGTGTGTGGGGTGCGGTGTGTGGGTTTCTGTTCACAGTCGCCCAGGGTCTGTGTGTCTGGGGTGCGGTGTGTGCGTTTCTGTTCACAGTGGCCCAGGGTGTGTGTGTCTGGGGAGCGGGGTGTGGGTCTCTGTTCATAGTCGCCAGGCTCTGTGTCTGGGGTGCAGTGTGTGGGTCTCTGTTCATAGTCGCCAGGCTCTTGTGTGTCTGGGGTTCGGTGTGTGGGTCTCTGTTCACAGTGGCCCAGGCTCTGTGTGTGTGGGGTGCGGTGTGTGGGTCTCTGTTCACAGTGGCGCTAGCTCTGTGTGTTTGGGGTGCGGTGTGTAGGTCTCTGTTCACAGTCGCCCAGGGTCTGTGTGTCTGGGGTGCGGTGTGTGGGTCTCTGTTCACAGTCGCCCAGGGTCTGTGTGTCTGGGGTGCTGTGTGTGGGTCTCTGTTCACTGTCGCCCAGGGTCTGTGTGTCTGGGGTGCTGTGTGTGGGTCTCTGTTCACTGTCGCCCAGGGTCTGTGTGTCTGGGGTGCGGTGTTTGGGTCTCTGTTCACTGTCGCTAGGGTCTGTGTGTGGGTCTCTGTTCACAGTCGCCCAGGATCTGTGTGTGTGGGGTGCGGTGTGTGGGTCTCTGTTCACAGTCGCCCAGGCTCTGTGTGTCTGGGGTGCGGTGTTTGGGTCTCTGTTCACTGTCGCTAGGGTCTGTGTGTGGGTCTCTGTTCACAGTCGCCCAGGATCTGTGTGTCTGGGGTACGATGTGTGGGTCTCTGTTCACAGTGGCGCAGGCTCTCTGTGTCTGTGGTGCGGTGTGTGGGTCTCTGTTCACAGTGGCCTAGGCTCTGTGTGTGTGGGGTGCGGTGTGTGGGTCTCTGTTCACAGTGGCCCAGGGTGTGTGTGTGTGGGGTGCAGTGCGTGTGTCTCTGTTCACAGTCGCCAGGGTCTGTGTGTCTGGGGTGCTGTGTGTGGGTCTCTGTTCACAGTCGCCCAGGGTCTTTGTGTCTGGGGTACGGTGTGTGGGTCTCTGTTCACAGTCGCCCAGGGTCTGTGTGTCTGGGGTGCGGTGTGTGGGTCTCTGTTCACTGTCGCCCAGGGTCTGTGTGTCTGGGGTGCTGTGTGTGGGTCTCTGTTCACAGTGGCGCTAGCTCTGTGTGTGTGGGGTGCGGTGTGTGGGTTTCTGTTCACAGTCGCCCAGGGTCTGTGTGTCTGGGGTGCGGTGTGTGCGTTTCTGTTCACAGTGGCCCAGGGTGTGTGTGTCTGGGGAGCGGGGTGTGGGTCTCTGTTCATAGTCGCCAGGCTCTGTGTCTGGGGTGCAGTGTGTGGGTCTCTGTTCATAGTCGCCAGGCTCTTGTGTGTCTGGGGTTCGGTGTGTGGGTCTCTGTTCACAGTGGCCCAGGCTCTGTGTGTGTGGGGTGCGGTGTGTGGGTCTCTGTTCACAGTGGCGCTAGCTCTGTGTGTTTGGGGTGCGGTGTGTAGGTCTCTGTTCACAGTCGCCCAGGGTCTGTGTGTCTGGGGTGCGGTGTGTGGGTCTCTGTTCACAGTCGCCCAGGGTCTGTGTGTCTGGGGTGCTGTGTGTGGGTCTCTGTTCACTGTCGCCCAGGGTCTGTGTGTCTGGGGTGCTGTGTGTGGGTCTCTGTTCACTGTCGCCCAGGGTCTGTGTGTCTGGCGTACGGTGTGTGGGTCTCTGTTCACAGTCGTCCAGTGTCTGTGTGTGTGGGGTGCGGTGTGTGGGTCTCTGTTCACAGTCGTCCAGTGTCTGTGTGTGTGGGGTGCGGTGCGTGTGTCTCTGTTCACAGTCGCCAGGGTCTGTGTGTCTGGGGTGCTGTGTGTGGGTCTCTGTTCACAGTCGCCCAGGGTCTTTGTGTCTGGGGTACGGTGTGTGGGTCTCTGTTCACAGTCGCCCAGGGTCTGTGTGTCTGGGGTGCGGTGTGTGGGTCTCTGTTCACTGTCGCCCAGGGTCTGTGTGTCTGGGGTGCTGTGTGTGGGTCTCTGTTCACAGTGGCGCTAGCTCTGTGTGTGTGGGGTGCGGTATGTGGGTTTCTGTTCAGTCGCCCAGGGTCTGTGTGTCTGGGGTGCGGTGTGTGCGTTTCTGTTCACAGTGGCCCAGGGTGTGTGTGTCTGGGGAGCGGTGTGTGGGTCTCTGTTCATAGTCGCCAGGCTCTGTGTCTGGGGTGCAGTGTGTGGGTCTCTGTTCATAGTCGCCAGGCTCTTGTGTGTCTGGGGTTCGGTGTGTGGGTCTCTGTTCACAGTGGCCCAGGCTCTGTGTGTGTGGGGTGGGGTGTGTGGGTCTCTGTTCACAGTGGCGCTAGCTCTGTGTGTTTGGGGTGCGGTGTGTAGGTCTCTGTTCACAGTCGCCCAGGGTCTGTGTGTCTGGGGTGCGGTGTGTGGGTCTCTGTTCACAGTGGCCCAGGCTCTGTGTGTCTTGGGTGCGGTGTGTGGGTCTCTGTTCACTGTCGCCCAGGGTCTGTGTGTCTGGCGTACGGTGTGTGGGTCTCTGTTCACAGTCGTCCAGTGTCTGTGTGTCTGGGGTGCGGTGTGTGGGTCTCTTTTCACTGTCGCCCAGGGTCTGTGTGTCTGGGGTGCTGTGTGTGGGTCTCTGTTCACAGTGGCCCAGGCTCTGTGTGTCTTGGGTGCGGTGTGTGGGTCTCTGTTCACTGTCGCCCAGGGTCTGTGTGTCTGGGGTGCGGTGTGTGGGTCTCTGTTCACTGTCGCCCAGGGTCTGTGTGTCTGGGGTGCGGTGTGTGGGTCTCTGTTCACTGTCGGCCAGGGTCTGTGTGTCTGGGGTGCGGTGTGTGGGTTTCTGTTCACAGTCGCCCAGGGTCTGTGTGTCTGGGGTGCTGTGTGTGGGTCTCTGTTCACTGTCGCCCAGGGTCTGTGTGTCTGGGGTGCGGTGTGTGGGTCTCTGTTCACTGTCGCCCAGGGTCTGTGTGTCTGGGGTGCGGTGTGTGGGTCTCTTTTCACTGTCGCCCAGGGTCTGTGTGTCTGGGGTGCGGTGTGTGGGTCTCTGTTCACTGTCGCCCAGGGTCTGTGTGTCTGGGGTGCGGTGTGTGGGTCTCTGTTCACAGTCGCCCAGGGTCTGTGTGTCTGGGGTGCTGTGTGTGGGTCTCTGTTCACTGTCGCCTAGGGTCTGTGTGTCTGGGGTGCTGTGTGTGGGTCTCTGTTCACAGTCGCCCAGGGTTTGTGTGTCTGGGGTGCGGTGTGTGGGTCTCTGTTCACAGTCGCCCAGGGTCTGTGTGTCTGGGGTGCGGTGTGTGGGTCTCTGTTCACTGTCGCCCAGGGTCTGTGTGTCTGGGGTGCGGTGTGTGGGTCTCTGTTCACTGTCGCCCAGGGTCTGTGTGTCTGGGGTGCTGTGTGTGGGTCTCTGTTCACTGTCGCCCAGGGTCTGTGTGTCTGGGGTGCGGTGTGTGGGTCTCTTTTCACTGTCGCCCAGGGTCTGTGTGTCTGGGGTGCTGTGTGTGGGTCTCTGTTCACTGTCGCCCAGGGTCTGTGTGTCTGGGGTGCGGTGTGTGGGTCTCTGTTCACAGTCGCCCAGGGTCTGTGTGTCTGGGGTGCAGTGTGTGGGTCTCTGTTCACAGTCGCCCAGGGTCTCTGTGTCTGGGGTGCGGTGTGTGGGTCTCTGTTCACTGTCGCCCAGGGTCTGTGTGTCTGGGGTGCTGTGTGTGGGTCTCTGTTCACTGTCGCCCAGGGTCTGTGTGTCTGGGGTACGGTGTGTGGGTCTCTGTTCACAGTTGCCCAGGGTCTGTGTGTCTGGGGTGCGGTGTGTGGGTCTCTGTTCACAGTTGCCCAGGGTCTGTGTGTCTGGGGTGCGGTGTGTGGGTCTCTGTTCACTGTCGCCCAGGGTCTGTGTGTGTGGGGTGCGGTGTGTGGGTCTCTGTTCACAGTTGCCCAGGGTCTGTGTGTCTGGGGTGCGGTGTGTGGGTCTCTGTTCACTGTCGCCCAGGGTCTGTGTGTCTGGGGTGCTGTGTGTGGGTCTCTGTTCACTGTCGCCCAGGGTCTGTGTGTCTGGGGTGCGGTGTGTGGGTCTCTGTTCACTGTCGCCCAGGGTCTGTGTGTCTGGGGTGCGGTGTGTGGGTCTCTGTTCACTGTCGCCCAGGGTCTGTGTGTCTGGGGTACGGTGTGTGGGTCTCTGTTCACTGTCGCCCAGGGTCTGTGTGTCTGGGGTGCGGTGTGTGGGTCTCTGTTCACTGTCGCCCAGGGTCTGTGTGTGGGGCGAGATGGGGGAGTCTGTTTGCAGCGGCACAGGGCTGTTCTGGGCTGGGATTGGGTCTGAGTGGGAGTGGGCAGGGGGCTGGGATGCGGTGGGGGTAGGTGGCCGGGGGAGCTCTCCCAGAGCCTGCTGGGTGGACCCTGTCTAGTGGGCAGCCTTGGGCTCCCTCCAGCGTCTGCTCTTTGTCTTTTGCTTCTTGTGCGGTGTCCTCCCAGCACAGAGCCGCCTGCCAGGCCTTGCTGTGGCTCCCAGCTGGGCCCGGTGTGGGTCCTAGTTCTCCAGACTCCTGTGCTGTCCTGGGCCAGCACCTCCTCCCCTGGGATCTGGGAGCCAGCCCCTGGGCTATCTTCGGCCTCCATGTGTCCCTGGCCACCCCTGTGCTGGAGACCCCCCAGGCCTCACCCCCGTCTGCTTGCAGATGAAGCGGAAGTCGGAGAATGGCCTGGATAGTAGGGCCCTGTCCCCGGGCAAGAAGCTCTGCAAGGGCTCCGAATACAGCAGGTGAGGGGAAGGGCTTGGGGGCAGCGGGCGAGGGCTTGGGGGGCAGGCTGCCCCGGAGCAGCAGGTGAGGGTTTGGGGGGCAGGCTGCCCCGGAGCAGCAGGTGAGGGCGAGGGCTTGGGGGGCAGGCTGCCCCGGAGCAGCAGGTGAGGGCGAGGGCTTGGGGGGCAGGCTGTCTGGGACAGGCAGCATAGGGTTCCCTCACTGAGGGGGGCCGTGACTCTCAGCCAGGTCGGAGGGAAGCGTTGGGAGTGGACAGGGACGACGTCTCAGCACGGGAAGCAGGAGCAGGCAGTCAAGGCCTCCCCTGCACCCGCAGCCAGCCTGGAGCAACCCGTCTCCAGCTGTCTGCCCCCAGCCAGGCCCCTCCTCTGGCCTTTGGCCTACTTCCCAGGCAAAGGGCATTGGCCACTGAGTATGTGCAGCCACCCTCAGTGTAAGTTGCACCCAAAGGCCAATCACTGTCTAGGTGTAACCACCCCGGGGTGGATTTGAACCTGGAACCTCTGGAGCTTAGTGTAGGAGCTGCTACCGCGTGAGCTAAAAGCCAGCTGGCTCCCAGCCCAGGCTGTAGCGCTCCCTTGTTCTTATCTCTCCCTGTAAGCGGTCTAAGTGCCACTGCATGGGACAGCGACCCACACTCAGTGTGTGGGTTACATAGGCATTGGCGCAGTTCCCAGGGAAACTGAGGCACACACAGGGTTACTAAAAAGCAGTTTATTAGGTAAAGTCTTAGCAGTTACACCCTGCAGGCCCCCAGGGGCAGGACACCAGGAGCTGGCTGCTGGCCCCACTCCTGGGGAGCCAGCTGCGCTGCAGGCTCTGCAGTGTGAGCTTGATACTGCAGTGCGGGCAGCCGGCTCCCAGCTCCGCTCCGGGGAGCCAAGTGAGCTGCAGGCTCTGCAGTGTGAGCTTGATACTGCAGTGCGGGCAGCCGGCTCCCAGCTCCGCTCCGGGGAGCCAAGTGAGCTGCAGGCTCTGCAGTGTGAGCTTGATACTGCAGTGCGGGCAGCCGGCTCCCAGCTCCGCTCCGGGGAGCCAAGTGAGCTGCAGGCTCTGCAGTGTGAGCTTGATACTGCAGTGCGGGCAGCCGGCTCCGAGCTCCGCTCCGGGGAGCCAAGTGAGCTGCAGGCTCCGCAGTGTGAGTTTGATACTGCAGTGCAGGCAGAGGGCTCCCAGCTCCGCTCCGGGGAGCCAAGTGAGCTGCAGGCTCTGCAGTGTGAGCTTGTTACTGCAGTGCGGGCAGCCGGCTCCCAGCTCCGCTCCTGGGGAGCCAAGTGAGCTGCAGGCTCTGCAGTGTGAGCTTGTTACTGCAGTGCGGGCAGCCGGCTCCCAGCTCCGCTCCGGGGAGCCAAGTGAGCTGCAGGCTCTGCAGTGTGAGCTTGTTACTGCAGTGCGGGCAGCCGGCTCCCAGCTCCGCTCCGGGGAGCCAAGTGAGCTGCAGGCTCTGCAGTGTGAGCTTGATACTGCAGTGCGGGCAGCCGGCTCCCAGCTCCGCTCCGGGGAGCCAAGTGAGCTGCAGGCTCTGCAGTGTGAGCTTGATACTGCAGTGCGGGCAGCCGGCTCCCAGCTCCGCTCCGGGGAGCCAAGTGAGCTGCAGGCTCTGCAGTGTGAGCTTGTTACTGCAGTGCGGGCAGCCGGCTCCCAGCTCCGCTCCGGGGGAGCCAAGTGAGCTGCAGGCTCCGCAGTGTGAGCTTGTTACTGCAGTGCGGGCAGCCGGCTCCCAGCTCCGCTCCGGGGGAGCCAAGTGAGCTGCAGGCTCCGCAGTGTGAGCTTGATACTGCAGTGCGGGCAGAGGGCTCCCAGCTCCGCTCCGGGGAGCCAAGTGAGCTGCAGGCTCCGCAGTGTGAGCTTGATACTGCAGTGCGGGCAGAGGGCTCCCAGCTCCGCTCCGGGGAGCCAAGTGAGCTGCAGGCTCTGCAGTGTGAGCTTGATACTGCAGTGCGGGCAGAGGGCTCCCAGCTCCGCTCCGGGGAGCCAAGTGAGCTGCAGGCTCTGCAGTGTGAGCTTGATACTGCAGTGCGGGCAGAGGTCTCCCAGCTCCGCTCCGGGGAGCCAAGTGAGCTGCAGGCTCTGCAGTGTGAGCTTGATACTGCAGTGCGGGCAGCCGGCTCCCAGCTCCGCTCCGGGGAGCCAAGTGAGCTGCAGGCTCTGCAGTGTGAGCTTGATACTGCAGTGCGGGCAGCTGGCTCCCAGCTCCGCTCCGGGGAGCCAAGTGAGCTGCAGGCTCTGCAGTGTGAGCTTGATACTGCAGTGCGGGCAGCCGGCTCCCAGCTCCGCTCCGGGGAGCCAAGTGAGCTGCAGGCTCTGCAGTGTGAGCTTGATACTGCAGTGCGGGCAGCCGGCTCCCAGCTCCGCTCCGGGGAGCCAAGTGAGCTGCAGGCTCTGCAGTGTGAGCTTGATACTGCAGTGCGGGCAGCCGGCTCCCAGCTCCGCTCCGGGGAGCCAAGTGAGCTGCAGGCTCCGCAGTGTGAGTTTGATACTGCAGTGCGGGCAGCCGGCTCCCAGCTCTGCTCCGGGGAGCCAAGTGAGCTGCAGGCTCCGCAGTGTGAGTTTGATACTGCAGTGCGGGCAGCCGGCTCCCAGCTCCGCTCCGGGGAGCCAAGTGAGCTGCAGGCTCCGCAGTGTGAGTTTGATACTGCAGTGCAGGCAGAGGGCTCCCAGCTCCGCTCCGGGGAGCCAAGTGAGCTGCAGGCTCTGCAGTGTGAGCTTGTTACTGCAGTGCGGGCAGCCGGCTCCCAGCTCCGCTCCGGGGGAGCCAAGTGAGCTGCAGGCTCCGCAGTGTGATCTTGATACTGCAGTGCGGGCAGCCGGCTCCCAGCTCCGCTCCGTGGAGCCAAGTGAGCTGCAGGCTCCGCAGTGTGAGCTTGTTACTGCAGTGCGGGCAGCCGGCTCCCAGCTCCGCTCCGGGGAGCCAAGTGAGCTGCAGGCTCCGCAGTGTGATCTTGATACTGCAGTGCGGGCAGCCGGCTCCCAGCTCCGCTCCGGGGGAGCCAAGTGAGCTGCAGGCTCCGCAGTGTGAGCTTGATACTGCAGTGCGGGCAGAGGGCTCCCAGCTCCGCTCCGGGGGAGCCAGCTGTCACTCTGCGCGGTGGACTGGGCACCTGTGTGTAACCTCGCACACATAAGCTCGTGCTGACTTAAACGGTTCTTCTGTTCCATCCCTGTGTCCCGTGAGTCAGTGAAGCTCACGTGCAGCGTTACGAGGGGCGAGGCCCTAGCCCGCCAGGCTGCACTAAGGATGTGGCGACGGGCCCAATTTGTGTCGATTTGTCGAGAAGGGACAGCGCTCAGAAGAGCTGCCCCCGCTGTGGCTCTGCAGTTTCAATGTAGCAAGGCCCAGGCCCGCAGGCAGAGCTGCAGCGGGGTGGGTCCCGAGCCGGGACGCTGCACCTCTGCATGTTCGTATCGTCTGAGCCACCCAGCTCTTCCCGCGGCCCACCATGGACAGAGGCCTCCCCTGCCCCTCCGAGCTGCTGCCTGGTAGAGGCGAGGGGGAAGGGCACCCCAGAGACGATGCTGGGGGAACCCAGCTCCTGCTTCCCCTGTTTCTGATGCAGATGCAGCGGGGGGAAGGGCCACTCGACAACGGGGGCGCTGGGCTGCGTTGGGGGCAGGGATGCAGTCAGCTCTTGCAGTGGGGGGATGGGAGTGGGGGACTGGCTCTGGACGATGGGGAGCTAGATAACTCTCCCACCTCTCACTGCCTCAGGACGCTGGGCCCCTGCATCCCCAGCCCCACTACCACCTTTGGGGACCTGCGCAACGCCAAGCCGGGCCAGGGCCGCCGGCGCCGCATCCCCTCGGTCGCCCCCCCCCCTGAACTGCAGGACTGGCTCCGCACCTTTCAGGTAAGGGCTGGGGCTCCGGGGCCGCAGGGAAATCCTGGAAGGTGGGGGCAGGTCATTAGGGTCCCAGCCAGGATTCCGACCTTTTCCACTTGGCGACCCAGGACAGTTCAGAACCGGGGAGAGGGGAAGGGGCAGAGCCACCGGGCGACCCTTTGGAAACGTCCCGACCCAGGGGTTGGGAACCCTTGCGCCTGCGAGCCAGGGAGTGGTCAGGTGCCGTGCGCTGCTGCTCCCTGACAGACTCTCCCCGCACAGAGACCCAGGCTGACCCCGAGCCCTGCTCCCGGGGCAGAGGGAAGGGGGGCAGGCAGGGGGTTCTGAGGGCCAGAGGACAGTGAGGGAGAGAAGGGGTATACAGGGGCCCCTGGCCCCGGAGCAGCTGCCTCCCGAAACAGGGCCACATGGTGGGAGTCTGTCCCCGGAGCCAGCGCTGGAGCCCAGGCTGCGGTCCGGCTGCTCCTGAGGTACTAAAACTAGCACCGCGGGTCTGGCCTCGAGCAGCTGCATCATGGCCCTGGCTCTGCCCCGACACACAGGACAGCTGCTGCCCAGGCCCCAGGTGGGGGGTGCCCGGCGGGCCGAGAGCTGGGCTGCGGTGCGGCTGTTCCTGAGCCTGAGGCCACGCTGCTATTTTTAGTGCCAAGGCCCTGGCCCAGGAGAAGCAGTCGCCACTCGACCCTGGCCCCCAGCAAGCCCATGCGCAGGGAAGGGGACTTCTGCCATGCGGCTCTGCAGGAGGGTGGGCGCCCGCGCAGGCCTGAACCCTGGAGGGGACTTGTGTCCCAGGGGCCCTGCAGAGCCGCCTCCTCCTACCCCTGCCCCCCGGGACCAAGAGCCCCACCCCTCAGGGTCCTTGTGCCTGGCCACCACTCCTGGGTGGTGCCTGCAGGCCAGGGCGTCCAGCTGGGCGGGGTTTGGACTGCGGCCTGCCTTCTGACTGCCCATTCCCAGGGCCCTCGGCCCTGCCTTCCCCTCCCTCGCCCGCAGGCTGGGACCTCGCCAGGGAGAGCTCTGCAGGGAGGCGTGTTGGAATGGGAGGGAAGTTGCCAGAAGCTTTGCACAATTGGGGTGGGTACAGCTTCCATGAGTGTGGGGGATGGGGTGCACGGAGAATGGGGGGGGCAACCTCAAGGAGGGCAGTAGAATGGGGGAGTACAGAGGATGATGGGGCACAGAACGGGGGCGTGCTTGCCGGGGGGGCGCAGAGGAGGGGATGGGGCATGGCTGCCGGGGTCGCAGGTGAGGGGACGGGGCGTGGCTGCCAGGGACGGGGCGTGGCTGCCGGGGGGCGCAGAGGCGGGGACGGGACGTGGCTGCCAGGGACGGGGCGTGGCTGCCGGGGGGCGCAGAGGAGGGGACGGGGCGTGGCTGCCGGGGAGCGCAGAGGCGGGGACGGGGCGTGGCTGCCAGGGGGGCGCAGAGGAGGGGACGGGGCGTGGCTGCCAGGGACGGGGCGTGGCTGCCGGGGGGCGCAGAGGAGGGGACGGGGCGTGGCTGCCGGGGGGCGCAGAGGCGGGGACGGGGCGTGGCTGCCGGGGGGCGCAGAGGAGGGGACGGGGCGTGGCTGCCGGGGGGCGCAGAGGAGGGGACGGGGCGTGGCTGCCGGGGGACGCAGAGGAGGGGACGGGGCGTGGCTGCCCGGGAAGCGATGGCTGCCCCACGGTGTGTTTCCCGCCCAGCGGTGGAGCGGCCCGGAGAAGCTGCTGGCGCTGGACGAGCTCATCGACCGCTGCGAGCCCTCCCAGATCAAGTACATGATGCAGGTGATAGAGCCGCAGTTCCAGAGGGACTTCATCTCACTGCTGCCCAAGGAGGTGAGTGGGGGCCCAGGCCTGACCCTGGCTGGGGGGCAGAGCAGGAGCCGCTGGCGCCTGACCTGCCCCCTCCGCGCAGCTTGCGCTCTACGTCCTGTCCTTCCTGGAGCCCCGCGACCTGCTTCGCGCCGCCCAGACCTGCCGCTACTGGAGGGTCCTGGCTGAGGACAACCTGCTGTGGAGGGAGAAGTGCCGGGAGGAAGGTAGGAGCCCCCTGCCCCCCACCACAGATCTCTCCATGCCCTGCCCCGACTCCCCCGCCCCCCCCCACCACAGATCTCTCCATGCCCTGCCCCGACTCCCCCGCCCCCCCCACCACAGATCTCTCCATGCCCTGCCCCGACTCCCCCCCCAACCCGCCTCCGCTCAGCCCACACCCTGCTGAGACCCAGCCCCGCCCCGGTCTGTCCAGGCCCTGCCACACCAACTCCCCCTCCGCTCAGCCCACACCCTGCTGAGACCCAGCCCCGCCCCGGTCTGTCCAGGCCCTGCCACACCAACTCCCCCTCCGCTCTGCCCACACCTTGCTGAGACCCAGCCCCGCCCCGGTCTGTCCAGGCCCTGCCACACCAACTCCCCCTCCGCTCTGCCCACACCTTGCTGAGACCCAGCCCCGCCCCGGTCTGTCCAGGCCCTGCCACACCAAGTCCCCTTCCGCTCTGCCCACACCCTGCTGAGACCCAGCCCCGCCCCGGTCTGTCCAGGCCCTGCCACACCAACTCCCCCTCCGCTCTGCCCACACCCTGCTGAGACCCAGCCCCGCCCCGGTCTGTCCAGGCCCTGCCACACCAACTCCCCCTCCGCTCTGCCCACACCCTGCTGAGACCCAGCCCCGCCCCGGTCTGTCCAGGCCCTGCCACACCAAGTCCCCCTCCGCTCTGCCCACACCCTGCTGAGACCCAGCCCCGCCCCGGTCTGTCCAGGCCCTGCCACACCAACTCCCCCTCCGCTCTGCCCACACCCTGCTGAGACCCAGCCCCGCCCCGGTCTGTCCAGGCCCTGCCACACCAACTCCCCCTCCGCTCTGCCCACACCCTGCTGAGACCCAGCCCCGCCCCGGTCTGTCCAGGCCCTGCCACACCAACTCCCCCTCCGCTCTGCCCACACCCTGCTGAGACCCAGCCCCGCCCCGGTCTGTCCAGGCCCTGCCACACCAAGTCCCCTTCCGCTCTGCCCACACCCTGCTGAGACCCAGCCCCGCCCCGGTCTGTCCAGGCCCTGCCACACCAAGTCCCCCTCCGCTCAGCCCACACCCTGCTGAGACCCAGCCCCGCCCCGGTCTGTCCAGGCCCTGCCACACCAACTCCCCCTCCGCTCTGCCCACACCTTGCTGAGACCCAGCCCCGCCCCGGTCTGTCCAGGCCCTGCCACACCAACTCCCCCTCCGCTCTGCCCACACCCTGCTGAGACCCAGCCCCGCCCCGGTCTGTCCAGGCCCTGCCACACCAACTCCCCCTCCGCTCTGCCCACACCCTGCTGAGACCCAGCCCCGCCCCGGTCTGTCCAGGCCCTGCCACACCAACTCCCCCTCCGCTCTGCCCACACCCTGCTGAGACCCAGCCCCGCCCCGGTCTGTCCAGGCCCTGCCACACCAAGTCCCCCTCCGCTCAGCCCACACCCTGCTGAGACCCAGCCCCGCCCCGGTCTGTCCAGGCCCTGCCACACCAACTCCCCCTCCGCTCTGCCCACACCCTGCTGAGACCCAGCCCCGCCCCGGTCTGTCCAGGCCCTGCCACACCAACTCCCCCTCCGCTCTGCCCACACCCTGCTGAGACCCAGCCCCGCCCCGGTCTGTCCAGGCCCTGCCACACCAAGTCCCCCTCCGCTCTGCCCACACCCTGCTGAGACCCAGCCCCGCCCCGGTCTGTCCAGGCCCTGCCACACCAACTCCCCCTCCGCTCTGCCCACACCCTGCTGAGACCCAGCCCCGCCCTGGTCTGTCCAGGCCCTGCCACACCAACTCCCCCTCCGCTCAGCCCACACCCTGCTGAGACCCAGCCCCGCCCCGGTCTGTCCAGGCCCTGCCACACCAACTCCCCCTCCGCTCAGCCCACACCCTGCTGAGACCCAGCCCCGCCCCGGTCTGTCCAGGCCCTGCCACACCAACTCCCCCTCCGCTCTGCCCACACCCTGCTGAGACCCAGCCCCGCCCCGGTCTGTCCAGGCCCTGCCACACCAACTCCCCCTCCGCTCAGCCCACACCCTGCTGAGACCCAGCCCCGCCCCGGTCTGTCCAGGCCCTGCCACACCAACTCCCCCTCCGCTCAGCCCACACCCTGCTGAGACCCAGCCCCGCCCCGGTCTGTCCAGGCCCTGCCACACCAACTCCCCCTCCGCTCTGCCCACACCTTGCTGAGACCCAGCCCCGCCCCGGTCTGTCCAGGCCCTGCCACACCAACTCCCCCTCCGCTCTGCCCACACCCTGCTGAGACCCAGCCCCGCCCCGGTCTGTCCAGGCCCTGCCACACCAACTCCCCCTCCGCTCTGCCCACACCTTGCTGAGACCCAGCCCCGCCCCGGTCTGTCCAGGCCCTGCCACACCAACTCCCCCTCCGCTCTGCCCACACCCTGCTGAGACCCAGCCCCGCCCCGGTCTGTCCAGGCCCTGCCACACCAACTCCCCCTCCGCTCAGCCCACACCCTGCTGAGACCCAGCCCCGCCCCGGTCTGTCCAGGCCCTGCCACACCAAGTCCCCTTCCGCTCTGCCCACACCTTGCTGAGACCCAGCCCCGCCCCGGTCTGTCCAGGCCCTGCCACACCAAGTCCCCTTCCGCTCTGCCCACACCCTGCTGAGACCCAGCCCCGCCCCGGTCTGTCCAGGCCCTGCCACACCAACTCCCCCTCCGCTCTGCCCACACCCTGCTGAGACCCAGCCCCGCCCCGGTCTGTCCAGGCCCTGCCACACCAACTCCCCCTCCGCTCTGCCCACACCCTGCTGAGACCCAGCCCCGCCCCGGTCTGTCCAGGCCCTGCCACACCAACTCCCCCTCCGCTCTGCCCACACCCTGCTGAGACCCAGCCCCGCCCCGGTCTGTCCAGGCCCTGCCACACCAACTCCCCCTCCGCTCTGCCCACACCCTGCTGAGACCCAGCCCCGCCCCGGTCTGTCCAGGCCCTGCCACACCAACTCCCCCTCCGCTCAGCCCACACCCTGCTGAGACCCAGCCCCGCCCCGGTCTGTCCAGGCCCTGCCACACCAACTCCCCCTCCGCTCTGCCCACACCCTGCTGAGACCCAGCCCCGCCCCGGTCTGTCCAGGCCCTGCCACACCAAGTCCCCCTCCGCTCTGCCCACACCCTGCTGAGACCCAGCCCCGCCCCGGTCTGTCCAGGCCCTGCCACACCAACTCCCCCTCCGCTCTGCCCACACCCTGCTGAGACCCAGCCCCGCCCTGGTCTGTCCAGGCCCTGCCACACCAACTCCCCCTCCGCTCAGCCCACACCCTGCTGAGACCCAGCCCCGCCCCGGTCTGTCCAGGCCCTGCCACACCAACTCCCCCTCCGCTCTGCCCACACCCTGCTGAGACCCAGCCCCGCCCCGGTCTGTCCAGGCCCTGCCACACCAACTCCCCCTCCGCTCTGCCCACACCCTGCTGAGACCCAGCCCCGCCCCGGTCTGTCCAGGCCCTGCCACACCAACTCCCCCTCCGCTCTGCCCACACCCTGCTGAGACCCAGCCCCGCCCCGGTCTGTCCAGGCCCTGCCACACCAACTCCCCCTCCGCTCTGCCCACACCCTGCTGAGACCCAGCCCCGCCCTGGTCTGTCCAGGCCCTGCCACACCAACTTCCCCTCCGCTCTGCCCACACCCTGCTGAGACCCAGCCCCGCCCCGGTCTGTCCAGGCCCTGCCACACCAACTCCCCCTCCGCTCTGCCCACACCCTGCTGAGACCCAGCCCCGCCCCGGTCTGTCCAGGCCCTGCCACACCAAGTCCCCCTCCGCTCTGCCCACACCCTGCTGAGACCCAGCCCCGCCCCGGTCTGTCCAGGCCCTGCCACACCAACTCCCCCTCCGCTCTGCCCACACCCTGCTGAGACCCAGCCCCGCCCCGGTCTGTCCAGGCCCTGCCACACCAACTCCCCCTCCGCTCTGCCCACACCCTGCTGAGACCCAGCCCCGCCCCGGTCTGTCCAGGCCCTGCCACACCAACTCCCCCTCCGCTCAGCCCACACCCTGCTGAGACCCAGCCCCGCCCCGGTCTGTCCAGGCCCTGCCACACCAAGTCCCCCTCCGCTCAGCCCACACCCTGCTGAGACCCAGCCCCGCCCCGGTCTGTCCAGGCCCTGCCACACCAACTCCCCCTCCGCTCTGCCCACACCCTGCTGAGATCCAGCCCCGCCCCGGTCTGTCCAGGCCCTGCCACACCAACTCCCCCTCCGCTCTGCCCACACCCTGCTGAGACCCAGCCCCGCCCCGGTCTGTCCAGGCCCTGCCACACCAACTCCCCCTCCGCTCTGCCCACACCCTGCTGAGACCCAGCCCCGCCCTGGTCTGTCCAGGCCCTGCCACACCAACTTCCCCTCCGCTCTGCCCACACCCTGCTGAGACCCAGCCCCGCCCCGGTCTGTCCAGGCCCTGCCACACCAACTCCCCCTCCGCTCTGCCCACACCCTGCTGAGACCCAGCCCCGCCCTGGTCTGTCCAGGCCCTGCCACACCAACTTCCCCTCCGCTCTGCCCACACCCTGCTGAGACCCAGCCCCGCCCCGGTCTGTCCAGGCCCTGCCACACCAACTCCCCCTCCGCTCTGCCCACACCCTGCTGAGACCCAGCCCCGCCCCGGTCTGTCCAGGCCCTGCCACACCAAGTCCCCCTCCGCTCTGCCCACACCCTGCTGAGACCCAGCCCCGCCCCGGTCTGTCCAGGCCCTGCCACACCAACTCCCCCTCCGCTCAGCCCACACCCTGCTGAGACCCAGCCCCGCCCCGGTCTGTCCAGGCCCTGCCACACCAAGTCCCCCTCCGCTCAGCCCACACCTTGCTGAGACCCAGCCCCGCCCCGGTCTGTCCAGGCCCTGCCACACCAACTCCCCCTCCGCTCTGCCCACACCCTGCTGAGACCCAGCCCCGCCCTGGTCTGTCCAGGCCCTGCCACACCAACTCCCCCTCCGCTCAGCCCACACCCTGCTGAGACCCAGCCCCGCCCCGGTCTGTCCAGGCCCTGCCACACCAACTCCCCCTCCGCTCTGCCCACACCCTGCTGAGACCCAGCCCCGCCCCGGTCTGTCCAGGCCCTGCCACACCAACTCCCCCTCCGCTCTGCCCACACCCTGCTGAGACCCAGCCCCGCCCCGGTCTGTCCAGGCCCTGCCACACCAACTCCCCCTCCGCTCTGCCCACACCCTGCTGAGACCCAGCCCCGCCCCGGTCTGTCCAGGCCCTGCCACACCAACTCCCCCTCCGCTCTGCCCACACCCTGCTGAGACCCAGCCCCGCCCCGGTCTGTCCAGGCCCTGCCACACCAACTCCCCCTCCGCTCTGCCCACACCTTGCTGAGACCCAGCCCCGCCCCGGTCTGTCCAGGCCCTGCCACACCAACTCCCCCTCCGCTCTGCCCACACCCTGCTGAGACCCAGCCCCGCCCCGGTCTGTCCAGGCCCTGCCACACCAAGTCCCCCTCCGCTCTGCCCACACCCTGCTGAGACCCAGCCCCGCCCCGGTCTGTCCAGGCCCTGCCACACCAACTCCCCCTCCGCTCTGCCCACACCCTGCTGAGACCCAGCCCCGCCCCGGTCTGTCCAGGCCCTGCCACACCAACTCCCCCTCCGCTCAGCCCACACCCTGCTGAGACCCAGCCCCGCCCCGGTCTGTCCAGGCCCTGCCACACCAACTCCCCCTCCGCTCTGCCCACACCCTGCTGAGACCCAGCCCCGCCCCGGTCTGTCCAGGCCCTGCCACACCAACTCCCCCTCCGCTCTGCCCACACCCTGCTGAGACCCAGCCCCGCCCCGGTCTGTCCAGGCCCTGCCACACCAACTCCCCCTCCGCTCAGCCCACACCCTGCTGAGACCCAGCCCCGCCCCGGTCTGTCCAGGCCCTGCCACACCAAGTCCCCCTCCGCTCTGCCCACACCTTGCTGAGACCCAGCCCCGCCCCGGTCTGTCCAGGCCCTGCCACACCAACTCCCCCTCCGCTCTGCCCACACCCTGCTGAGACCCAGCCCCGCCCCGGTCTGTCCAGGCCCTGCCACACCAACTCCCCCTCCGCTCTGCCCACACCCTGCTGAGACCCAGCCCCGCCCCGGTCTGTCCAGGCCCTGCCACACCAACTCCCCCTCCGCTCTGCCCACACCCTGCTGAGACCCAGCCCCGCCCCGGTCTGTCCAGGCCCTGCCACACCAACTCCCCCTCTGCTCAGCCCACACCCTGCTGAGACCCAGCCCCGCCCCGGTCTGTCCAGGCCCTGCCACACCAACTCCCCCTCCGCTCAGCCCACACCTTGCCGAGCCCCGTTCTGGATGGCCCCCCGCTGAAGCACTCCCTCTCCCTGCAAGCCCCAAGGCTCCTGGGCCTACTCCTGCACGGGCCTTCTTGCCCTGCGGCTTACAGCCTGGCCGCTCCTGCTGCAAGCCCTGGCTCCCAGGTGCCCTGCTTTTCTGCCTGGGGGTGCTGAGCCCCACCTCACTGCCTTTCCCCACCACAGGCATTGAGGAGCCCCTGAACCTGCGGAAGCGGCGCTTGCTAAGTCCTGGCTTCATGTACAGCCCCTGGAAACTGGCCTTCATGCGGCAGCACAAAATCGACATGACTTGGCGCAGTGGAGACCTCAAGGCTCCCAAGGTACGTGGGCAAAGTCATCCCCAGCAGAGCCCGGGCCGTGGGTGAATGACTCCCCGGAGGATCTAGGGATGGGACGCCGCAGGCGAGTTGTGAGTGGGCCACGAAGGGGTCTGGCCCCTCTCTGCAGCACTGCTCTCCCAGGGGCCCAGGGAAGTGGGAAAAGCTCCGTTAGCTTCCTCCAGTATCCCAAAGGGTGCGAGATGAGAAAGCAGCCGGGGCGAGCAGTTCCCTGGCTGGGCAGCGATCCGCCCCGGAGCTGCAGCCAGACAAACCACCCCGGCCTCCAGCCTAGGACTGATCCCCGAAGCGGTGCTGGACTCGCCCTCCCGGAGGCTCCCGAGGCCTGATGAGGCGTTGCACTCGCTGCTGGGCGCGGTGCGGAACAGTGTTCCTCCGGCTCCCTGTGTCCGAACGCAGCGCGATAGAACAGTGGTCTGGGGCCACCCTCTACGGCACCAGAGCAGGCAGAGCATGTCAGCTGGCACCCTGGCCAGCCAGAAATGACCCCAGGAATCCCCTCAGACAGCCCAGCCCTCCCTGTGCCCCCCAGCCCCCCTCACACAGGGGAGAGGTTATAACCCATCCCCCACCTCCCCTCAGACACCCCAGTGCTCCCTGTGCCCCCCAACCCCCTTACACAGGGGAGAGGTTATAACCCATCCCCCACCTCCCCTCAGACACCCCAGTGCTCCCTGTGCCCCCCAACCCCCTTACACAGGGGAGAGGTTATAACCCATCCCCCACCTCCCCTCAGACACCCCAGTGCTCCCTGTGCCCCCCAGCCCCCCTCACACAGGGGAGAGGTTATAACCCATCCCCCACCTCCCCTCAGACACCCCAGTGCTCCCTGTGCCCCCCAGCCCCCTTACACAGGGGAGAGGTTATAACCCATCCCCCACCTCCCCTCACACACCCCAGTGCTCCCTGTGCCCCCCAGCCCCCCTTACACAGGGGAGAGGTTATAACCCATCCCCCACCTCCCCTCAGACACCCCAGTGCTCCCTGTGCCCCCCAGCCCCCTTACACAGGGGAGAGGTTATAACCCATCCCCCACCTCCCCTCAGACACCCCAGTGCTCCCTGTGCCCCCCAACCCCCTTACACAGGGGAGAGGTTATAACCCATCCCCCACCTCCCCTCAGACACCCCAGTGCTCCCTGTGCCCCCCAGCCCCCTTACACAGGGGAGAGGTTATAACCCATCCCCCACCTCCCCTCACACACCCCAGTGCTCCCTGTGCCCCCCAGCCCCCCTTACACAGGGGAGAGGTTATAACCCATCCCCCACCTCCCCTCAGACACCCCAGTGCTCCCTGTGCCCCCCAGCCCCCTTACACAGGGGAGAGGTTATAACCCATCCCCCACCTCCCCTCAGACAGCCCAGCGCTCCCTGTGCCCCCCAGCCCCCTTACACAGGGGAGAGGTTATAACCCATCCCCCACCTCCCCTCAGACACCCCAGTGCTCCCTGTGCCCCCCAGCCCCCTTACACAGGGGAGAGGTTATAACCCATCCCCCACCTCCCCTCACACACCCCAGTGCTCCCTGTGCCCCCCAGCCCCCCTCACACAGGGGAGAGGTTATAACCCATCCCCCACCTCCCCTCAGACACCCCAGTGCTCCCTGTGCCCCCCAGCCCCCTTACACAGGGGAGAGGTTATAACCCATCCCCCACCTCCCCTCAGACACCCCAGTGCTCCCTGTGCCCCCCAGCCCCCCTTACACAGGGGAGAGGTTATAACCCATCCCCCACCTCCCCTCACACACCCCAGTGCTCCCTGTGCCCCCCAGCCCCCCTTACACAGGGGAGAGGTTATAACCCATCCCCCACCTCCCCTCAGACACCCCAGTGCTCCCTGTGCCCCTCAGCCCCCTTACACAGGGGAGAGGTTATAACCCATCCCCCACCTCCCCTCACACACCCCAGTGCTCCCTGTGCCCCCCAGCCCCCCTCACACAGGGGAGAGGTTATAACCCATCCCCCACCTCCCCTCAGACACCCCAGTGCTCCCTGTGCCCCCCAGCCCCCTTACACAGGGGAGAGGTTATAACCCATCCCCCACCTCCCCTCAGACACCCCAGTGCTCCCTGTGCCCCCCAGCCCCCCTTACACAGGGGAGAGGTTATAACCCATCCCCCACCTCCCCTCACACACCCCAGTGCTCCCTGTGCCCCCCAGCCCCCCTTACACAGGGGAGAGGTTATAACCCATCCCCCACCTCCCCTCAGACACCCCAGTGCTCCCTGTGCCCCTCAGCCCCCTTACACAGGGGAGAGGTTATAACCCATCCCCCACCTCCCCTCAGACACCCCAGTGCTCCCTGTGCCCCCCCAGCCCGCCCTCACACAGGGGAGAGGTTATAACCCATCCCCCACCTCCCCTCAGACACCCCAGTGCTCCCTGTGCCCCCCAGCCCCCTTACACAGGGGAGAGGTTATAACCCATCCCCCACCTCCCCTCAGACACCCCAGTGCTCCCTGTGCCCCCCAGCCCCCTTACACAGGGGAGAGGTTATAACCCATCCCCCACCTCCCCTCAGACACCCCAGTGCTCCCTGTGCCCCCCAGCCCCCTTACACAGGGGAGAGGTTATAACCCATCCCCCACCTCCCCTCAGACAGCCCAGCGCTCCCTGTGCCCCCCAGCCCCCCTCACATAGGGGAGAGGTTATAACCCATCCCCCACCTCCCCTCAGACACCCCAGTGCTCCCTGTGCCCCCCAGCCCTCCTCACATAGGGGAGAGGTTATAACCCATCCCCCACCTCCCCTCAGACACCCCAGTGCTCCCTGTGCCCCCCAGCCCCCTTACACAGGGGAGAGGTTATAACCCATCCCCCACCTCCCCTCAGACACCCCAGTGCTCCCTGTGCCCCCCAGCCCTCCTCACATAGGGGAGAGGTTATAACCCATCCCCCACCTCCCCTCAGACACCCCAGTGCTCCCTGTGCCCCCCAGCCCCCTTACACAGGGGAGAGGTTATAACCCATCCCCCACCTCCCCTCAGACACCCCAGTGCTCCCTGTGCCCCCCAGCCCCCCTTACACAGGGGAGAGGTTATAACCCATCCCCCACCTCCCCTCACACACCCCAGTGCTCCCTGTGCCCCCCAGCCCCCTTACACAGGGGAGAGGTTATAACCCATCCCCCACCTCCCCTCAGACACCCCAGTGCTCCCTGTGCCCCCCAGCCCCCCTTACACAGGGGAGAGGTTATAACCCATCCCCCACCTCCCCTCACACACCCCAGTGCTCCCTGTGCCCCCCAGCCCCCCTTACACAGGGGAGAGGTTATAACCCATCCCCCACCTCCCCTCAGACACCCCAGTGTTCCCTGTGCCCCCCAGCCCCCTTACACAGGGGAGAGGTTATAACCCATCCCCCACCTCCCCTCAGACACCCCAGTGCTCCCTGTGCCCCCCAGCCCTCCTCACATAGGGGAGAGGTTATAACCCATCCCCCACCTCCCCTCACACACCCCAGTGCTCCCTGTGCCCCCCAGCCCCCTTACACAGGGGAGAGGTTATAACCCATCCCCCACCTCCCCTCAGACACCCCAGTGCTCCCTGTGCCCCCCAGCCCTCCTCACATAGGGGAGAGGTTATAACCCATCCCCCACCTCCCCTCACACACCCCAGTGCTCCCTGTGCCCCCCAGCCCCCTTACACAGGGGAGAGGTTATAACCCATCCCCCACCTCCCCTCACACACCCCAGTGCTCCCTGTGCCCCCCAGCCCCCTTACACAGGGGAGAGGTTATAACCCATCCCCCACCTCCCCTCACACACCCCAGTGCTCCCTGTGCCCCTCAGCCCCCTTACACAGGGGAGAGGTTATAACCCATCCCCCACCTCCCCTCAGACACCCCAGTGCTCCCTGTGCCCCCCAGCCCCCTTACACAGGGGAGAGGTTATAACCCATCCCCCACCTCCCCTCACACACCCCAGTGCTCCCTGTGCCCCTCAGCCCCCTTACACAGGGGAGAGGTTATAACCCATCCCCCACCTCCCCTCAGACACCCCAGTGCTCCCTGTGCCCCCCAGCCCCCTTACACAGGGGAGAGGTTATAACCCATCCCCCACCTCCCCTCAGACACCCCAGTGCTCCCTGTGCCCCCCAGCCCCCCTCACACAGGGGAGAGGTTATAACCCATCCCCCACCTCCCCTCAGACACCCCAGTGCTCCCTGTGCCCCCCAGCCCCCTTACACAGGGGAGAGGTTATAACCCATCCCCCACCTCCCCTCACATACCCCAGTGCTCCCTGTGCCCCCCAGCCCCCTTACACAGGGGAGAGGTTATAACCCATCCCCCACCTCCCCTCAGACACCCCAGTGCTCCCTGTGCCCCCCAGCCCCCTTACACAGGGGAGAGGTTATAACCCATCCCCCACCTCCCCTCAGACACCCCAGTGCTCCCTGTGCCCCTCAGCCCCCTTACACAGGGGAGAGGTTATAACCCATCCCCCACCTCCCCTCAGACACCCCAGTGCTCCCTGTGCCCCCCAGCCCCCCTCACACAGGGGAGAGGTTATAACCCATCCCCCACCTCCCCTCAGACACCCCAGTGCTCCCTGTGCCCCTCAGCCCCCTTACACAGGGGAGAGGTTATAACCCATCCCCCACCTCCCCTCAGACACCCCAGTGCTCCCTGTGCCCCCCAGCCCCCCTCACACAGGGGAGAGGTTATAACCCATCCCCCACCTCCCCTCACACACCCCAGTGCTCCCTGTGCCCCCCAGCCCCCCCTCACACAGGGGAGAGGTTATAACCCATCCCCCACCTCCCCCAGACACCCCAGTGCTCCCTGTAGCCCCCCCTTACACAGGGGAGAGGTTATAACCCATCCCCCGCCTCCCCTCAAACACCCCAGTGCTCCCTGTGCCCCCCAGCCCCCCTTACACAGGGGAGAGGTTATAACCCACCCCCCACCTCCCCCAGACACCCCAGTGCTTCCTGTGCCCCCCCAGCCCCCCTTACACAGGGGAGAGGTTATAACCCACCCCCCACCTCCCCTCAGACACCCCAGTGCTCCCTGTGCCCCCCAGCCCCCCTTACACAGGAGAGAGGTTGTTATAACCCATCCCCCACCTCCCCTCAGACACCCCAGTGCTCCCTGTGCCCCCCCAGCTCCCCTCACACAGGGGAGAGGTTATAACCCATCCCCCACCTCCCCTCAGACACCCCAGTGCTCCCTGTGCCCCCCAGCCCCCCTCACACAGGGGACAGGTTATAACCCATCCCCCACCTCCCTCAGACACCCCAGTGCTCCTTGTGCCCCCCAGCCCCCCTCACACAGGGGAGAGGTTATAACCCACCCCCACCTCCCCCAGACACCCCAGTGCTCCCTGTGCCCCCCCGCCCCCGTTACACAGGGGAGAGGTTATAACCCACCCCCCACCTCCCCCAGACACCCCAGTGCTCCCTGTGCCCCCCCAGCCCCCCTTACACAGGGGAGAGGTATTAACCCATCCCCCACCTCCCCTCACACACCCCAGTGCTCCCTGTGCCCCCCCAGCCCCCCTTACACAGGGGAGAGGTTATAACCCATCCCCCACCTCCCCTCACACACCCCAGTGCTCCCTGTGCCCCCCAGCCCCCCCCCACACAGGGGAGAGGTTATAACCCATCCCCCACCTCCCCTCACACACCCCAGTGCTCCCTGTGCCCCCCAGCCCCCCCTCACACAGGGGAGAGGTTATAACCCATCCCCCACCTCCCCTCAGACACCCCAGTGCTCCCTGTGCCCCCCCAGCCCCCCCTTACACAGGGGAGAGGTTATAACCCATCCCCCACCTCCCCTCGGACACCCCAGTGCTCCCTGTGCCCCCCAGCCCCCTTACACAGGGGAGAGGTTATAACCCATCCCCCACCTCCCCTCACACACCCCAGTGCTCCCTGTGCCCCCCCAGCCCCCTTACACAGGGCCATTGATCCCTTGGCTCTCTCCCAAAAAGCTCACTGGGCCAGCACTTTAGCATCTACCAGCGAAAGCTTTATTTATGCAGGTAAGAGACTGAGTGCTAGGGGAGGCGTGGTGGGTTCAGGGAGGAGCCCCTGTGGGCGGGGCTGGGGGAGCCGTGGCGGGTTCCGGGAGGCGCCGTCGCGGGCGGGGCCGGGGAGCCGTGGCGGGTTCGGGGAGGAGCCATCGCGGGCGGGGCCGGGGAGCCGTGGCGGGTTCCGGGAGGCGCCGTCGCGGGCGGGGCCGGGGAGCCGTGGCGGGTTCCGAGAGGAGCCGTCGCGGGCGGGGCCGGGGAGCCGTGGCGGGTTCCGGGAGGCGCCGTCGCGGGCGGGGCCGGGGAGGGTTCCGGGAGGAGCCGTCGCGGGTTCGGGGAGGAGCCGTCATGGGCGGGGCCGGGGAGCCGTGGCGGGTTCCGGGAGGCGCCGTCGCGGGCGGGGCCGGGGAGCCGTGGCGGGTTCCGAGAGGAGCCGTCGCGGGCGGGGCCGGGGAGCTGTGGCGGGTTCCGGGAGGCGCCGTCGCGGGCGGGGCCGGGGAGCCGTGGCGGGTTCCGGGAGGCGCCGTCGCGGGCGGGGCCGGGGAGCCGTGGCGGGTTCCGAGAGGAGCCGTCGCGGGCGGGGCCGGGGAGCCGTGGCGGGTTCCGGGAGGCGCCGTCGCGGGCGGGGCCGGGGAGCCGTGGCGGGTTCCGGGAGGAGCCGTCATGGGCGGGGCCGGGGAGCCGTGGCGGGTTCCGGGAGGCGCCGTCGCGGGCGGGGCCGGGGAGCCGTGGCGGGTTCCGAGAGGAGCCGTCGCGGGCGGGGCCGGGGAGCCGTGGCGGGTTCGGGGAGGAGCCGTCATGGGCGGGGCCGGGGAGCCGTGGCGGGTTCCGGGAGGAGCCGTCATGGGCGGGGCCGGGGAGCCGTGGCGGGTTCCGGGAGGCGCCGTCGCGGGCGGGGCCGGGGAGCCGTGGCGGGTTCCGGGAGGCGCCGTCGCGGGCGGGGCCGGGGAGCCGTGGCGGGGTGTCGACACGCTGCTGAGCGCAGGGTGTGTCCAGTTTAGTGTGGGCTGCAGGAAGCAGGTGCCATGTCCCTTGACTGAGACCAGGAGAGCTCAAGAGCCGGGGCCCCTGGGTTGAGCAGAGGGGACCGTGTTGCAGCCGCTGTGCTGTCCCGTGGTTGCTCCCTCCCGCCTGTGCCTGGCAGCACTAGCTGGCGTTCCTGCAGGGGTCCTGCCCCTGTCGGTCCAGCCTGGGGCCCCTGGTGTCCTCCCAGGGAGGGTCCAGTGCGGGGCCGTCGCTCTGCTCCGGGGCAGGATTTTGTCTCCCTTTCCCCATGTGCTCTCGGGGGCCTGGGGCGGGGTCCCCAGCCACAGGAGGGTTGGAGCCTGGAGCCCTTCCAGCCCCTCCCTCTCAGCCCTAGAGCTCCAGGGTCCGGCCCCTTTGGCCTGTGCACCCCCGCCCACGGCAGCACACGCGCCCATTGCTCCCTGCTGTTCCCTGCACAGGTCCTGAAGGGGCACGACGACCACGTCATCACCTGCCTGCAGTTCTGTGGCAGCCGCATTGTCAGCGGCTCCGATGACAACACCCTGAAGGTCTGGTCGGCCGTCACCGGCGAGGTGAGCTGGGGGAGGGGTGCGTCCGGCTGGCCGCTCGCGGGGTCTGGAGGCCCCGCCGGGGGAGGGGTGCGTCCAGCTAGCCGCTCGCGGGGTCCGGAGGCCCCGCCGGGGGCGGGGTGCGTCCGGCTGGCCGCTCGCGGGGTCCGGAGGCCCCGCCGGGGGCGGGGTGCGTCCGGCTGGCCGCTCGCGGGGTCCGGAGGCCCCGCCGGGGGCGGGGTGCGTCCGGCTGGCCGCTCGCGGGGTCCGGAGGCCCCGCCGGGGGCGGGGTGCGTCCGGCTGGCCGCTCGCGGGGTCCGGAGGCCCCGCCGGGGGCGGGGTGCGTCCGGCTGGCCGCTCGCGGGGTCCGGAGGCCCCGCCGGGGGAGGGGTGCGTCCGGCTGGCCGCTCGCGGGGTCCATGGGGTGCCTGAGCAGCCTGGCTTCTGCCTAAGTCTGCCTGCATGGCCCAATGGGGCGTCTGCTCCCCCTGCGGAGGACTGGGGGTGGCCTTAGCCTGGCCCTGCTGTTCTCCCATCGGCCCTCTGGCCCCTCAAATCCGTCTTTGCGCGTGTGGCTCCCCTGCCGCTAACTCTGTTGTGCTCTCTGCAGTGTGTGCAGACCCTGGTGGGCCACACCGGGGGGGTCTGGTCCTCCCAGATGAGGGACAACATCGTGATCAGTGGCTCCACGGACCGGACGCTGAAGGTGTGGAACGCAGACACAGGGGAGTGTGTGCACACGCTCTACGGGCACACGTCCACCGTGCGCTGCATGCACTTGCACGGCAGCAGGTAATCTGGGCAGGGCCTGGGGCTGAGACACGGAGGGAGCCGTGGGAGTGGCTGGGCTCTCAGTGTGCCCGTGATCTGCAGGGTGGTGAGCGGCTCGCGGGACGCCACGCTGCGCCTCTGGGACATAGAGACCGGGCAGTGCCTGCATGTGCTGATGGGCCACGTGGCCGCCGTGCGCTGCGTGCAGTACGACGGGCACAAGGTGGTGAGCGGAGCCTACGACTACACGGTGAAGGTGTGGGACCCGGAGAGCGAGAGCTGCATCCACACGCTGCAGGGCCACACCAACCGCGTCTACTCCCTGCAGGTGAGGCCCTTGCCCCAGGCGGGTCCCTGGCCCGGGCGAGTCCCCGGCCCTCTGCCCTAGGCGGGTCCCTGGCCCGGGCGAGTCCCCGGCCCTCTGCCCTAGGCGGGTCCCTGGCCCGGGCGAGTCCCCGGCCCTCTGCCCTAGGCGGGTCCCTGGCCCGGGCGAGTCCCCGGCCCTCTGCCCTAGGCGGGTCCCTGGCCCGGGCGAGTCCCCGGCCCTCTGCCCTAGGCGGGTCCCTGGCCCAGGCGAGTCCCCGGCCCTCTGCCCTAGGCGGGTCCCTGGCCCGGGCGAGTCCCCGGCCCTCTGCCCTAGGCGGGTTCCTGGCCCGGGCGAGTCCCCGGCCCTCTGCCCTAGGCGGGTCCCTGGCCCGGGCGAGTCCCCGGCCCTCTGCCCCAGGCGGGTCCCTGGCCCGGGCGAGTCCCCAGCCCCCGGCGAGTCCCCGGCCCTCTGCCCTAGGCGGGTCCCTGGCCCGGGCGAGTCCCCGGCCCTCTGCCCTAGGCGGGTCCCTGGCCCGGGCGAGTCCCCGGCCCTCTGCCCTAGGCGGGTCCCTGGCCCGGGCGAGTCCCCGGCCCTCTGCCCTAGGCGGGTCCCTGGCCCGGGCGAGTCCCCGGCCCTCTGCCCCAGGCGGGTCCCTGGCCCGGGCGAGTCCCCGGCCCTCTGCCCTAGGCGGGTCCCTGGCCCGGGCGAGTCCCCGGCCCTCTGCCCTAGGCGGGTCCCTGGCCCGGGCGAGTCCCCGGCCCTCTGCCCCAGGCGGGTCCCTGGCCCGGGCGAGTCCCCGGCCCTCTGCCCTAGGCGGGTCCCTGGCCCGGGCGAGTCCCCGGCCCTCTGCCCTAGGCGGGTCCCTGGCCCGGGCGAGTCCCCGGCCCTCTGCCCCAGGCGGGTCCCTGGCCCGGGCGAGTCCCCGGCCCTCTGCCCTAGGCGGGTCCCTGGCCCGGGCGAGTCCCCGGCCCTCTGCCCTAGGCGGGTCCCTGGCCCGGGCGAGTCCCCGGCCCTCTGCCCTAGGCGGGTCCCTGGCCCGGGCGAGTCCCCGGCCCTCTGCCCTAGGCGGGTCCCTGGCCCGGGCGAGTCCCCGGCCCTCTGCCCTAGGCGGGTCCCTGGCCCGGGCGAGTCCCCGGCCCTCTGCCCTAGGCGGGTCCCTGGCCCGGGCGAGTCCCCGGCCCTCTGCCCTAGGCGGGTCCCTGGCCCGGGCGAGTCCCCGGCCCTCTGCCCTAGGCGGGTCCCTGGCCCGGGCGAGTCCCCGGCCCTCTGCCCTAGGCGGGTCCCTGGCCCGGGCGAGTCCCCGGCCCTCTGCCCCAGGCGGGTCCCTGGCCCGGGCGAGTCCCCGGCCCTCTGCCCCAGGCGGGTCCCTGGCCCGGGCGAGTCCCCGGCCCCCTGCCCCGGGCGAGTCCCCGGCCCTCTGCCCTAGGCGGGTCCCTGGCCCGGGCGAGTCCCCGGCCCTCTGCCCTAGGCGGGTCCCTGGCCCAGGCGAGTCCCCGGCCCTCTGCCCTAGGCGGGTCCCTGGCCCGGGCGAGTCCCCGGCCCTCTGCCCTAGGCGGGTCCCTGGCCCGGGCGAGTCCCCGGCCCTCTGCCCTAGGCGGGTCCCTGGCCCGGGCGAGTCCCCGGCCCTCTGCCCTAGGCGGGTCCCTGGCCCGGGCGAGTCCCCGGCCCTCTGCCCTAGGCGGGTCCCTGGCCCGGGCGAGTCCCCGGCCCTCTGCCCTAGGCGGGTCCCTGGCCCGGGCGAGTCCCCGGCCCTCTGCCCTAGGCGGGTCCCTGGCCCGGGCGAGTCCCCGGCCCCCTGCCCCGGGCGGGTCCCTGGCCCGGGCGAGTCCCCGGCCCCCTGCCCTAGGCGGGTCCCTGGCCCGGGCGAGTCCCCGGCCCCCTGCCCTGGGCGAGTCCCCGGCCCCCGGCCCTCTGCCCTAGGCGGGTCCCTGGCCCGGGCGAGTCCCCGGCCCCCTGCCCCGGGCGAGTCCCCAGCCCTGGGCGAGTCCCCGGCCCTCTGCCCCAGGCGGGTCCCCAGGCCCGGGCGAGTCCCCGGCCCTCTGCCCCAGGCGGGTCCCTGGCCCGGGCAAGTCCCTGGCCCTCTGCCCCAGGCGGGTCCCTGGCCCGGGCGAGTCCCCGGCCCTCTGCCCCAGGCGGGTCCCTGGCCCGGGCGAGTCCCCGGCCCTCTGCCCCAGGCGAGTCCCCAAGTGAGTCCCAGGCCTTGGCCCATGACAAGAGCAGCTCCCCCTCATGCTGGGTCCGTGGCTGAGCCCATGTCTCTGGCAGTTTGACGGGATGCACATTGTGAGTGGCTCCCTGGACACCTCCATCCGGGTGTGGGACATGGAGAGTGGGAACTGCCTGCACACGCTGATGGGGCACCAGTCGCTCACCAGTGGCATGGAGCTGCGGGATAACATCCTCGTCTCAGGCAACGCAGACTCAACCGTCAAGATCTGGGACATCAAGACGGGCCAGTGCCTGCAGACGCTGCAGGGTGAGTGGGGACCCTCACGGGGGAAGTCGGGGCTGGGCCCGGGGCCGGGCAGCGGCCTTAATCGGTGCATTTCCCCAGGGCCCAGCAAGCACCAGAGCGCTGTCACCTGCCTCCAGTTCAGCTCCAAGTTCGTGGTGACCAGCTCGGACGACGGCACCGTCAAGCTCTGGGACCTCAAGACGGGCGAGTTTGTGCGCAACCTGGTGACCCTGGAGAGCGGGGGCAGCGGGGGGGTGGTGTGGCGCATCCGCGCCTCCAACACAAAGCTGGTGTGTGCCGTGGGCAGCCGCAACGGCACCGAGGAGACCAAGCTGCTGGTGCTGGATTTCGATGTCGACCTGAAATGAGCCCCAGCCAAGCCGGATGGGGATGGAGGATCCCGCAGGCCGGGCTCAGCAGCTGGGCTCTGCGGGGCAGGGCCCGGAGCAGGCCTCAGCCCCTCTGCAGGGCTGTACAGACGGTGTGCAGCCTGCCTGGGCCTTATTTATGTGTGTGAGCTCCAGGACGGGGCTGGCGGGGAGGGCCCTGCGCGCAGCCGGGCCCCGGACAGAGGAAGGCAGCATGTTTTGTACACACTAATATATCGATCTATTTCTGTACCCGGGGCTGCGTTTGGGAAGCCGTCCAGAACGGTGGGAGGGGACAACGGGGCCCCCAGGCTAGTCCAGGCCGGGCAGCGTGCTGACAATGTGCACCCGGCGCTGAGCACACAGGGCCAGGGGCATCTTGCAGGGCAGCGCCAGGTGAGTCACAACCCGATGGCTGCTCAGGCCCGCCGGCTGCTGAGGCAGGCCCAGGTAGACGGGGCAGCTGTACTGCGGCAGGAAGCCGTGGGGCGTGCGAGCACGCCAGGGCTCCCGCACGGCTTGCACCCAGACGGGCGGCAGCAGGCAGGGCTGGGCCGAGAGGGTCTCCTGGAGCAGGGCTGTGCGCGTGTCCCACAGGGCGCTGTGCAGCTCTAGGCCCGTCAGGTAGAGCCCGTTCTCGGGCGGGGAGCTGGGTGGCAGCGCGCTGGGCAGCACCTGGAAGAGCGAGGGAGGATCAGGGAGGCTGGGGCTGGGGAAGGGGAAGGGGTCTCCCAGGAGCGGGGGGCCTGCCTGTGCCCCGAGGCAGCATTACCTGCTGGTCCAGCTGGTAGTGGTCCAGGTCCTGCTTCTCGGCCCGGGCTGCTTCCTGGAGCAGTGTCTGCAGGAGGCGCTGGGGGTGCTGGAAGGCAGCGAGATGGTAGAGCACCGCTGGCTGCCCAGCCACGGCCCCCAGGTAGCCACACAGCAGCTGGCAGCGATGCGCTAGTGTCTGCAGCCAGCGGCTGGGAGGCTGGGGGCCAGTGGGCGTGTAGGGCAGCCAGGGGCGGGGCAGGCGGCCCCGCTCCAGTGCCCGCAGGATGGTGGCGCAGCGTGGGGATGGGCAGGGCTGCCCCTGCACCTGCTCCCGTGCACAGCGCAGGTCCCGGCCTACCTGCTGCAGCAGGGCCAGGAAGCTGCCACACTCCTCCAGCAGGAAGCGGAGCAGTGGCCGGGGCCTTGGCCGTGTGCGCCCAGTTGGGAGACGACCTCTGCCCCCCACCTCCCACCCTCGCTGCTGCAGCCTGGCCTGCAGCTCTAGCACCAGCTCCAGGCCGTGCTGCACCAGCTGCTCCAGGGCCTCCTGCTGGCCACGCTCGGGTGGGGTTGCCTGCCAGAGGTCCTGGGACCGCAGCAGGTCTGAGAGCAGGCTCTGGCTCTGGCTTGCCAGCAGCTGCTGCTGGAGGCCCTGGTACAACCCACAGGAGGCTGGATCCGCTGGGCTCGGGAGCTGCTGCAGGCGAGCCCGCGTCTCTGCAATCGCATCGTCTTCTGGCAGCGCTGGGGGCAGAAAGCTAGTTAGAGCCACTTGCGCCCCGGGGCCGGTCCCGGAGCCGGGCAGGAGCCCTTCCTTACCCAGCGGGGAGCCCCTGCTGAGGCTGGCGAGGAGGCTCTGCACCCCCTGGGGGGGCAGCAAACGGGAGGCCCTGCACAAGCAGCCCTGGCTCAGGCTCTGCACCGCCCCAGCGTCCCCAGCGTCCTGGATGTAGCCGCCATAGAGAACCAGTCCTGGAACAGAAAGGGCCTGTCCTAGGCTGGGCCCCAGCTGGAGCCCTCGGCAGCCGCCTTGGCTCCAGGTTGGCGGTGCTCTGGCCAGCCCCCTTACCTGCTAGCTCCTGCATGCCCTCTGCAGGGTCAGACACCAGCTTTGCCAGCCGCCGCTGGACCCTCAGGCCCGTGAACAGCTCCGCCTCGCTCCTAGGTACGAGCAGCAGGCAGTCAGGGCACTGGGGCAGGGGCTGAGCCAGGGCTTTGGCAGAGTTGGCCTGGCCTCGCACTCACCAGGGGTAGGGCCGGGCCTGCGCCAGACTGCCATAGTGCTGCCTGTGCAGCAGCACTGCGTGCAGCACCAGCAGCGCCAGGCCTGGCTCCTGCGTGGCGCCCCAGCCTTTCTGGCCCAGCAGCTGGCTGTAGCTGCGCAGTAGGATGCTCCTCAGGTCCGGGGGGGTCTCGCAGAACAGCGTCACGGCGCTGCGGTGCACAGGGCCTGGAGGGGTGCAGACAGGCATCACCCCTCTGCCTTCCCAAGCCTGGGGAACTCCGCTCCACCCTCCCCGTGCCAACGGGGCTACCCCGGACCTTCCTGCGAGCCAGCACGCTTGGCTGGGGTGCTGCGCTCACAGCCAGCAGGCACGGGACCAACGCACCTGGCACGGCCTCCCTGGCGGCGGCGGCAATGAACCAGAGGCGGAACTTGGGGTGGGTCTCGTCCCCTGTCGTGTGGGCCCTTGCCCCTGCGGGGAGAGGTGGAGCTGCAGCAGTGTGCTCAGCTGGAGGTGGGGGGGGGCTCCTCACCTCCAGGGCCTTGCAGTAGCTTGCTGAGCTGGGCCAGCACCGCGGGGGCCCAGCAGCGCTGGAGGTGGGGGGGGGCGGATGGGAGGGGGGGGCTCCTCACCTCCAGGGCCTTGCAGTAGCTTGCTGAGCTGGGCCCAACACCGCGGGGGCCCAGCAGCGCTGGAGGTGGGGGGGGGGCGGATGGGTGGGGGGGGCTCCTCACCTCCAGGGCCTTGCAGTAGCTTGCTGAGCTGGGCCAGCACCGCGGGGGCCCAGCAGCGCTGGAGGTGGGGGGGGGGGCGGATGGGAGGGGGGGGCTCCTCACCTCCAGGGCCTTGCAGTAGCTTGCTGAGCTGGGCCCAACACCGCGGGGGCCCAGCAGCGCTGGAGGTGGGGGGGGGCGGATGGGTGGGGAGGGCTCCTCACCTCCAGGGCCTTGCAGTAGCTTGCTGAGCTGGGCCCAACACCGCGGGGGCCCAGCAGCGCTGGAGGTGGGGGGGGGGCGGATGGGAGGGGGGGGCTCCTCACCTCCAGGGCCTTGCAGTAGCTTGCTGAGCTGGGCCAGCACCGCGGGGGCCCAGCAGCGCTGGAGGTGGGGGGGGGGGCAGGTGTGGGGGGGGGCTCCTCACCTCCAGGGCCTTGCAGTAGCTTGCTGAGCTGGGCCAGCACCGCGGGGGCCCAGCAGCGCTGGAGGTGGGGGGGGGCGGATGGGTGGGGGGGGCTCCTCACCTCCAGGGCCTTGCAGTAGCTTGCTGAGCTGGGCCAGCACCGCGGGGGCCCAGCAGCGCTGGAGGTGGGGGGGGCGGATGGGAGGGGGGGGCTCCTCACCTCCAGGGCCTTGCAGTAGCTTGCTGAGCTGGGCCAGCACCGCGGGGGCCCAGCAGCGCTGGAGGTGGGGGGGGCGGATGGGAGGGGGGGGCTCCTCACCTCCAGGGCCTTGCAGTAGCTTGCTGAGCTGGGCCAGCACCGCGGGGGCCCAGCAGCGCTGGAGGTGGGGGGGGGGGGGGGCGGATGGGAGGGGGGGGGCTCCTCACCTCCAGGGCCTTGCAGTAGCTTGCTGAGCTGGGCCAACACCGCGGGGGCCCAGCAGCGCTGGAGGTGGGGGGGGGGGGCGGATGGGTGGGGGGGGCTCCTCACCTCCAGGGCCTTGCAGTAGCTTGCTGAGCTGGGCCAGCACCGCGGGGGCCCAGCAGCGCTGGAGGTGGGGGGGGGCGGATGGGAGGGGGGGGCTCCTCACCTCCAGGGCCTTGCAGTAGCTTGCTGAGCTGGGCCAGCACCGCGGGGGCCCAGCAGCGCTGGAGGTGGGGGGGGGGCGGATGGGCGGGGGGGGGGCTCCTCACCTCCAGGGCCTTGCAGTAGCTTGCTGAGCTGGGCCAGCACCGCGGGGGCCCAGCAGCGCTGGAGGTGACAGTTGTTCAGCACCAGCCAGTGACCCTCCTTGGGGCAGGTGCCGAGGGCGTCGGCCACGTCGCGCATGCAGCTGGGGGAGCCCAGAGAGACGACCACGAGGCCCCGCTGCGGAAGAAGCAGGTCGCAGACCCTGGGTCTCCTGTGTCCAGGGCCCAGCATGGGACCCCCGCCCCCCCCCCGTCCAGCGCGGGCATTACGCAGTGCTGTTGCTTGGCCATCTGTCGGATCCAGTGCAGCGGGTGCGTGGTGGCCCCGGGCGCGCCCCCGCGGGGGGTGAGGAACAGCACGGGCTGCCGGGTTTGGCTGCAGGCGTAGATGGTGGCGGCGCTGTAGCCGGCGTCCTCGGCGACGGGGCGGCCGAGCAGGCAGGCGGCGAGGTCCCGGAGCACGCTGCCCAGCTTCTCAGGGCAGAGGACGCGCCACAGCAGGGCCCGCTGGAAGAGGCTGAGGTGGGCGTGGCTGGGGCACGGGGCAGGGCCCACCACGGTGGAGGGCAGGCGGAAGTACTCCTGCCACTGGGCAGCCTGCTCCGCCAGGGAGGCCCGCAGGCCCTGGAAGCCAGGCAGGCATTCGAGAAGCCCGCACTCGTGCCAGGCTGCAGCGCGCACCCAGCCTGGCCTGGCCACCCCGGCCGGCTGCAGCAGGTGACCAGCCACGGGGGCTTGCAGCCCCTGGCAGAAGGCCAGCCACTCCAGGGGACTGAGCTGGCCAGCCAGGCGGAGGGGCGCCAGGGCCCCCAGGAAGCTCAGGAGCAGGTTGTGTGTTTCCCGCAGACGTGGCTGCACGTGGGCCAGCAGCTGGCGGGTGAGGCTCTGGCCGAGCTCCAGCAGCCGGGCCTCCAGCGCGTCCTGCTTGGTGGCGTCGGCGCGCCGGGTGGCGAGCAGGGCCCTGCGGGTGAGGGCCAGGCAGCTGGCGGTGGAGCAGTGGTAGAGGGGGTGCAGGCGGCACACCTGCTGCAGGGCCTGGTGCAGAGCAGCGCCCAGGCCGGCCACCTGCCGGTACTTGGCCCGCACGGCCAGCTGGTGCTGGCGCAGGGAGAGCAGGTGCTGGTGGCTGGCGCGCAGGGCCTGGGTCTGGGTCTGCAACAGTCCGAGCAGGGGCAGGAAGTCGTCGTCCTCTTCCAGCAGGGAGCACGACGGCTGTGAGATCAGCTCCAGCAGCTCCTCCTGGCAGAGAGGGGGGTCCCAGAGCTGGGGGCACAGCCATGGGGCAACTGGGGGCACAGCGGGGGGGGTCCCGGAGCTGGGGGCACAGCCATGGGGCAACTGGGGGCACAGTGGGGGGGGGTCCCGGAGCTGGGGGCACAGCCATGGGGCAACTGGGGGCACAGCGGGGGGGGTCCCGGAGCTGGGGGCACAGCCATGGGGCAACTGGGGGCACAGCGGGGGGGGTCCCGGAGCTGGGGGCACAGCCATGGGGCAACTGGGGGCACAGCCATGGGGCACGGTGGGGGGGGGTCCCGGAGCTGGGGTCACAGCCATGGGGCAAATGGCACAGTGGGGGGGTCCCGGAGCTGGGAGCACAGCCATGGGGCCACAGCAGGGGGGTGTCTCGGAGCTGGGGGCACAGCCATGGGGCAAATGGCACGGCGGGGGGGTCTTAGAGCTGGGGTCACAGCCATGGGGCAAATGGGGACATGAGGAGTCGTCCTCTTCCAGCAGGGAGCATGACGGCTGCGAGGGCGTGGGGTGTCTTGGAGCTGGGGTCAGAGTCATGGGGCAAATGGGGACACAGCGGGGGGGTTAGGTGGGGTCACTGGTACTGGGGGGCTGCAGTGGAAGGTCAGGGCATGGGGATGTGGGGTAGCAGTATGCTATCAGCCCCACAGGAGCTAGTCTGACCTCTTCTGCAAGGCTGGAGTCATGGGTCCCTCCTGTGCTTGCTGGGGGGAGGGGGTCGATCCCTGCAGGGCTCATGTTGCAAGGCACCCTCAGAGACTTGGCTGCGGGGGGGGGGGTTATGGGTGCACTTGGTGAAGCTGGTTTAAGGGGTGTGTGGCATGGCTGGAGGCTGAGGGGCATGATGTGGCTGGGGGGATATGGGGGGCAGCCATGGCTGGGGACTAGGGGAGTGTAGTGTGGCTGCAGGTTAAGGGGGCACAGCATGGCTGGGGAGGCTAAGGGGGGTAGGCATGGCTGGGTGCCTGGGGGCATGGCATGGCTGGGGATTGTGGGGTATGGTGTGGGTGGGGCTGAGGAATCATGGTGTGATGGGGTCTGTGGTGTGGCTGGCGGCTCCGGATGGCAGTGGGTTCAGCGTGGCTGGCGACTAGGGGGTCATGACATGACTGGGAGCTAGAAGGTGCAGCATGACTTGGGGCTCATTGTGGATGGGGGGGCAGGCAGCCGGGGGTCATGCGGTGGTTGGGGGCTAAGGAACCGGCATCGCTAGAGGCTGGGGGGGATGGCATGGCTGAGCCTGCGGGCTGGGGACTAGGGGGCACAGTGTGTCTAGGGAACACGGGGTGGTTGGGGGTTAGGTGAGGCACATCATGGCGGAGGGCTAGGGGTGCGGTGTGGCTGGGGGCTGGGTGCATGGCGTGGCTGGGAGTAGGCAGAGCTAGGCAGGGCTCGGGGCACGGCATGGGCTAGGCGGGGCTAGAGGTTGGCATGGCTAGGAGCATGATGGGACTGGGTTCTAGGCGTGGCTGGGGGCGCGGTGTGGCTAGAGGCATGGCCCTAGCTCGGAGCTAGGTGGGGCTCGGGGGCGTGGCGTGGCTGGGGGGCACAGCGTGGCAGGGGGTTAGGCGTGACTGGGGGCTAGGTGGGGCCGGGGGTTAGGCGTGACTGGGGGCTAGGTGGGGCCGGGGGTGTGGCGTGGCTGGGGGCTAGGTGGGCTCGGGGCACGGCACGGGGGCTAAGTGGCTGGGGGCTAAGTGGGGCTAAGTGGGGGGCTAAGTGGCTGGGGGCTAAGTGGGGGCTAAGCACGGCACGGGGGCTAAGTGGCTGGGGGCTAAGTGGGGCTGGGTGCGTGGTGGGGCTGGAAGCTTGGTGGGGCTGGGGGCTAGGCGTGGCCGGAGTGAGGTGGGGCTGGGGGCGCGGCGTGGCTGGGGGCTAGGCGTGGCCGGAGTGCGGTGGGGCTGGGGGCGCGGCGTGGCTGGGGGCTAGGCGTGGCCGGAGTGAGGTGGGGCTGGGGGCGCGGCGTGGCTGGGGGCTAGGCGTGGCCGGAGTGCGGTGGGGCTGGGGGCGCGGCGTGGCTGGGGGCTAGGCGTGGCCGGAGTGCGGTGGGGCTGGGGGCGCGGCGTGGCTGGGGGCTAGGCGTGGCCGGAGTGCGGTGGGGCTGGGGGCGCGGCGTGGCTGGAGTGTGGTGGGGCTGGGGGCTAGGCGTGGCTGGGGAGTAGGTGTGGCCGGGGTGCAGTGTGGCTGGGGGCTAGGCAGGGCTGGGGGCTAGGTGGGCTGGGGGCGTGGCGTGGCAGGGAGTTAGCTGGGCTGGGGGCTAAGTAGGGCTGGGTGCATGGTGGGGCTGGAAGCTTGGTGGGGCTGGGGGTGTGGTGGGCTGGGGGCTAGGTGTGGCCGGAGTGCGGTGGGGCTGGGGACTAGGTGGGGCTGGGGGCGCGGCATGGCTGGGGGCTAGGCGGGGCTGGGGGCGTGGTGGGGCTGAGGGCTAGGTGGGCTGGGGGCGTGGCATGGCAGGGAGTTAGGTGGGCTGGGGGCTAAGTAGGGCTGGGTGCGTGGTGGGGCTGGAAGCTTGGTGGGGCTGGGGGTGTGGTGGGCTGGGGGCTAGGTGTGGCCGGAGTGCGGCGTGGCTGGGGGCTAGGTGGGCTGGGGGCATGGTGGAGTTGAGGGCTAGGTGTGGCTGGGGACGTGGTGGGGCTGAGGGCGTGGCGTGGCCGGGGTGCGGTGTGGCTGGGGGCTAGGTGGGGCCAGGGGTGCAGCGTGGCTGGGGGCACGGCGTGGCTGGGGGCTAGGTGGGGCTAGGGGCGTGGTGGGGCTGGGGGTTAGGCGTGGCTGGGGACTAGCCGTGGCTGGGGGCTAGGCGGGGCCAGGGGCAGGGCGTGGCTGGGGGCTAGGCGGGGCTGGGGGCGAGGCGGGGCTGAGGACTAGGTGGGCTGGGGGCGTGGCGTGGCAGGGAGTTAGGTGGGCTGGGGGCTAAGTAGGGCTGGGTGCGTGGTGGGGCTGGGGGTGTGGTGGGCTGGGGGCTAGGTGTGGCCGGGGTGCGGTGGGGCTGGGGGCTAGGTGGGCTGGGGGCGTGGTGGAGTTGAGGGCTAGGTGGGCTGGGGGCTAGGTGTGGCCGGAGTGCGGTGTGGCTGGGGGCTAGGCAGGGCTGGGGGCGTGGTGGGGCTGGGGGCTAGGTGGGGCTGAGGGCGTGGCGTGGCCGGGGTGCGGTGTGGATGGGGGCTAGGTGGGGCTAGGGGCGTGGTGGGGCTGGGGGCGCGGCGTGGCTTGGGGCGTGGTGGGGCTGGGGGCGCGGCGTGGCTGGGCTGAGGGCTAGGTGGGGCTGGGGACTAGGTGGGGCGGGCATAGGCGTGGCTGGGGACTAGGCGTGGCTGGGGGCTAGGCGGGGCCGGGGGCGCGGCGTGGCTGGGGCTAGGGGCATGGCGTGGCTGGGGGCTAGGTGGGGCTGAGGGCATGGGGTGGCTGGGGGCTAGGCGGGGCTGGGGGCGAGGCGGGGCTGAGGGCTAGGTGGGGCTGGGGGCGCGGCGTGCCTGGAGGTTGGGGGCGCGGCATGCCTGGGGGCTAGGTGGACTGTGGACTAGGTGTGGCCTGGGGCTAGGTGGGGATGGGGGCGCGGTGTGCCTGGGTCTGGGGGCGCGGCATGCCTGGGGGCTAGTTGGGCTGGGGGCGTGGCGTGGCTGGAGTCTAGGTGGACTGGGGACTAGGCGTGGCCGGGGGCTAGGTGAGGCTGGGGGCGCGGCGTGGCTGGGGGCTAGGTGGGGTCGGGGGCGTGGCGTGGTGGGGCTGAGGGCTAGGTGGGGTCCGGGGCGCGGCTGGGGGCTAGGTGGGGCAGTGGGCATGGCATGGCTGGGGGCTAGGTGGGGCTGGGGGCGCGGCGTGGCTGGAGTCTAGGTGGACTGGGGACTAGGCGGGGTCGGGGGCGCGGCGTGGCTGGGGGCTAGGTGGGGTCGGGGGCGTGGCGTGGTGGGGCTGAGGGCTAGGTGGGGTCCGGGGCGCGGCTGGGGGCTAGGTGGGGCTGGGGGCGCGGTGTGCCTGGGTCTGGGGGCGCGGCATGCCTGGGGGCTAGTTGGGCTGGGGGCGTGGCGTGGCTGGAGTCTAGGTGGACTGGGGACTAGGCGTGGCCGGGGGCCTAGGTGAGGCTGGGGGGCGCGGCGTGGCTGGGGGCTAGGTGGGGCTGGGGGCGCGGCGTGGCTGGAGTCTAGGTGGACTGGGGACTAGGCGTGGCCGGGGCTAGGTGAGGCTGGGGGCGCGGCGTGGCTGGGGGCTAGGTGGGGCTGGGGGCGCGGCGTGGCTGGAGTCTAGGTGGACTGGGGGACTAGGCGTGGCCGGGGGCTAGGTGAGGCTGGGGGCGCGGCGTGGGCTGGGGGCTAGGTGGGGTCGGGGGCGTGGCGTGGTGGGGCTGAGGGCTAGGTGGGGTCCGGGGCGCGGCTGGGGCTAGGTGGGGCAGTGGGGCATGGCATGGCTGGGGGCTAGGTGGGGCTGGGGGCGCGGCGTGGCTGGAGTCTAGGTGGACTGGGGACTAGGCGGGGTCGGGGGCGCGGCGTGGCTGGGGGCTAGGTGGGGTCGGGGGCGTGGCTGGGGGCTAGGTGGGGTCGGGGGCGTGGCGTGGTGGGGCTGAGGGCTAGGTGGGGTCCGGGGCGCGGCTGGGGGCTAGGTGAGGCTGGGGGCGCGGCGTGGCTGGAGGGCTGGGTGGGGGGCGGCAGCCAGCCCGGGGCCTGCTTTGCTCTGGGGAGGCTGAGGCGCCCGGCCCCCCCTCAGGCTGGGGTTGCTGCCTTGGCGCCCCGGCAAGAGCCGGCCCGTGGGCACTCGCTCACCTCCGCGTCCTCCAGCTTGTCCTCCAGCTGCAGGATGCTGAGCTGCAGGGTGCGCCAGGTGGGTCTGGGCCTCGCGCCGCTCGGCGCGCAGCACCTCCTCCAGCAGCGCGTCCTCCAGCGCCGCAGGGCTCAGGCTCAGGTCGATGGCTGCCAGGGCCCTTCAGCACGGCGTGGTCCAGCTCTGTGGGGGACAGGTGGGGGCGGGCAGGCCTGTGGGCACCTCGGGGCGGGGCTGGGCACAACGGCAGCCCAGAGGCGCTGGGAGCAGAAGGGCAGCACCCGCAGGCCCAGCCAGGGTCCCAGACAGGGAGACTGAGGCCTCTGCACTGCCTGGACCTGCCTGCCCAGAGCCAGCCCCACACCATGAGCCACATGGAGCCACATCTCAGTTTGGCCACCAGTGCTGGTGCCAGGGGCGGGCCTCCCCAGTCCACACGCGCCCCCACTCTGCAGAGCCAGCACAGGACCCCTTGATGCCCACCCTCCCTGCCACCTAGCCTGCGCCTGGCACCACATGGGGCCCCCCACCTCCCTGCCACCTAGCCTGCGCCTGGCACCACATGGGGCCCCCACCTCCCTGCCAGCCTGGAGAGCGCCTGGCTCCACATGGGGCCCCCACCTCCCTGCCAGCCTGGAGAGCGCCTGGCACCCACATGGGGCCCCCACCTCCCTGCCACCTAGCCTGCGCCTGGCACCACATGGGGCCCCCCACCCTCCCTGCCACCTAGCCTGCGCCTGGCACCACATGGGGCCCCCCACCCTCCCTGCCACCTAGCCTGCGCCTGGCACCACATGGGGCCCCCCACCTCCCTGCCACCTAGCCTGCGCCTGGCACCACATGGGGCCCCCCACCTCCCTGCCACCTAGCCTGCGCCTGGCACCACATGGGGCCCCCACCTCCCTGCCAGCCTGGAGAGCGCGCCTGGCACCACATGGGGCCCCCCACCTCCCTGCCACCTAGCCCTGCGCCTGGCACCACATGGGGCCCCCCACCTCCCTGCCAGCCTGGAGAGCGCCTGGCACCACATGGGGCCCCCCCACCTCCCTGCCAGCCTGGAGAGCGCCTGGCACCACATGGGGCCCCCACCTCCCTGCCACCTAGCCTGCGCCTGGCACCACATGGGGCCCCCACCTCCCTGCCACCTAGCCTGCGCCTGGCACCACATGGGGCCCCCCCACCTCCCCGCCAGCCTGGAGAGCGCCTGGCACCACATGGGGCCCCCCACCTCCCTGCCACCTAGCCTGCGCCTGGCACCACATGGGGCCCCCCCACCTCCCTGCCACCTAGCCTGCGCCTGGCACACATGGGGCCCCCACCTCCCTGCCAGCCTGGAGAGCGCCTGGCACCACATGAGGGTCCTGCACAGGCGCCAGGGCTCCTCACACGAAGTTCACAGAGCCCGGCTCCATATCCATCCCCAGCGGGACGGGCGAGAACAGCAGCCTGGCTCGGCTGCACTGACCAGAGTGTGGGGAACCAGAGCCAGGAGCCGCTGACCTGCCCCTGCGCTGCGCTGCAGCCGCCTCGGAGCCCTTCAGGAGCCATGTGGACCGCTAGGGGCGGGGCGAGAGAGACCCGATAAAATGGGGGTCCGGGGGCGCTGCTCAGAGGGGGAAGTCAGGGCACGTTACCAGAGAACGCCGAACGCACAGCAAGCGGTGACCCAGGAATCCCCTCAGACCCCCCAGTGCTCCCTGTGCCCCCCCCGCCGCCCCCTCACACAGGGGAGAGGTGCTAACCCATCCCCCCTCCCCTGTGCCCCCACCCAGCCCCCTTCACACAGGGGAGAGGTTATAACCCCAACCCCCCCCTCCCCTCAGACCCCCCAGTGCTCCCTGTGCCCCCCCGCCGCCCCCTCACACAGGGGAGAGGTGCTAACCCATCCCCCCTCCCCTGTGCCCCACCCAGCCCCCTTCACACAGGGGAGAGAGTTTATAACCCAACCCCCCCCTCCCCTCAGACCCCCCAGTGCTCCCTGTGCCCCCCCCGCCGCCCCCCTCACACAGGGGAGAGGTTATAACCCAACCCCCCCCCTCCCCTCAGACCCCCCAGTGCTCCCTGTGCCCCCCCGCCGCCTCCTCACACAGGGGAGAGGTTATAACCCATCCCCCACCTCCCCTCAGACACCCCAGTGCTCCCTGTGCCCCCCCCGCCCCCCTCACACAGGGGAGAGGTGATAACCCATCCCCCCTCCCCTGTGCCCCACCCAGCCCCCCTCACACAGGGGAGAGGTTATAACCCAACCCCCCCCTCCCCTCAGACACCCCAGTGCTCCCTGTGCCCCCCAGCCCCGCTCACACAGGGGAGAGGTTATAACCCATCCCCCACCTCCCCCAGACACCCCAGTGCTCCCTGTGCCCCCCCAGCCCCCCTCACACAGGGGAGAGGTTATAACCCATCCCCCACCTCCCCTCAGACACCCCAGTGCTCCCTGTGCCCCCCCAGCCCCCCTCTCACAGGGGAGAGGTGATAACCCATGCCCCACCTCCCCTCACACACCCCAGTGCTCCCTGTGCCCCCCTGCCGCCCCCTCACACAGGGGAGAGGTTATAACCCATCCCCCCTCCCCTCACACACCCCAGTGCTCCCTGTGCCCCCCAGCCCCCCCTCAGGGGAGAGGTGATAACCCATCCCCCCCTCCCCTGTGCCCCACCCAGCCCCCCTCACACAGGGGAGAGGTGATAACCCATCCCCCCCTCCCCTGTGCCCCACCCAGCCCCCCCTCACACAGGGGAGAGGTGATAACCCATCCCCCCTCCCCTGTGCCCCACCCAGCCCCCCTCACACAGGGGAGAGGTGATAACCCATCCCCCCTCCATGCTGTGGCCGGCCAGGGGAAGGCAGGAGCAGCACGCCCCAGTGAGCGCAGTCGCCAGCCAGAGGGGATGGGGGTGGGCGAGTCCCAGAGAGTTTTGGGGGGGGAGGGGGGAAGCCGGGAGGGCATTTAAGCCTGGGTCCAAAGGACGGAAATAGGGAGTGGGCCGTGCGCAGGGCATGGGCTGCATTTGTGCTAGGTGCCCCAGGACCTCTGGGGCTTGTGTGGAATTCTCCTTCCCAGTGGCGTGTGGCCAGTGATCAGCCTCTCGCAGGGCCCTCTGCAGAGCACAGCGCTGGCGCTCACTGCACCTCAGGAGCGGTGCACCGCAGCTCACAAGCCTCCCGGCGGGATCCCCGCACGGCTGCCCACGCAGCTCGCAGTGAAAGAACACGCTTGGCTCCAGCCTGGCTGCCTCGGAGCTACCTGCCTGGCTCTAAGGCCCGGACGTGCCATTCCGGGCACACAGGACTCCATGGGGCGCCCCCGAGCTGTGTGCACGGCCAGAGCGCCAGGTCCCTGCGGCCAGTCTGTCAGCTGCCCCTGTGCAAGTCCAGGCACGGAAGTGCTTCCCGAGAGAGTCCAAAGGGCAGTGTCTGCCGCTCACCGTCGCCCTTGTGAGGGCACAGCGAGGAGCCCTGGACCCTGCATCCGCAGCCAGACGCGACTCAGCCGGCCAGCAGAGTGGAAGGTTTGACTGGTCCTCAGGGACACGGCCCCGCTTAGGCCGATGTTAACACCAGAACCAGGGCAGAGCCTTATTCCTCGTGGGGGAAAGGCTCACGGGCCCTGAACCCCCCTTCCTTGGGCTAAAACATCCTCACTCCCCTAGCCCAGCTGAGACTAACTCCCCTGAACAGCTGGTCCCTCGGCCCCCCAGGCAACTCCGCCTCCTGCATTGTCCTGCTCCCAGAGCCAAGCTGAAACAAAAGCCAGGACTAAAGACTAACAGGATAGTTTACTGGGTGATGAGCCTTCCTGGCCCAAGGAAGCTCCTCACCTACTAAACCATCGTGTTAGTCTTTAAAGTGCTGCATCCTCCTGTCTCTTGTTTCAGCAAGAGCAGACTAACAGGGCTGCGTCTCCCTATTCCCCAGCGCTGAGGCACCTCTCTTGTCACCTGGGCCTCAGGAGGTGAGAGGCTGACAGACTTCCACAGAGAGTCCTGCCTGGCCTCTCTCCCCCATGCACAGAGCGCTGGTGGGGACACACACACACCAGCATCCCCACTGTCACACTGCTCTTCCCACGGCTGCCCTCAGGGTTCCTCTCCCACTGGCCAGGAGACCCAAGGCCCAGGGCTGAGCCTTTGCACAGGGCCGGGGTGTCTCTGGGCAGCTTGGCAGGACCCCACTGGAAGTGGATACAAAGCACAGACCCGGCGAGAAGCCTCTTCCTGTTCCCAGACATGGCTCTCCAGAGGCAGGGCCGTGGCCTGCGCAGGGCTCCCAGCACACACCGCTCACCAGTGCCTGCCAGCCTGGCCACGGCACAAGCCGAGGGCCCATGACCCAGACCCCCCAGCCAGGCCTGGGGGGGGAGTCCCCTGAAGCAGCAATGGCTGGACTAGACTCTGGGGCACGAGGGCCAGGGAGCAGGGCGCTGGGCACTGCATGTGCCAAGCCCGCATCCCGGAGCCAGGGACGGCGCCTCTGCACAGGGCTCCGGGAGCGACTCTCCCCCTTACCTTTCCCCAGTGCCCGGAGCGACAGGCTGGTGCTCAGGTAGAGCCGGAAGGAAGGCAGCACCTCGGAGGGCGGGTTGCAGCCCCCTGCCCCCAGCAGCGTCTCCTTCTGCATGAGCTGCAGGAGAGCAGGGCAGCGGGGGCTCTTCTCAAAGTCCACAAGCAGGACGGGTGACCCTGGGAGACAGCCACAGTGATTGCCCTGGGGGGCTGTCCTGCCCCCTGCCCAGCTCCCGGCCCCAGAGACTCCCCGGCTCCCCTCAGCCTGCCCCACATTGCCTCCCCTGCCCTCCCACAGCCTGCCCCACATTGCCTCCCCTGCCCTCCCACAGCCTGCCCCACATTGCCTCCCCAGCCCTCCCACAGCCTGCCCCACATTGCCTCCCACAGCCTGCCCCACATTGCCTCCCACAGCCTGCCCCACATTGCCTCCCCTGCCCTCCCACAGCCTGCCCCACATTGCCTCCCCTGCCCTCCCTCAGCCTGCCCCACATTGCCTCCCACAGCCTGCCCCACATTGCCTCCCCTGCCCTCCCACAGCCTGCCCCGCATTGCCTCCCCTGCCCTCCCTCAGCCTGCCCCACATTGCCTCCCCAGCCCTCCCTCAGCCTGCCCCACATTGCCTCCCCAGCCCTCCCTCAGCCTGCCCCGCATTGCCTCCCCTGCCCTCCCTCAGCCTGCCCCACATTGCCTCCCCAGCCCTCCCACAGCCTGCCCCACATTGCCTCCCACAGCCTGCCCCACATTGCCTCCCCAGCCCTCCCTCAGCCTGCCCCACATTGCCTCCCCAGCCCTCCCACAGCCTGCCCCACATTGCCTCCCCAGCCCTCACTCAGCCTGCCCCACATTGCCTCCCCAGCCCTCACTCAGCCTGCCCCACATTGCCTCCCCAGCCCTCCCACAGCCTGCCCCACATTGCCTCCCCAGCCCTCCCACAGCCTGCCCCACATTGCCTCCCACAGCCTGCCCCACATTGCCTCCCCAGCCCTCCCTCAGCCTGCCCCACATTGCCTCCCCAGCCCTCCCACAGCCTGCCCCACATTGCCTCCCCAGCCCTCACTCAGCCTGCCCCACATTGCCTCCCCAGCCCTCACTCAGCCTGCCCCACATTGCCTCCCCAGCCCTCCCACAGCCTGCCCCACATTGCCTCCCCAGCCCTCCCACAGCCTGCCCCACATTGCCTCCCCAGCCCTCCCACAGCCTGCCCCACATTGCCTCCCCAGCCCTCCCACAGCCTGCCCCACATTGCCTCCCCTGCCCTCCCACAGCCTGCCCCACATTGCCTCCCACAGCCTGCCCCACATTGCCTCCCACAGCCTGCCCCACATTGCCTCCCCAGCCCTCCCACAGCCTGCCCCACATTGCCTCCCCTGCCCTCCCACAGCCTGCCCCACATTGCCTCCCACAGCCTGCCCCACATTGCCTCCCACAGCCTGCCCCACATTGCCTCCCCAGCCCTCCCACAGCCTGCCCCACATTGCCTCCCACAGCCTGCCCCACATTGCCTCCCACAGCCTGCCCCACATTGCCTCCCCAGCCCTCCCTCAGCCTGCCCCACATTGCCTCCCCAGCCCTCCCACAGCCTGCCCCACATTGCCTCCCCAGCCCTCCCTCAGCCTGCCCCACATTGCCTCCCCAGCCCTCCCTCAGCCTGCCCCACATTGCCTCCCACAGCCTGCCCCACATTGCCTCCCCAGCCCTCCCTCAGCCTGCCCCACATTGCCTCCCCAGCCCTCCCACAGCCTGCCCCGCATTGCCTCCCCAGCCCTCCCACAGCCTGCCCCACATTGCCTCCCACAGCCTGCCCCACATTGCCTCCCCAGCCCTCCCTCAGCCTGCCCCACATTGCCTCCCCAGCCCTCCCACAGCCTGCCCCACATTGCCTCCCCAGCCCTCACTCAGCCTGCCCCACATTGCCTCCCCAGCCCTCACTCAGCCTGCCCCACATTGCCTCCCCAGCCCTCCCACAGCCTGCCCCACATTGCCTCCCCAGCCCTCCCACAGCCTGCCCCACATTGCCTCCCCAGCCCTCCCACAGCCTGCCCCACATTGCCTCCCCAGCCCTCCCACAGCCTGCCCCACATTGCCTCCCCTGCCCTCCCACAGCCTGCCCCACATTGCCTCCCACAGCCTGCCCCACATTGCCTCCCACAGCCTGCCCCACATTGCCTCCCCAGCCCTCCCACAGCCTGCCCCACATTGCCTCCCCTGCCCTCCCACAGCCTGCCCCACATTGCCTCCCACAGCCTGCCCCACATTGCCTCCCACAGCCTGCCCCACATTGCCTCCCCAGCCCTCCCACAGCCTGCCCCACATTGCCTCCCACAGCCTGCCCCACATTGCCTCCCACAGCCTGCCCCACATTGCCTCCCCAGCCCTCCCTCAGCCTGCCCCACATTGCCTCCCCAGCCCTCCCACAGCCTGCCCCACATTGCCTCCCCAGCCCTCCCTCAGCCTGCCCCACATTGCCTCCCCAGCCCTCCCTCAGCCTGCCCCACATTGCCTCCCACAGCCTGCCCCACATTGCCTCCCCAGCCCTCCCTCAGCCTGCCCCACATTGCCTCCCCAGCCCTCCCACAGCCTGCCCCACATTGCCTCCCCTGCCCTCCCACAGCCTGCCCCACATTGCCTCCCACAGCCTGCCCCACATTGCCTCCCCAGCCCTCCCACAGCCTGCCCCACATTGCCTCCCACAGCCTGCCCCGCATTGCCTCCCCAGCCCTCACTCAGCCTGCCCCACATTGCCTCCCCAGCCCTCCCACAGCCTGCCCCACATTGCCTCCCCAGCCCTCCCACAGCCTGCCCCACATTGCCTCCCCTGCCCTCCCTCAGCCTGCCCCACATTGCCTCCCCAGCCCTCCCTCAGCCTGCCCCGCCTCCCCCACAGCCTGCCCCCATTGCCTGCCTCACATAGCCTCACATAGCCTGCTCTCTGGCTGGAACCCCACACTGCCCAGGGCCGGGCGAGAGGCTCTCCAGGGGCCCTGGCACACCTGCGGGATGCGGCTGAGAACCCGGGCGCCCAGGGCTGCTTGCCATGCACAGGTCATTGTGTGTGGGCAGGGCCAGCCCCCAGGGGAGGAAGCGTTTGCCGTCCCCACGGGCAAGGGGCTGAACGGGCCCCCGGGAGCCTCCGCTCCTGCCCTGTGCCCCAGCAGCACCATGATGGGCCGAGAAGGAGTTGCTGGCCCAGCCTGGCCTCTTTGACAATCCCAGGGGTGGGCGGGACAGATAATGACGAACACGGTCAGAGGTTCAAAACGAGGGAGCCGGAGGGGGAAGCCGGGCAGAGCCCCTGCTCCTCAACGCTGTCAAGGGAGCCAGTGGACGCTGCCCAGAGGAATCTGCCCGGGTACGTGAGCCCAGGGAGGAGAGAACCCCCTCGGCCAGCATCCTCCTCTGCTGCATTTTAGACAGGGCTAGGTCACGTGACCATGTGACCCACTCCAGCTTGGGAGGTACCAGGAGTGGCCCTAAAGGCTCTGTCTACGCTGGCGGGTTCTTGCGCAAGAGCATGTCCACACGGCCATGTGCTCTTGTGCAAGAAACCCCTGCCGTGTGTCCACACTGCCCTCTTGTGCAAGAAACCCCTGCCGTGTGTCCACACTGCCTTCTTGTGCAAGAAACCCCTGCCGTGTGTCCACACTGCCCTCTTGTGCAAGAAACCCCTGCCGTGTGTCCACACTGCCCTCTTGTGCAAGAAACCCCTGCCGTGTGTCCACACTGCCCTCTTGTGCAAGAAACCCCTGCCGTGTGTCCACACTGCCTTCTTGTGCAAGAAACCCCTGCCGTGTGTCCACACTGCCCTCTTGTGCAAGAAACCCCTGCCGTGTGTCCACACTGCCCTCTTGTGCAAGAAACCCCTGCCGTGTGTCCACACTGCCTTCTTGTGCAAGAAACCCCTGCCGTGTGACCACACTGCCCTCTTGTGCAAGAAACCCCTGCCGTGTGTCCACACTGCCCTCTTGTGCAAGAAACCCCTGCCGTGTGTCCACATTGCCCTCTTGTGCAAGAGGGCTTGTACTTGTTAGAAAAGAGCGTAGCTCTTGCGCAAGAAGCCCTGTCTTCCAACGACGTACTGTAAATCTTCTTGCGCCAGAGCAGGCGGGCAGTGTGGACTCTCTGCAGGGTCTTGGCGCAAGAACCCACCAGTGTAGACAGAGCCAAAAAGCGCCATGAGGTGGACTCCATCTTGTCTTCAAGTCTGCTACTGATCCCAGATGCAGCCTTGCAAGCGACAGCGAGCGGGAAGGAGGCCGACCCGCCCTGGCACAGGATGGGCACCAGAGACTTCTAAGATGGCCGTTTGTAACGTCTCTGCTGAGAGCCTGCGTCGAGAACTGGGAGAGTGGTGCCTGTGACGTGTTCTCCTTACTCTTAGCCTTTTCTTTATTTTATTAATAAACCTTTAGGCTACGTCTAGACTGGCAGGATTTTCCGGAAATGCTTTTAACAGAAAAGTTTTTCCGTTAAAAGCATTTTCGGAAAAGAGCGTCTAGATTGGCAGGACGCTTTTCTGCAAAAGCACTTTTTGTGGAAAAGCGTCCGTGGCCAATCTAGACGCGCTTTTGCACAAAAAAGCCCCAATCGCCATTTTCGCGATCAGGCTTTTTTGCGAAAACAAATCTGAGCTGTCTACACTGGCCCTTTTGCGCAAAAGTTTCCGGAAAAACTGGCCAGTCTAGACACAGCCTTAGATTGCAGATTCTAAAGGACTGGCCCAGTGCGATCTTGTGGGTAAGATCCAAAGTGTAAACTGACTGGAAACCTGGGGCTGGTTCTTTGGGACCGGAAAGACCTGTTGGGGGTAGGTGAGATCGGGTTCTATAACCCCTCATCTGTGCACAGGCCCGGGGCTGATTGTGGCCCAGGGAGAGCTGGGGTGCCTGAGGGGTTTGCTCGCGAGGTTCCTGCTGGCCGGATTGGCAGCTGAAGTGCTTGGCGTGACTGGTGTGTGGCCTATTGGGGAAGGTCTCAAGTCTGGGGCTGTAAGTAGGCCTGGTTTTGAGCAATTCGCCCAGAGCAGATGCCCTCAGTGTGCCTCCCGGCCTGTCACAGTCCCAATGGGAGAGGGCTGATGGTGGAAATCAGTTTCCCCAGGGAGGAGAGGCTAGGTGGCATTGGGAAGGAAGGGCAGGACGGAGATGTGGACCAGCAGTTTGTGGGGCCCATGCACGCCCCCCACCGCCAGGCCCCCTCTCCAGCGCGTACTGGAGAAAGGAAGAGCACCACTTTGCCATACATCTCGGAGGCCGGCATCACGGGTGTTTTGCCGTGGGGTGAGGCAGGGACCGTGCGTCCTGGTCAGGGTGGGGAAGGGGCCCCGGCCAGCAGGGAAGAAGCTGGAGGCAGCGACTGGCCAAGTGCCGGCCTGCATGCAGGATGCGGGTGCTTCCTGTTTAGACCCCCTGCCCTGGTGCGAATCGCCAGGTGCTGTTCAAATGGCTCACAGCTCCTGGCGGCGGCATTGCTCTGGCCCCAGACATCTCGGGGCGAGGCTAGTTCCCTGCCCCGCCCTTCTGCGCCAGGCCCCGCCCCTTCCAGGGAGCGGCGCTGGCCTGGCCCACTCCCCAATGTTCCCCGCTCAAGAAGGGGAGGGCTGGGGTGGGCAACGTGCCCTCTGCCACGTGCTGCTCGCCCGTGAACCCCTCGTCCCAGCCAGCAGGGTCATTGGTTCGCAGCGCAGCACGGGACCGAGCAGGCAGCCTTGCTCCTCTAGGGCCCTTCGCCCCCTTTCCTTCTCCTGCCCTGCCAAGACGGACCCATCCCCCAGCCTGGTGCAGCCCCGCCTCTCCCTCCCCAGGCAGGAGTTAGCCCAAGACGCGGCAGTGAGTCACCAGGAATCCCAGTGAACACACTCCAGCAAAGAGGGCACCCAGCCCCCCACCTTACCAGTGCGGGCTGCAGCCAGGAGGCTCTGCTCCAGGCCGGGCTCTGTTGCCGACAGCACCTGGAGCCTCTTTTCAGGGGCCTCGTCCGGCTCGTCGGCACTGGGCAGCGAGTCCGAGCTGGCGAAGAGCAGGCACTCGTCTGGGAGGAGACAGGCAAAGGTTCCTAGGCTGCGCCTGAAGGGGGGTCCCCAGACGGGCCCCTTCTCCCACTGAGGGTGGGGGAAGCCTGAGCTGTGCTGCTTGGAGTCCCTCAGAGCACCTGGGGCCTGGAGCAGGGGGAGGAAGAGCCACTGGCCTCTGGCATGGGCAGGCAACGCCACGCCCAACGGGGCTGGGGCTGGGGCTGGGCTCAAGCCTGCGAGTGCCCCCTACTCACCATCGTCCAGCTTCTGGGGCGGAAGGAGCCAGGTGAGGGCCTGCTGGTCAGGGTCGAGCAGCAGGGGCCAGCGGCGCGGGCAGGCGTAGGCGTCTGTGAGCAGCAGCAGGGCAGCCTGACGCCCGGCCAAGTCCAGTGGTTTCTGAGCCCTGTCCCAGGCCCGCTGCTCCCGCGCGGAGCTCAGCAAGGCCAGCAGGCTGAGGCCCTGGCGCACGGGCAGCAGCACCGGGCCACGGGGAGCAGGGCCAGGGCAGGGCAGCTCCTTCTCCAGCAACCTCTGCACGTCGTCTGGCCCCAGGGAGGGCCGGCGCCCGGCACAGATCTCCTGCCACTTCTCCAGCAGCTCCTGGCGCCGAAGGGGGGGAAAGGGGCCCAAGTAGGACAGGGCGGCTGCGCACAGAACGGCATCGCCAGGCGCCGTGCTGAAGTTCTCCTCCAGGAGCTGCAGGAGCAAGCCAGGGTCAGCAGGCAGCCCCGCCCCGGAGCCCAGATCCCGCTCCTGGACCTGAAACCCCCAGACCAAACCCTGAACACCCAGATCCCCACGCCTGAGCGAGCCCCGCCCCCGGAGCCTATGCCCCACCTCCTGGGAGAGCCCCGCCCCCGGAGCCTATGCCCCAGCGCCTGGGAGAGCCCCGCCCCCGGAGCCTATGCCCCACCTCCTGGGAGAGCCCCGCCCCCGGAGCCTATGCCCCACCGCCTGGGAGAGCCCCGCCCCCGGAGCCTATGCCCCAGCGCCTGGGAGAGCCCCGCCCCTGGAGCCTATGCCCCACCGCCTGGGAGAGCCCCGCCCCCGGAGCCTATGCCCCACCTCCTGGGAGAGCCCCGCCCCCGGAGCCTATGCCCCTCCTGGGAGAGCCCCGCCCCCGGAGCCTATGCCCCACCTCCTGGGAGAGCCCCGCCCCCGGAGCCTATGCCCCACCTCCTGGGAGAGCCCCGCCCCCGGAGCCTATGCCCCAGCCCCCGGGAGAGCCCTGCCCCCGGAACCTATGCCCCAGCCCCCCGGGAGAGCCCCGCCCCCGGAGCCTATGCCCCATGTCCCACCCCCAACCCAGTAGACGCTGGGTATAGGCAATAACAGTAACACCAGCTACTGCAGTGTTTGGCCAGATCCAGTGTCACTGACTGAACCCCAGAGTGTATGGCCGCGAGAGAAGGGGATACTCAGGAGTGGAGGGGGGCGGACATCCTGGGATGCTGGGTGCCCGGGGAGCTGGGGAGGGCGCACGGCCAGGCTGGGTGGGTCGATCTCTGGGACGCTGGGTGCCCGGGGCGCTGGGGAGGGGGCACGGCCAGGCTGGGTGGGTCGTTCTCTCGGACGCGGGGTGCCCGGGGCGCTGGGGAGGGCGCATGGCCAGGCTGGGTGGGTCGTTCTCTGGGACGCGGGGCGCTGGGGAGGGGACATGGCCAGGCTGGGTGGGTTGTTCTCTGGGATGCGGGGCGCTGGGGAGGGGACACGGCCAGGCTGGGTGGGTCGTTCTCTGGGACGCGGGGCGCTGGGGAGGGGGCACGGCCAGGCTGGGTGGGTCGTTCTCTGGGATGCAGGGTGCCCGGGGCGCTGGGGAGGGGGCACGGCCAGGCTGGGTGGGTCGTTCTCTCGGACGCGGGGTGCCCGGGGCGCTGGGGAGGGTGCATGGCCAGGCTGGGTGGGCCCACTGCTCAGTGAGGAGGGAGAAGCAGTAACAGGAAACGTGGAAATGGCAGAGATGCTCAATGACTTCTTTGTTTCGGTCTTCACCGAGAAGTCTGGAGCTGTGCCTAACGTAGGGTATGTCTACACTACCCTCCTAGTTCTCATTCCACGAGGAATAACGGTAGTTCGGAATAGGAAGCCTAGTTCGAACTGCCTAGTTCGTGCCCCGTGTAGCCGCGCGGCACAGGGTTCGAACGAGCGGGGTTTTAAAAATGGCGGCGCCCCGCTTATGCAAATGAAGCCCAGGAAATTCAAATCCCGGGCTTCATTTGCAAGTGCGGTATGCCTACATTACCCTCCTAGTTCGAACTAGTGGGGTAGTGTAGACAAACCCGTAGTGAATACAAGCAGAGAGAGGGTAAGTTTAGAAGATAGGATACACAAAGAACAAGTTAAAAATCACTTAGGAAAGTTAGATGTCAGCAAGTCACCAGGTCCTGATGAAATGCAAACCAGGATACTCAAGGAGCTGATAGAGGAGGTATCTGAGCCTTTGAAAAATCATGGCAGACAGGGGAGATTCCAGAAGACTGGAAAAGAGAAAATATTGTGCCCAAAGGGGAATAAGAACAACCCAGGAAACTACAGACCGGTCAGTTTAACGTCTGTCCCAGGGAAGATAATGGAGCAGGTAATTAAGGAAATCATATGCAAACACTTGGAAGGTAATAAAGTGATAGGGAATAGCCAGCATGGGTTTGTGAAGAACTAGTCATGCCAAACTAATCTGATAGCTTTCTTTGATAGGATAACGAGCCTTGTGGATAAGGGAGAAGTGGTGGATGTCATATACCTAGACTTTAGTAAGGCATTTGATACGGTCTCGCATGATATTCTTATTGATAAACTAGGCAAATATAACTTAGATAGGGCCACGATAAGGTGGGTGCATAATTGGCTGGATAACCGTAGTCAGAGAGTTGTTGTTAACGGTGCTACATCCTGCTGGAAAGGGATAGCAAGTGGAGTTCCTCAAGGGTCTGTTTTGGGACCCGTACTGTTCAATATCTTCCTCAATGATGTAGATATTGGGATAGAGAGTACGCTTATTAAGTTTGCAGATGATACCAAACTGGGTGGGGTTGCGACTTCTTTGGAGGATAGGGACATAATTCAAAATGACATTAGCAAGTTAGAGAAATGGTCAGAGGTAAACAGGATGAGGTTTAATAAAGAGAAATGCAAAGTGCTCCACTTAGGAAGGAACAATCAGTTCCATACATACAAGATGGGAAGCGACTGTCTAGGAAGGAGCATGGCGGAAATGGATCTAGGGGTCATAGTGGACCACAAGTTGAATATGAGTCAGTGTGATGCTGCTGCAAAAAAAAGCAAATATGATTCTAGGTTGTATCAACAGGTGTGTTGTAAGCAAAACTCGTGAAGTCATTCTGCCGCTCTACTCTGCACTAGTTAGGCCTCAGCTGAAGTACTGTGTCCAGTTCTGGGCACCACATTTCAAGAAAGATGTGGAGAAATTGGAAAGGGTCCAGAGAAGAGCGACAAGAATGATTAAAGGTTTAGAGAACATGACCTATGAAGCCAGGCTTCATGAACTGGGCTTGTTTAGTTTGGAAAAAAGAAGATTAAGGGGGGACATGATAGCGGTTTTCAAATATCTAAAAGGGTGTCACAAGGAGGAAGGAGAAAATTTGTTCCTCTTGGTTACTGAGGACAGGACAAGGAGTAATGGGCTTAAAGTGCAGCAGGGGAGGTTTAGATTGGACATTAGGAAAAAATTCCTAACTGTCAGGGTGGTCAAATATTGGAATAAATTGTCAAGGGAGGTGGTGGAATCTCCCTCTCTGGAGATATTTAAGAACAGGTTAGATAGACATCTGTCAGGGATGGTGTAGATGGAGCTTGGTCCTGCCTTGAGGGCGGGGGGCTGGACTCAATGACCTCTCGAGGTCCCTTCCAGTCCTATTATTCTATGTTTCTATGATTCTATGTGGGGTGCCCGGGGCGCTGGGGAGGGGGCACGGCCAGGCTGGGTGGGTTGTTCTCTGGGACGCGGGGCGCTGGGGAGGGGACACGGCCAGGCTGGGTGGGTCATTCTCTGGGATGCAGGGCGCTGGGGAGGGCGCACGGCCAGGCTGGGTGGGTCGTTCTCTCGGACGCGGGGTGCTGGGGAGGGGGCACGGCCAGGCTGGGTGGATCATTCTCTGGGACACGGGGCGCTGGGGAGTGGACACGGCCAGGCTGGGTGGGTCGTTCTCTGGGGCGCTGGGAGGGGGCACGGCCAGGCTGGGTGGGTCGTTCTCTGGGATGCGGGGCGCTGGGGAGGGCGCATGGCCAGGCTGGGTGGGTCGTTCTCTGGGACACGGGGCGCTGGGGAGGGGACACAGCCAGGCTGGGTGGGTCGTTCTCTGGGACACGGGGTGGTGGGAGGGGACACGGCCAGGCTGGGTGGGTCGTTCTCTGGGACACGGGGCGCTGAGGAGGGGACATGGCCAGGCTGGGTGGGTCGTTCTCTGGGACGCGGGGCGCTGGGGAGGGCGCACGGCCAGGCTGGGTGGGTTGTTCTCTGGGATGCTGGGGAGGGCGCACGGCCAGGCTGGGTGGGTGATTCTCTGGGATGCTGGGGAGGGGACACGGGCAGGCTGGGTGGGTCGTTCTCTGGGACGTGGGGCGCTGGGGAGGGCGCATGGCCAGGCTGGGTGGGTCGTTCTCTGGGACGCAGGGCGCTGGGGAGGGCGCACGGCCAGGCTGGGTGGGTCGTTCTCTGGGGCGCTGGGAGGGGGCACGGCCAGGCTGGGTGGGTCGTTCTCTGGGATGCGGGGCGCTGGGGAGGGCGCATGGCCAGGCTGGGTGGGTCGTTCTCTGGGACGCGGGGCGCTGGGGAGGGGACACGGCCAGGCTGGGTGGGTCGTTCTCTGGGACACGGGGTGGTGGGAGGGGACACGGCCAGGCTGGGTGGGTCGTTCTCTGGGACGCGGGGCGCTGAGGAGGGGACATGGCCAGGCTGGGTGGGTCGTTCTCTGGGACGCGGGGCGCTGGGGAGGGCGCACGGCCAGGCTGGGTGGGTTGTTCTCTGGGATGCTGGGGAGGGCGCACGGCCAGGCTGGGTGGGTCATTCTCTGGGATGCTGGGGAGGGGACACGGGCAGGCTGGGTGGGTCGTTCTCTGGGATGCGGGGCGCTGGGGAGGGCGCATGGCCAGGCTGGGTGGGTCGTTCTCTGGGACGCAGGGCGCTGGGGAGGGCGCATGGCCAGGCTTGGTGGGTCGTTCTCTGGGACGCAGGGCGCTGGGGAGGGCGCACGGCCAGGCTGGGTGGGTCGTTCTCTGGGACGCAGGGCGCTGGGGAGGGCGCATGGCCAGGCTGGGTGGGTCGTTCTCTGGGACGCGGGGCGCTGGGGAGGGTGCATGGCCAGGCTGGGTGGGTCGTTCTCTGGGACGCAGGGCGCTGGAGAGGGCGCACGGCCAGGCTTTCTCCGTCCTTACTTTGGCAGCTGCTGTCCAGTTGGCCACGTGCACAGCCACGGAGCTCACTACAGTGTCAGCCTTCTCCTTCTCCTGTAGGAGGGCGTCGAGGTCGCGGGCCAAGGCCTCCTGGCGCTCGGTGGCCTGCTGCAGTTCCAGGCCCCAGGCTGAGCTCAGCTCTTTCAGCTTCTCTGCCTGCAGGCGCCGATCGCCCAGCCGCCCCTTCTCTGCCCGAATCTTCACCTTGCAGTGCTGCAGCTCTACCAGGGTGGGCTCCCAGATGCGTAGGGCCCGGTGGTACCAGTAGACGGCGCAGATCCACTGGCACAGGGCAGCGGCGGCTTTGCTGGCGCTCTGCAAGGAGGTGGCACAGAAGCTCTTGTCGGACACCACCTGGCCCAGAGCCTGGAAGAGATCGTCGGGCAGCTCATCCTTCGGGTAGAAGAGCAGCTCCTGGCAAACAGGATGGAACGGGGTGAGGCTGGCTCCTGGCGGGGGATGGGAGGCAGCTGTCCATGGTGCCATTTCAGATTGTGGCTGGGGAGGGGGCAACCCGATGGGGAGGGGAAGAGAGTGAGAGCATGGGGTGGGGGGGCAGATGAGGACAGCAGCTTCAGTAGTCTTACCGAGCATGCTCAGTACAAGCCAAGAAGTAAATGGGGGACTGAGCCCATTCCCCCTCCACCACACAGATCACCTCTTTCTAGGGCTCTAGAGAACACAGGGCTCTGAGGAAGCTGGCGAGCACCGTAGCCCAGAAAGAACATGGCATGAAGTAGCAGAGCAATGACATCGTGTGGCAAGTCACTCCAGGGGCACTGGCTGCCTCCCGCTGTGACCACTAGCTGGACGTCGCTACTGACCCTGCAGAGAGTCTGCTGGGCTCTGTCAGCTCTGGAAGTGACGTGCAGGCCAACGGCTACAGCAGGGGCAGATCCAGTTGGGCTCGATATAAGATCAGAGCCGCCAGGCAGCGTCAGACCAAGGGCCCATCCAGCCCAGTGTCCTGTCGGCCCACAGTGGCCATGCCAAGTGTTTCAGATCCCTCCCGTCGCCCATTCCCAGCTTCTGGCGAACAGAAACTAGGGACCCCTCCCTGCCCGTGCTGGCGAGTAGGCACTGATGGGCCTAACCGCCTTGACCTGATTATGGTCTTATTGGAACTCTCTTGCAGTCTGGGCCTTTCCACCAGCTGCTGGCAAAGAGTTCCACAGGCTGAGCGCGAAGAAATAATTCGTTGTCAATCTACTGTCTACACATTTAGCCACAGATCCCGGTCAGTTCATAGAATCATAGAACCACAGGGCCGGAAGAGACCTCAGAAGGTCATCAAGTCCAGCCCCCTGCTCTAGGCAGGACCAATTCCAACTAAATCAACCCAGCCAGGGCTTTGTCCAGCCGAGACTTAAACACCTCTAGGGATGGAGACTCCCCTACTTCCCTAGGGAACCCATTCCAGTGCTTCCCCACCCTCCTAGGGAAATAGTTTTTCCTAGTATCCAACCTGGACCTCTCCCACCACAACTTGAGACCATTGCTCCTTGTTCTGCCATCTGTCACTACTGAGAACAGCCTCTCTCCATCCTCTTTGGAACCTCCCTTCAGGAAGTTGAAGGCTGCTCTCAAGTCCCCCCTCACTCTTCGCTTCTGCAGACTAAACAGACCCAAATTCCTCAGCCTCTCCTCATAAGTCATATGCTCCAGCCCCCTAATCATTTTGGTTGCCCTGCGCTGGACCCTCTCCAATGTGTCCACATCCTTTTTGCAGTCCAGTTTACACTCTGGATCTTACCCACAAGACCCCGCCGGGCCAGTCCTGTAGAATTGACCATCTGAAGGTTTATTAAGAGAAGAAAGAAAAGGCGGCGAGTGAGATTAAGGAGAACACGTCACATGCCCCAGTCTCCCAGTTCTCGATGCAGGCTCTCAGCAGAGATGTTCCAGACTGCCAGCTGAGCAGTCTCTGGTGCCCATCCTATGGCAGGATGGGTCGGCAATCCTTCACAAGGCTGCATCTGGGATCAGTAGCAGGACTGAAGACAAAATGGAGTTCACCTCATGGCGCTTTATATCCATTCCTGGTACCTTCCAAGCTGAAGTGGGTCTCATGCTCAAGTGACCTGTCCCTGTGTCCCATGCCAGCAGCCATGAGATACTGGCTGGTTTGCAGACACTCCTCAGGTGTGTACTGAACACCTTGAGAGCCACTGAGCACAGTCATTGACTAGACTTTCCTTCCGTGCAGCAGGCCGCCCAGGTCCTTTGCTCTGTCTCAGGCAGAGAACACTCACAGCAGCGGGCCAGAATCAGTGGAACAGAAGCTTCATTTGACACCTCGCATGGCCCCTTTGTACAGCCTTTGGGGCAACCACTCCGCCTCCCCCCGTGGGTGCAGCAGTGATCTGGCTGCTCGCCTTAAAATCCAGTCATGTGACAGAGCCCAAGGGAGTGGCTGGGCAGGTACGACCGCAGTGCATAGGCCCGTACCTGTGCCCCTGGGGCCGGGGGGGTCTCTTCCCCGTGCGGAAGAACAAGCGGCAGGTAGCCTGGGATGACCCCTTCAAGATCATTCAGCAGCTGGATGAGGTGGGGCCGGCTCCTGCAGGACGCCGCCATGGGGGGCCCAAGCTAAGGGGAGCGCCAATATCACAGCTGCTGCTTTATCCCGCGGTGGGAGTCTGCACCTCCCCAGGCCACCAGCGGAATGACCCCGCTCAGTTCAGTTGCGAAGGGGGGAGAGATGTGACGTGGGGGGTGTTGTCCACTCTTGTAGCTCTGTGTTCATTCTGTTATTACACTCGCTCTTTGCTGTATTGTGCTGGGTGTGTGCATGTACCTCGGCCCCCCTCCCCACAGCACTCTCTGCATGACTCGCTGCAGAAGTGTGTTGGGCACAGAGATAACAACTGGGGGAGGCGGGGCTCACACCAGGCGGGGGAGCAGGGCCTGGGGGAAGGGTCAGGATGTGAGAAGGGGCTGAGAGCCAGAAGGGGGGGAAGGGCTCAGGACCCCTTCTCCCCGAGAGGGTGGATGCTGCCTGCTCTGGGCCCCTGTGCTCACATCGACCCTAAGCTGAGAGCCAAGAAACCTTCAGTTCTACTCCCTGGCTGAGCCCCGTGGGGCTGCGGGTGGGGGGCAGGGCCAGGGAGTCCCTGACATGCCATGACACCTAATAACTGAGGATGGGCTGGTCTAAAGCAGTGCAGTACGGTGCTTGATGGACTGGATTCTCCACTGGGAGAGAAGCTATTGCCTGACCTCAGTGCAGGTAGCCCTGTTGAAATCCATAGTCCGGGCTAGTTGTAGTTTGCACGTGGGTAGATTTAGCTGTAGCCTGGGGGTCTGGGACACAGCCCTGGTAAAAGAGACTGCGTTATGGGCATCTTGACTGGGGGTTAATTGTCGAGGTAGGAGACTATAGACACTTCATTTGTGGAGATGCACGGCGACCACCTTTGACAAGACCCTCGGAGCTGTGGAGAGTCCGGATGGCAGCACGGTGTATTGGAAGCGGGTAGTTTCAATGTGCTGGATGGATGGCTACATGAACATACGCATCCTGGAGGTCGAGAGTCAATAACCAGTCCCCCTTGGCTAAGGCTGGCATTATGGGGGATAGGGTGACCATCCTGAAGCATTGAGGCCGTATGTGATGGCTGAGATGTCTGAGATCGAGGATTGGGATCGAGGATACCTGTCAGGGATGGTGTAGACGGCGCGTGGTCCTGCCTTGAGGGCGGGGGGCTGGACTCGATGACCTCTTGAGGTCCCTTCCAGTCCTATTATTCTATGATTCTATGATTCTATACTACTACCTGCGAACATTATCATTGACACCACTACTACTACCTGCGAACGCTATCATTGACACCACTACTACTACCTGCGAACGCTATCATTGAGACTACTACTACCTGCGAACATTATCATTGACACCACTACTACTACCTGCGAACGCTATCATTGAGACTACTACTACCTGCGAACATTATCATTGACACCACTACTACTACCTGCAAACGCTATCACTGAGACTACTACTACCTGCAAACGCTATCATTGAGACTACTACTACCTGCGAACATTATCATTGACACCACTACTACTACCTGCGAACGCTATCATTGACACCACTACTACTACCTGCGAACGCTATCATTGAGACTACTACTACTACCTGCGAACATTATCATTGACACCACTACTACTACCTGCAAACGCTATCATTGAGACTACTACTACCTGCGAACATTATCATTGACACCACTACTACTACCTGCGAACACTATCATTGAGACTACTACTACCTGCGAACATTATCATTGACACCACTACTACTACCTGCAAACGCTATCATTGAGACTACTACTACCTGCGAACATTATCATTGACACCACTACTACTACCTGCGAACGCTATCATTAGCACTGCTACCTGCGAACACTATCATTAGCACTACTACTACCTGCGAACGCTATCATTGAGACTACTACTACCTGCGAACATTATCATTGACACCACTACTACTACCTGCAAACGCTATCATTAGCACTGCTACCTGCGAACACTATCATTAACACTACCACTACCTGCGAACACTATCATTAACACTACTACTGCCTGCAAACGCTATCATTAGCACTGCTACCTGCGAACACTATCATTAGCACTACTACTACCTGTGAATGCTATCATTAGCACTACTACTACCTGCGAACGCTATCATTAACACTACTACTACCTGCAAACGCTATCATTGAGACTACTACTACCTGCGAACATTATCGTTGACACCACTACTACTACCTGCGAACACTATCATTAGCACTGCTACCTGCGAACACTATCATTAACACTACTACTTCCTGCGAATGCTATCGTTAGCACTACTACTACCTGCGAACGCTATCATTAGCGCTGCTACCTGTGAACACTGCTACCTGTGGCATTTGATACGGTCTCGCATGATATTCTTATTGATAAACTAGGCAAATATAACTTAGATAGGGCCACGATAAGGTGGGTGCATAATTGGCTGGATAACCGTAGTCAGAGAGTTGTTGTTAACGGTTCTAAATCTTGCTGGAAAGGGATAACAAGTGGAGTTCCTCAAGGGTCTGTTTTGGGACCCGTACTGTTCAATATCTTCATCAATGATGTAGATATTGGGATAGAGAGTACGCTTATTAAGTTTGCAGATGATACCAAACTGGGTGGGGTTGCAACTTCTTTGGAGGATAGGGACATAATTCAAAATGACCTTAGCAAGTTAGAGAAATGGTCAGAGGTAAACAGGATGAGGTTTAATAAGGAGAAATGCAAAGTGCTCCACTTAGGAAGGAACAATCAGTTCCATACATACAAGATGGGAAGCGACTGTCTAGGAAGGAGCATGGCGGAAAGGGATCTAGGGGTCATAGTGGACCACAAGTTGAATATGAGCCAACAGTGTGATGCTGTTGCAAAAAAAGCAAATATGATTCTAGGTTGTATCAACAGGTGTGTTGTAAGCAAAACTCGTGAAGTCATTCTGCCGCTCTACTCTGCACTAGTTAGGCCTCAGCTGGAGTACTGTGTCCAGTTCTGGGCGCCACATTTCAAGAAAGATGTGGAGAAATTGGAAAGGGTACAGAGAAGAGCGACAAGAATGATTAAAGGTTTAGAGAACATGACCTATGAAGCCAGGCTTCATGAACTGGGCTTGTTTAGTTTGGAAAAAAGAAGATTAAGGGGGGACATGATAGCGGTTTTCAAATATCGAAAAGGGTGTCACAAGGAGGAAGGAGAAAATTTGTTCCTCTTGGTTTCTGAGGACAGAACAAGGAGTAATGGGCTTAAAGTGCAGCAGGGGAGGTTTAGATTGGACATTAGGAAAAAATTCCTAACTGTCAGGGTGGTCAAATATTGGAATAAATTGTCAAGGGAGGTGGTGGAATCTCCCTCTCTGGAGATATTTAAGAACAGGTTAGATAGACATCTGTCAGGGATGGTGTAGACGGAGCTTGGTCCTGCCTTGAGGGCGGGGGGCTGGACTCGATGACCTCTTGAGGTCCCTTCCAGTCCTATTATTCTATGATTCTATGATACTACCTGCAAACGCTATCATTAGCACTGCTACCTGCGAATGCTATCATTGACACCACTACTACCTGCGAACACTATCATTAACACTACTACTACCTGCGAACACTATCATTAGCACTACTACTGCCTGCAAACGCTATCATTAGCACTGCTACCTGCGAACACTATCATTGACACTACTACTACCTGCGAACACTATCATTAACACTACTACTACCTGCGAACACTATCATTAACACTACTACTGCCTGCAAATGCTATCATTAGCACTGCTACCTGCGAACACTATCATTAACACTACTACTACCTGCGAACACTATCATTAGCACTACTACCTGCGAACACTGTAATTGACACTACTACTACCTGAGAATGCTATCATTAGCACTACTACCTGCGAACACTACTGTTAACACTACTACTACCTGCGAACGCTATCATTGACACTACTACTACCTGCAAACGCAATCGTTAACACTACTACTACCTGCAAACGCAATCGTTAACACTACTACTACCTGCGAACACTATCATTAACACTACTACTACCTGCGAATGCTATCGTTAGCACCACTACTACCTGCGAACGCTATCATTAGCACTGCTACCTGTGAACACTATCATTAGCACTACTACTACCTGCGAATGCTATCATTAGCACTACTACTACCTGCGAATGCTATCATTAACACTACTACTACCTGCGAATGCTATCATTAGCACTGCTACCTGCGAACACTATCGTTAACACTACTACGACCTGGGAACACTATCATTAGCACTACTACTACCTGCAAACGCAATTGTTAACACTACTACTACCTGCGAATGCTATCATTAGCACTGCTACCTGCGAACTCTATCGTTAACACTACTACGACCTGGGAACACTATCATTGACACTATGGGCATGTCTAGACTACATCCCTCTTTCGAAAGAGGGATGTACATTAGATCGAAATTGCAAATGAAGCCGGGGTTTGAATTTTCCGCACTTCTTTTGCATAACGGTGGCCGCGCATTCTTTTGAAAAAGGGCTTTTTGAAAGTGAATCTGCTGTCTAGACACGGTTCTTTCGAAAAAAAAACACCCTTTTTCAAAAGAATGCGCGGCCGCCATTATGCAAATGAAGCATAGGAAATTCAAATCCCGGCTCCATTTGGAATTTCAATCTAATGTACATTCCTCTTTTGACAACAAAAGGTCAGTGTGTTTTGGATACGGATCCCTGCTGACCCAGCAGCCGACTGCTCGGCTGCTGTAGGGCCCTGGGCTGAGATGCAGTGGTGTAGGGAGGGCCAGGTCACTAATTGGGTGGCAGTCTCCCCTCCCTCTCTCTCTCTGCTACCACAGGCCAGGGGCCTGAACCCCTGACTCTCTGCTCATGTTTACCTGTGGTGAATTGGTTTTACCTGCTTGGTTACTGTAGCACTGCCCTGCACTAGGCCTGGGCTACTGAAGGGCCAAACTCCCAGTAATATGTATGTAAGATCTTGACCACAATCTCTGTTACGAATCTGTCACATATGCCCAGACTCTACCGGCCTGGTCTGAGGCACGAGGCCTAGTTAACAATGGACAATACATGGCTAAAGAAAGGTTGAGATAAGCTGTTTGTTTAACCAGCCATTAACAAGCTGACAGAGGCCTGCCCCAGGTGGGGAGCAGTCATTGGGGACTTTTCATGAGTTACGGGCACATAACCCACAGAGAGGGGCCTTGGAGCCTACTCCGTGGTTCAGGAAGAGATAACAAATACACACTCCCTGAATGCCAACCAGAGTTCAGGGTGAGGGCTAGCATGTCAACGTAAGTTATGGCAACCGTCACTCACAGCTGCCAACCCAAGCTCAAGAGGACGCATTGATAAACTATACACAAGGGTCATTGCTGTGTCCTGTTTATGGTTCTTTTTGCTTTGAAACCCTCTAGAACTGTGGTCACCAACCAGTAGATCACGATCTACCGGTAGCTCTCAGGGGCTCTAAGAGTAGCTCTTGAGCCCTCTCTGAACTGTGCGCCTGCGCAGTACATTTACATTAGATTTCCTCATTGGAGGAGCAGCTACTCACTGAGCAACAACACAGGTGAGTAGCTGCGAGGAATGGTGGGAGCTGGGAGATCTGGAGGGCTGAAACACCCCAGCCAGCTGACTGTGGCTTTCAGCTGAAAGAGGCTGCCCCACACTCCAGCTGATCGGTGGCTTCTCCTCTGCGCCTGCCCACGTGGAGCTTGGTGCACCCTGGCTGAGCGCCATGGCCAGCTGGCCGGGCAGCCACTTCTCTTCCCTCCAGCCCGGCGGCCCTGCGCTCAGCCCTGGGAGGCTGCGTCTAGCTCCGGCTGTGCTGGAGCAAGCTTCCCAGGCTGAGTGCAGGGCAGCTGGGCGGGAGCGAAGAGAAGTGGCTTCCTGGCCAGCTGGCCATGGCGCTCAGCCAGGGTGCACCAAGCTCCATGTGGGCAGGCGCAGAGGGGAAGCCGCCCAATCAGCTGGAGCGCGGTTCAGCCTCCTCCGGGCTGAAGGCCACAGCCAGCTGGCCAGGCAGCAACTTCTCTGCACCAGCCCACGTGGAGCGTGGTGCACCCTGGCTGAGCACCACTTCCAAATGTTGAAAAACCTCTTCCAAATGTTGGAAAAACCTTTTAAAAAAAAGCAGCAGTATAAGGATTGGGGATAGCAAGTGATGGAGAGGAGGGGAATAGAGAGGGCAGGGCTTCAAGGAAGGGGCGGAGCTTCAAGGAAGAGGCGGGGCAGTAGATCTTGGCTTGGTCTGTCATTTAAAAAGTGATCTTGGGTGTAAAAAGGTTGGGGACCACTGCTCTAGAATGTACCTGTGGACCAACCTGTCTGGGAAGTGTCACCGTCATTTCCTTGTCCTCTAAATCAGGATTTAACGTACACCTTGCAAGAGGAAAAGTTTGAGGGATAATCCCTGTGTAATAGCAAACATGTTAACCTGAGTCATGGGCGGAGCAATGATGTAACCTTTTAGATTATTGGCTTATTGTGTTCATTCCTAGCCAGGGCCTCAGGAACTCCCACCCCATCGCTTCTCTCCACCCATTGGCACCCTATATAATCTATAGTGATCCATTGTTTGGCAGCGTCTCACTGAGACTAACAAGCTAAGTGACACTCTGTCAGCGCTGTGCGGAATAAACCCTCCTGCTTAGATCAACACCGTGTCGAACTTCTGGTCCTTCAGCTACAAACTGTTTACTGCTGCAGCCCTGCCCTGTTAATGCTAACATTAACACTACTACCTGTGAAGACTATCATTAACACTATTGCCACCTGTGAATGTAATCATTAACATTATTGCTACCTGCCTGCGAATGCTATCTTTAACAGTACTACTACCTGGTAATGCTATCATTAACACTACTACTACCTGTTAATGCCATCACTAATACTACTATTGCCTGTGAACGACATTACAACTACTACTACCTGTTAACGCTATCATTAACGCTACTACCTGCGAACACTATCATTAACACTACTACAACTTGTGCACCCTATCATTAACACTACTACCTGTTAAGGCTATTGTGACAGAGGGTTGCCTTCCTCCGCTCAGCGGGACGCGCCCCCCTGCACTCCGAGCGCAGGGCGCGGCACGCGTTCGTCCAGCGGTCTCAAGCCGCTGCGGGCTTGCTGCACATGCGTGCTAGCATCCCCATTTCCAGGGACCTTAGGATCCAGTGGAGGCCTGGATTGCAGGGAAGAGGCATCTAACTGCACTGGAGAGGGGACCAGGATGCCTCTGGGGGGCGGCTGGTGTAGGCTGATGTCATCCCCAGGCGCCAGCCCACAGGACGGGCAGCTGGCACACACTGAGGTTATCCCCAAGTGCCAGCACAAAAGGAGGACGGCAGGTTTAAAAAGGGAGAGGAGCCACACCCAAAGGGGGAGGATCCTGGCTGGGCTAGTAGGCCATGCCAAGACGATGGGGAGAAACCCGAGATGCCCAGAGGCCAAGGGGCCAGCGCAGCATCCTCAGGCAGCGACAAGTAGCAGTTCTCGAGCGAGGGACCCGGGTCTGAGTTGGAACTCTGACGGAGCTGGAAAACTCAAATAAGGCAAGCTAGAGAAAGACTAAAAGGCAAGGCAGGGCGTAGCCGGAACCGGACTAGAAGTCCCGGTAGAACCCATCTTGCTACACTGGTGGAGAATGTGGGTACCCTTGTGGATACATCCCTGTAATATTATACTTTGTATTAAGGTCTTGTCCTTTAGATATATCTTTCTTAAGTGTTCTTATAGAATCTCCGTAGCATTTCTCCTAGAACTTTGTATTAAGATCTATAGATCTTGTAAGAAAAAATGTCTTTTGTTTTCTCGCCTTTCCTTGATTGCTCTGTTGAAATGAATGAAGTTTAATATGGGGAATGGAAGGGGAGCGCCTCCAGCAGCACTTGCAAGGGTGGAGAAGGTCTGGGAGCCAGATCCAAGTCAATCCCTGTGCAGTGAGCTCGTTAAGAAGACTGGACAGACAGATGCCTTGGGAGTCCTGCAGCAAGTGCTGCCCTTGGAAGAACTCTCTCTGGAGCAGCATTAGGAAAGGCCAGGTGATGACTAATTGGCTGCATGAGAGGGATAAATAGGAGGCATCTTGAAGAAGGACCCTGGGTTTTTGTCTTGTCAACATGGGAACATGGATCCGGATCAGAAGAAGCTCGGCTCCACCCCTCCCCTCCCCCATCTAACTCACCTGGCCAGAGCAGTTAGGGGGAGCAACTTTTGGTAACAAGATGGAGTGTGCTTGTGTGTGTGTGAAAGTGCATGAGTGTGATGTATTGGAGAAATGGGAGGGAGCGTGGGCTATAATGGCAGAGAGAAAGGAGGGTCAGAGCAAAACTGGGAGGCAAGGTCAATGGGTTTGTGAAGAACAAGTCATGCCAAACTAATCTGATAGCTTTCTTTGATAAGATAACGAGCCTTGTGGATAAGGGAGAAGCGGTGGATGTCATATACCTAGACTTTAGTAAGGCATTTGATACGGTCTCGCATGATATTCTTATTGATAAACTAGGCAAATATAACTTAGATAGGGCCACGATAAGGTGGGTGCATAATTGGCTGGATAACCGTAGTCAGAGAGTTGTTGTTAACGGTTCTAAATCCTGCTGGAAAGGGATAACAAGTGGAGTTCCTCAAGGGTCTGTTTTGGGACCCGTACTGTTCAATATCTTCATCAATGATGTAGATATTGGGATAGAGAGTACGCTTATTAAGTTTGCGGATGATACCAAACTGGGTGGGGTTGCGACTTCTTTGGAGGATAGGGACATAATTCAAAATGACCTTAGCAAGTTAGAGAAATGGTCAGAGGTAAACAGGATGAGGTTTAATAAAGAGAAATGCAAAGTGCTCCACTTAGGAAGGAACAATCAGTTCCATACATACAAGATGGGAAGCGACTGTCTAGGAAGGAGCATGGCAGAAAGGGATCTAGGGGTCATAGTGGACCACAAGTTGAATATGAGTCAACAGTGTGATGCTGTTGCCAAAAAAGCAAATATGATTCTAGGTTGTATCAACAGGTGTGTTGTAAGCAAAACTCGTGAAGTCATTCTGACGCTCTACTCTTCACTAGTTAGGCCTCAGCTGGAGTACTGTGTCCAGTTCTGGGTGCCACATTTCCAGAAAGATGTGGAGAAATTGGAAAGGGTACAGAGAAGAGCGACAAGAATGATTAAAGGTTTAGAGAACATGACCTATGAAGCCAGGCTTCATGAACTGGGCTTGTTTAGTTTGGAAAAAAGAAGATTAAGGGGGGACATGATAGCGGCTTTCAAATATCTAAAAGGGTGTCACAAGGAGGAAGGAGAAAATTTGTTCCTCTTGGTTTCTGAGGACAGGACAAGGAGTAATGGGCTTAAAGTGCAGCAGGGGAGGTTTAGATTGGACATTAGGAAAAAATTCCTAACTGTCAGGGTGGTCAAATATTGGAATAAATTGCCAAGGGAGGTGGTGGAATCTCCCTCTCTGGAGATATTTAAGAACAGGTTAGATAGATATCTGTCAGGGATGGTGTAGGTGGAGCTTGGTCCTGCCTTGAGGGCGGGGGGCTGGACTCGATGACCTCTCGAGGTCCCTTCCAGTCCTTTCGTGGGCCAGACCCACTTCCTCAGATCAAATAGTGGAAGAAAGTAGTCACAACCATATATATCAAAGGATACAATTAAAAAAAATGAACAAATATGCCATTTTCTTGCACTTGGATAGAAAGATGATGTCTGTCTGTATCTGTGCGAGTTTCTTCATATGGTTGATGGATTTCCATTCCAAACGGCTAAATGTAGTGCCTTGCATGTAGAATAGTGATAGAAATGTAGCCGTGTTAGTCTGGGGTAGTTGAAGCAAAATGCAGGACAATGTAGCACTTTAAAGACTAACAAGATGGTTTATTAGATGATGAGCTTTCGTGGGCCAGACCCACTTCCTCAGATCAAATAGTGGAAGAAAGTAGTCACAACCATATATACCAAAGGATACAATTAAAAAAAATGAACAAATAAAGCTCATCATCTAATAAACCATCTTGTTAGTCTTTAAAGTGCTACATTGTCCTGCATTTTGCTTCAACTACCCCAGACTAACACGGCTACATTTCTATCACTATTCTACATGCAAGGCACTACATTTAGCCGTTTGGAATGGAAATCCATCAACCATATGAAGAAACTCGCACAGATACAGACAGACATCATCTTTCTATCCAAGTGCAAGAAAATGGCATATTTGTTCATTTTTTTTAATTGTATCCTTTGGTATATATGGTTGTGACTACTTTCTTCCACTATTTGATCTGAGGAAGTGGGTCTGGCCCACGAAAGCTCATCATCTAATAAACCATCTTGTTAGTCTTTAAAGTGCTACATTGTCCTGCATTTTGCTTCAAATACCCCAGACTAACACGGCTACATTTCTATCACTATTCTACATGCAAGGCACTACATTTAGCCGTTTGGAATGGAAATCCATCAACCATATGAAGAAACTCGCACAGATACAGACAGACATCATCTTTCTATCCAAGTGCAAGAAAATGGCATATTTGTTCATTTTTTTTAATTGTATCCTTTGGTATATATGGTTGTGACTACTTTCTTCCACTATTTGATCTGAGGAAGTGGGTCTGGCCCACGAAAGCTCATCATCTAATAAACCATCTTGTTAGTCTTTAAAGTGCTACATTGTCCTGCATTTTGCTTCAACTACCCCAGACTAACACGGCTAAATTTCTATCACTATTCCTTCCAGTCCTATTATTCTATGATTCGATGAGTATCTTAGATGCCTATATACAAATGCGAGAAGTGTGGGTAATAAGCAGGAAGAACTGGAAGTGATAATAAATAAGTACAATTATGACATTGTTGGCATCACAGAAACTTGGTGAGATAATACACACGATTGGAATGTTTGTATGGAAGGGTACAGCTTGCTCAGGAAGGACAGACAGGGAAAAAAGGGAGGAGGGGTTGCCTTATACATTAAAAATGAACACACTTGGAGTGAGATGGAGATGGACATAGGAGACGGAAGTGTTGAGAGTCTCTGGGTTAGGCTAAAAGGGGTTAAAAACAAAGGTGATGTCATGCTAGGAGTCTACTACAGGCCACCTACCCAGGTGGAAGAAGTGGATGAGGCTTTTTTTAAACAACTAACAATATCCTCCAAAGCCCAAGATTTGGTGGTGATGGGGGACTTCAACTATCCAGATATATGTTGGGAAAATAACACAGCGGGGCACAGACTATCCAATAAGTTCTTGGGCTGCATTGGAGACAACTTTTTATTTCAGAAGGTTGAAAAAGCTACCGGGGGAAGCTGTTCTAGGTTTGATCCTAACAAATAGGGAGGAACTGGTTGAGAATTTGAAAGTGGAAGGCAGCTTGGGTGAAAGTGATCATGAAATCGTAGAGTTCACAATTCTAAGGAAGGGTAGAAGGGAGAACAGCAAAATAGAGACAATGGATTTCGGGAAAGCGGATTTTGGTAAGCTCAGAGAGCTGATAGGTAAGGTCCCATGGGAATTGAGACGGAGGGGAAAAACAACTGAGGAGAGTTGGCAGTTTTTCAAAGGGACATTGTTAAGGGCCCAAAAGCAAGCTATTCCGATGTGTTGGAAAGATAGAAAATATGGCAAAAGACCAGCTTGGCTTAACCACAAGATCTTGCATGATCTAAAAATAAAAAAGGAGTCATATAAAAAATGGAAAGTAGGACAAATTACAAAGGATGAATATAGGCAAACAGCACAAGAATGCAGGGGCAAGATTAGAAAGGCAAAGGCACAGAATGAGATCAAACTAGCTACAGGCATAAAGGGAAACAAGAAGACCTTTTATAAATACATTAGAAGCAAGAGGAAGACCAAGGACAGGGTAGGCCCACTGGTTAGTGAGGAGGGAGAAGCAGTAACAGGAAACGTGAAAATGGCAGAGTTGCTCAATGACTTCTTTGTTTCGGTCTTCACCGAGAAGTCTGAAGGAATGCCTAACATAGTGAATGCTAGTGGGAAGGGGGTAGTTTTAGAAGGTAAAATAAAAAAAGAACAAGTCAAAAATCATCTAGAAAAGTTAGATGCCTGCAAGTCACCAGGGCCTGATGAAATCATCCTAGAATACTCAAGGAGCTGATAGAGGAGGTATCTGAGCCTCTAGCTATCATCTTAGGAAAATCATGGGAGACAGGAGAGATTCCAGAAGACTGGAAAAGGGCAAATCTAGTGCCCATCTATAAAAAGGGAAACAAGAACAACCCAGGAAGCTACAGACCAGTTAGTTTAACTTCTGTGCCAGGGAAGATAATGGAGCAAGTAATTAAGTAATTCATCTGCAAACACCCAGAAGATAATAAGGTGACAGGGAACAGCCAGCATGGATTTGTAAAGAACAAATCGTGTCAAACCAATCTGATAGCTTTCTTTGATAGGATAACGAGTCTTGTGGATAAGGGAGAAGCGGTGGATGTGGTATGTCTAGACTTTAGTAAGGTGTTTGATATGGTCTTGCATGACATTCTTATCAATAAACTAGGCCAGCGTTTCCTATTTTATTTGGCCACGGAACCCTTTTCAGCTTAAAATAATTGCAAGGAACCCCTAGGGTTCCCAGAATAAAATTTGGCAAAGCAAAAAAAAAAAAGCCCCGCCAGAACTGGTTGAGCAAAAAACCCTGCAAAATACACTGTCTCTTTAAGAGGGGGCGGGGCAATGCTGCATTCTTACGGAACCCTTACTTTCGCTTTGCGGAACCCTGGGGTTCCACGGAGCACCAATTGGGAAACACTGAACTAGGCAAATACAACTTAGCTGGGGCTACTATAAGGTGGGTGCATAACTGGCTGGGTAACCGTACTCAGAGAGTAGTTATTAATGGTTCACAATCCTGCTGGAAAGGCATAACAAGTGGGGTTCCACAGGGGTCTGTTTTGGGACCGGCTCTGTTCAATATCTTCATCAACTATTTAGATATTGGCATAGAAAGTACGCTTATTAAGTTTGCAGATGATACCAAGCTGGACGGGGTTGCGACTAATCTGGAGGATAGGGTCATAATTCAAAATGACCTGGACAAATTGGAGAAATGGTCTGAGGTAAACAGGATGAAGTTTAATAAAGAGAAATGCAAAGTGCTCTGCTTAGGAAGGAACAATCAGTTTCATACATACAGAATGGAAAGCAATTGTCTGGGAAGGAGCATGGCAGAAAGGGATCTAGGGGTCATAGTGGACCACAAGTTGAATATGAGTCAGCAGTGTGATGCTGTTGCAAAGAAAGCAAATATGATTCTGGGATGCATTAACAGGTGTGTTGTGAGCAAGACACGAGAAGTCATTCTTCCGCTCTACTCTGTGCTGGTTAGGCCTAGCTGGAGTACTGTGTCCAGTTCTGGGCACCACATTTCAAGAAAGATGTGGAGAAATTGGAGAGGGTAAAGAGAAGAGCAACGAGAATGATTAAAGGTCTAGAGAACATGACGGACGGTTGAAAGAATTGGGTTTGTTTAGTTTAGAAAAGAGAAGACTGAGTGGGGACGTGATAGCCGTTTTCAGGTATCTAAAGGGGTATCATAAGGAGGAGGGAGAAAACTTGTTCATCTTGGCCTCTGAGGATAGAACCAGAAGCAAGGGGCTTAAACTGCAGCAAGGGAGGTTTAGGTTGGACATTAGGAAAAAGTTCCTGTCAGGGTGGTCAAACACTGAAATAAATTGCCCAGGGAGGTTGTGGAATCCCCATCATAGAATCATAGAATCATAGGACTGGAAGGGACCTCGAGAGGTCATCGAGTCCAGCCCCCCGCCCTCAAGGCAGGACCAAGCTCCGTCTACACCATCCCTGACAGATGTCTATCTAACCTGTTCTTAAATATCTCCAGAGAGGGAGATTCCACCACCTCCCTTGGCAATTTATTCCAATATTTGACCACCCTGACAGTTAGGAATTTTTTCCTAATGTCCAATCTAAACCTCCCCTGCTGCACTTTAAGCCCATTACTCCTTGTCCTGTCCTCAGAAACCAAGAGGAACAAATTTTCTCCTTCCTCCTTGTGACACCCTTTTAGATATTTGAAAACCGCTATCATGTCCCCCCTTAATCTTCTTTTTTCCAAACTAAACAAGCCCAGTTCATGAAGCCTGGCTTCATAGGTCATGTTCTCTAAACCTTTAATCATTCTTGTCGCTCTTCTCTGGACCCTTTCCAATTTCTCCACATCTTTCTTGAAATGTGGCGCCCAGAACTGGACACAGTACTCCAGCTGAGGCCTAACTAGTGCAGAGTAGAGCGGCAGAATGACTTCACGAGTTTTGCTTACAACACACCTGTTGATACAACCTAGAATCATATTTGCTTTTTTTGCAACAGCATCACACTGTTGACTCATATTCAACTTGTGGTCCACTATGACCCCTAGATCCCTTTCCGCCATGCTCCTTCCTAGACAGTCGCTTTCCATTCTGTATGTATGAAACTGATTGTTCCTTCCTAAGCAGAGCACTTTAGGAGAAGGGGAGGAACCCCAACCCCCACTTTGAGGTAAAGGTGAACTGGCTCTACCGGGTTGTGACCCGCCCTGAAGGCCCTGAAGAGGTACGGCAGCTGCTGGTACCGGTGAAGTTCCAGAGGCAGGTAATAGACTTAGCCCATGCTAACCCATGGGCCGGCCATTTAGGCTGAGACAAGACCTTACACAGGATCACACAGAGGTTTTTCTGGCCAGGCATTTACAAGGCGGTTAAAGACTTTTGTGACTCTTACCCAGAATGTCAGAGGGTTAGGCCGGAGGAGGTAGACCAGGCACCGCTAGTACCCCTGCCCATGGTGGAAATTCCCTTCTCTAGGGTAGCGATGGATCTCGTAGGGCCCCTAGAAAGATCTAGACGGAGGAACCAATACATCTTGGCGCTCCTCAATTATGCTACCCGCTACCCTGAGGCAGTCCCCTTGAGGAACACGAAGGCTGACACGCTGGCAGCAGCATTAGTAAAAATCTTTTCCCGAGTTGGAATTCCTCAAGAATTGTCGATGGACCAGGGGCGTAATGTATCCGGACGCATAATCGCGGAGTTGTGCCGGCTAATGAACATGCACAGAATTGGAACTTCAGCCTATCGCCCTCAGCCAGACGGCCTGGTAGAAGGCTTTAATAGAACCTTGAAGGGGTGTTAAGACGTTTCATAGCGCTAGACCCCAGGGACTGGCATCTTGTCCTCCTGGCCCTATTATTTGCGATGAGGGAAGTACCCCAGGCCTCTACGGGCTTCTCTCCATTTGAATTGCTTTATGGGAGACAGCCCAGGGGAATATTAGATCTGGTGAAGGAAACCTGGGAAGAGCAAAGCTCCGAGGCAAAGGGGGCGGTCCCCTACATCATAGATCTAAAAAAACGTCTACAGGCTGTGGGAGAAATAGCCAGAGACGATCTAGTACAAGCCCAAGAGAGACAGGCCCGATATTATGATCAAGAGGCCCGTACTTGTACATTCCAGCCCGGGGATAGAGTACTACTCCTGTTGCCCTCAGCCGACTCAAAGGTATTGGCAAAGTGGCAGGGATCCTATGAGGTACTACGGAAAGTGGGGCCCATAGATTACGAAATAAAATTAATGGAAAAACAGAAGAAGTCCCAGATTTACCATGTAAACTTACCAAAAAAATGGGTGGCCCAGAAAGGGATGTTAATTACCCTTCAACCCGCAGAGCCAGAACTGGGGCTGTATGTTGGGGATTTCCCCACAGAAGGATCCATTTAGATGGGAACAGAACTAACCAAGCAACAGAAAACCACGCTGCAATCCCTGCTCCAGGAATTCACACACATGCTAGTGGCTTACCCCAGAAGGACCGTGATGATGAGCCACCACATCCACACGAACCCCAGGCACAAAATACAGGAGCCCCATCGCCCACTCCCCAGGAAGCTGTGGAAACCAGTAGGTGAAGAGGTTCGGAAAATGCTCCAACTAGGGGTGATCCAGGAATCCCGCAGCGAATGGAGGAGCCCCATTGTGATGGTACCCAACCAGACGGATCGTGGCGCTTTTGCATCGACTTTCGTCAGGTCAACGCAATCTCCTGTTTTGACGCTTACCCAATGCCCCGGGTGAATGAACTTTTAGAGAGATTGAGTGGCTCCCGGTATTGGCAGATTCCCCTTACACCCATGTCACAGGAAAAAACAGCCTTTGCCACTCCATTCGGATTCTACCACTTTTTGACGATGCCATTCGGGTTAAATGGGGCTGCAGCAACGTTTCAGAGATTGATGGACAGAGTGCCCAGAAAACAGGAAGGGTACGCAGCCGCGTATATTGATGATATTATCATTTACAATGCATCATGGGCAGACCACCTCCAACACATCAAAGCCGTACTGACGTCCCTAGCTGAAGTGCACCTCAAGGCAAATCCCTGTAAGTGTTTTTTTGGGAAGAGTGAGGTATCTTACCTAGGATACATTGTCGGGGGAGGTAAGGTGAAACCCCAGGTAGATAAAGTCAAAGCGGTGAAAGCCTATCGTATGCCCACAACAAAGAAACAAGTGTGGCAATTCCTGAGTCTCGCCGGATACTATAGACAATTTATCTCACATTTTTCCACAATCACGGCACCTCTCACAGATCTCGCAAAGGGAGGGCAACCACAGAAGACGAGGTGGAATAAGCGGTGTGAGCACGCCTTCCAGAGTATAAAACAGTGGCTTACCGAGGCCCCAGTACTGGCACAGCCAGACTTTTCAAAACCCTTTGTCGCCCAGACGGACGCGTCCAACGTGGGGATCAGGGCAGTATTATCGCAAAACTAAGATGGCGAGAAACATCCGATCCTGTAAACTACCAGCTGTAAACTATTGCTGCGGGAGCAAAACTACGCGACCATTGAAAAGGAGGTGTTAGCCGTACGGTGGGCGGTCGAGACACTTCGCTACTTTTTATTAGGTAGTCCCTTTCGTCTGGTGATGGACCACGCCCTGCTGTGCTGGTTGCAATCGATGAAGGAGACCAACCTGCGTATCACGAGGTGGTATCTGTTTTCGCAGTCGTTTAAGTTTGAAGTACTACATAGGGCAGAAGGATTGCTGACCCGTCCTGACATAGGACGTACACAAGGCTGGCTGAGCCATTTTGGCGCCCGGGACCCGGGCGCGCAGAGCTACCCCCGACCGCATGGCGTATGTGTGGGCCCGCCCCCGGGGCACACGGTGCATGTGCTGCCCGGCCCGGCCCGGCCACCGTTGCTGGCACGCAGCCTGAGGCAGGCAGTGCCTGGCTGTGTAGGGCCCCGCAGCCGTGACGGGAAGGGTGCTGCTGGCTGGCTCCACGGGGGAGGGGAGGGGCTGGTGCTGCGGGAGCCGGGCGCGCGGCGCCTGATGGCAGCTATAAGGGACACCGCGCGCCCCTTACAGCTACCATCAGGTGCCCCCCATCTGTTGGTGCCCCGGGCAGCTGCCCGGCTCGCCCACCCCTTCGTCTGGCCCTGGACGTACACCAGAGACTTTCAAGCTGGCAGTTTGTTCCATCTTTGCTAAGAGCCTCACCAAGGACGTGGTGACTGGTGCATGTAACGTATTCTCCTTAACAATCTCACTCTCCACCTTTTCCTTCTTTTATGAAAAAACCTTTAGATTTTAGATGCTAAAGGATTGGCCCAGCAAGCTCGTTTGGGAAAGATCCAAGGTATAAATTGACCTGGCATTGTGGCTGGTCCTTTGAGACTGGGAGAAGCTGTTGAGAGGAGGGGGATGGGTTATAACCTCTCCCCTGTGTGAGGTGGGACTGGGGGGGCTGGGGGAGCACAGGAGTGTGTGAGGGGGGTGGGGGATGGGTTATAACCTCTCCCCTGTATAAGAGGGAGGCTGGGGGGCACAGGGAGCACTGGGATGTCTGAGGGGAGGTGGGGGATGGGTTATAACCTCTCCCCTGTGTGAGGGGGGCTGGGGGGCACAGGGAGCACTGGGGTGTCTGAGGGGAGGTGGGGGGATGGGTTATAACCTCTCCCCTGTGTAAGGTGGGCTGGGGGGCACAGGGAGCACTGGGGTGTCTGAGGGGAGGTGGGGGATGGGTTATAACCTCTCCCCTGTATAAGAGGGAGGCTGGGGGGCACAGGGAGCGCTGGAGTGTGTGAGGGGAGGTGGGGGATGGATTATCAGCCCTCCCCTGTGTGAGGTGGGGCGGGGGGGGCTACAGGGAGCACTGGGGTGTCTGAGGGGAGGTGGGGGATGGGTTATAACCTCTCCCCTGTGTAAGGGGGCTGGGGGGCACAGGGAGCACTGGGGTGTCTGAGGGGAGGTGGGGGATGGGTTATAACCTCTCCCCTGAGTAAGGGGGACTGGGGGGGCACAGGGAGCACTGGGGTGTGTGAAGGGAGGTGGGGGATGGGTTATAACCTCTCCCCTGTGTAAGGGGGGCTAGGGGGCACAGGGAGCACTGGGGTATCTGAGGGGAGGTGGGGGATGGGTTATAACCTCTCCCCTGTGTAAGGGGGGGCTGGGGGGGGCACAGGGAGCACTGGGGTGTGTGAGGGGAGGTGGGGGATGGGTTATAACCTCTCCCCTGTGTAAGGGGGACTGGGGGGCACAGGGAGCACTGGGGTGTCTGAGGGGAGGTGGGGGATGGGTTATAACCTCTCCCCTGTGTGAGCGGGGCTGGGGGGCACAGGGAGCACTGGGTTGTGAGGGGAGGTGGGGGTGGGTTATACCCTCTCCCCTGTGTGAGGTGGGGGGGGGCCCAGGAGCGCTGGGGTGTGAGCGGAGGTGGGGGTGGGTTATACCCTCTCTCCTGTGCGAGGTGGGGGGGGGCCCAGGAGCGCTGGGGTGTGAGGGGAGGTGGGGGGTGGGTTATACCCTCTCTCCTGTGCGAGGTGGGGGTGGGGGCCCAGGAGCGCTGGGGTGTGTGAGGGGAGGTGGGGGATGGGTTATACTCTCTCTCCTGTGCGAGGTGGGGGTGGGGGGCCCAGGAGCGCTGGGGTGTGAGGGGAGGTGGGGGGTGGGTTATACCCTCTCTCCTGTGCGAGGTGGGGGGGGGCCCAGGAGTGCTGGGGTGTGAGGGGAGGTGGGGGTGGGTTATACCCTCTCTCCTGTGCGAGCTGGGGGGCCCAGGAGCGCTGGGGTGTGAGGGGAGGTGGGGGTGGGTAATACCCGCTCTCCTGTGCGAGGTGGGGGTGGGGGGCCCAGGAGCGCTGGGGTGTGAGGGGAGGTGGGGGGTGGGTTATACCCTCTCTCCTGTGCGAGGTGGGGGGGGCCAGGAGCGCTGGGGTGTGAGGGGAGGTGGGGGGTGGGTTATACCCTCTCTCCTGTGCGAGCTGGGGGGGGCCAGGAGCGCTGGGGTGTGAGGGGAGGTGGGGGTGGGTTATACCCTCTCTCCTGTGCGAGCTGGGGGGGGCCAGGAGCGCTGGGGTGTGAGGGGAGGTGGGGAGTGGGTTATACCTCTCTCCTGTGCGAGCTGGGGGGGGCCAGGAGCGCTGGGGTGTGAGGGGAGGTGGGGGTGGGTTATACCCTCTCTCCTGTGCGAGGTGGGGGGGGCCAGGAGCGCTGGGGTGTGAGGGGAGGTGGGGGTGGGTTATACCCTCTCTCCTGTGCGAGGTGGGGGGGGCCAGGAGCGCTGGGGTGTGAGGGGAGGTGGGGGGTGTGTTATACCCTCTCTCCTGTGCGAGCTGGGGGGGGCCAGGAGTGCTGGGGTGTGAGAGGAGGTGGGGGTGGGTTATACCCTCTCTCCTGTGCGAGCTGGGGGGGGCCAGGAGCGCTGGGGTGTGAGGGGAGGTGGGGGTGGGTTATACCCTCTCTCCTGTGCGAGCTGGGGGGGGCCAGGAGCGCTGGGGTGTGAGGGGAGGTGGGGGTGGGTTATACCCTCTCTCCTGTGCGAGCTGGAGGGGCCAGGAGCGCTGGGGTGTGAGGGGAGGTGGGGATGGGTTATACCCTCTCTCCTGTGCGAGCTGTGGGGAGCAGGAGCGCTGCGGTGTGAGGGGAGGTGGGGGTGGGTTATACCCTCTCCCCTGTGCGAGCTGGGGGGGGCAGGAGCGCTGGGGTGTGAGGGGAGGTGGGGGTGGGTTATACCCTCTCTCCTGTGAAGGTGGGGGGGGCCAGGAGCGCTGGGGTGTGAGGGGAGGGGGGGGTGGGTTATACCCTCTTCCCTGTGCGAGCTGGGGGGGCCAGGAGCGCTGGGGTGTGAGGGGAGGTGGGGGTGGGTTATACCCTCTCTCCTGTGCGAGGTGGGGGGGGCCAGGAGCGCTGGGGTGTGAGGGGAGGGGGGGGTGGGTTATACCCTCTCTCCTGTGCGAGGTGGGGGGGCCAGGAGCGCTGGGGTGTGAGGGGAGGTGGGGGTGGGTTATACCCTCTCTCCTGTGCGAGCTGGGGGGGCCAGGAGCACTGGGGTGTGAGGGGAGGTGGGGGGTGGGTTATACCCTCTCTCCTGTGCGAGCTGGGGGGGCCAGGAGCGCTGGGGTGTGAGGGGAGGTGGGGGTGGGTTATACCCTCTCTCCTGTGCGAGGTGGGGGGGGCCAGGAGCGCTGCGGTGTGAGGGGAGGGGGAGGTGGGTTATACCCTCTCTCCTCTGCGAGGTGGGGGGGGCCAGGAGCGCTGGGGTGTGAGGGGAGGTGGGGGTGGGTTATACCCTCTCTCCTGTGCGAGCTGGGGGGGCCAGGAGCGCTGGGGTGTGAGGGGAGGTGGGGGTGGGTTATACCCTCTCTCCTGTGCGAGGTGGGGGGGGCCAGGAGCGCTGCGGTGTGAGGGGAGGGGGAGGTGGGTTATACCCTCTCTCCTGTGCGAGGTGGGGGGGGCCAGGAGCGCTGGGGTGTGAGGGGAGGTGGGGGTGGGTTATACCCTCTCTCCTGTGCGAGCTGGGGGGGCCAGGAGCACTGGGGTGTGAGGGGAGGTGGGGGGTGGGTTATACCCTCTCTCCTGTGTGAGCTGGGGGGGGCCAGGAGCGCTGGGGTGTGAGGGGAGGTGGGGGGTGGGTTATACCCTCTCTCCTGTGCAAGCTGGGGGGGCCAGGAGCGCTGGGGTGTGAGGGGAGGTGGGGGGTGGGTTATACCCTCTCTCCTGTGTAAGCTGGGGGGGCCAGGAGCGCTGGTGTGTGAGGGGAGGTGGGGGGTGGGTTATACCCTCTTTCCTGTGCGAGCTGGGGGGGCCAGGAGCGCTGGGGTGTGAGGGGAGGTGGGGGTGGGTTATACCCTCTCTCCTGTGCGAGGTGGGGGGGCCAGGAGCGCTGGGGTGTGAGGGGAGGTGGGAGTGGGTTATACCCTCTCTCCTGTGCGAGGTGGGGGGGGGGCCAGGAGCGCTGGCGTGTGAGGGGAGGTGGGGGTGGGTTATACCCTCTCTCCTGTGCGAGCTGGGGGGGGCCAGGAGCGCTGGGGTGTGAGGGGAGGTGGGGGTGGGTTATACCCTCTCTCCTGTGCGAGCTGGGGGGGCCAGGAGCGCTGGGGTGTGTGGGGAGGGGGGGGTTATACCCTCTCTCCTGTGCGAGGTGGGGGGGCCAGGAGCACTGGGGTGTGAGGGGAGGTGGGGGGGGGTTATACCTTCTCTCCTGTGCGAGCTGGGGGGGGCCAGGAGCGCTGGGGTGTGAGGGGAGGTGGGGGTGGGTTATACCCTCTCTCCTGTGCGAGGTGGGGGGGGCCAGGAGCGCTGGTGTGTGAGGGGAGGTGGGGGGTGGGTTATACCCTCTCTCCTGTGCGAGCTGGGAGGGCCAGGAGCGCTGGGGTGTGAGGGGAGGTGGGGGTGGGTTATACCCTCTCTCCTGTGCGAGGTGGGGGGGGCCAGGAGCGCTGCGGTGTGAGGGGAGGGGGAGGTGGGTTATACCCTCTCTCCTGTGCGAGCTGGGGGGGGCCAGGAGCGCTGGGGTGTGAGGGGAGGTGGGGGTGGGTTATACCCTCTCTCCTGTGCGAGCTGGGGGGGCCAGGAGCACTGGGGTGTGAGGGGAGGTGGGGGGTGGGTTATACCCTCTCTCCTGTGCGAGCTGGGGGGGGCCAGGAGCGCTGGGGTGTGAGGGGAGGTGGGGGTGGGTTATACCCTCTCTCCTGTGCAAGCTGGGGGGGCCAGGAGCGCTGGGGTGTGAGGGGAGGTGGGGGGTGGGTTATACCCTCTCTCCTGTGTGAGCTGGGGGGGCCAGGAGCGCTGGGGTGTGAGGGGAGGTGGGGGTGGGTTATACCCTCTCTCCTGTGCGAGGTGGGGGGGCCAGGAGCGCTGGGGTGTGAGGGGAGGTGGGAGTGGGTTATACCCTCTCTCCTGTGCGAGGTGGGGGGGGGCCAGGAGCGCTGGGGTGTGAGGGGAGGTGGGGGTGGGTTATACCCTCTCTCCTGTGCGAGCTGGGGGGGGCCAGGAGCGCTGGGGTGTGAGGGGAGGTGGGGTGGGTTATACCCTCTCTCCTGTGCGAGCTGGGGGGGCCAGGAGCGCTGGGGTGTGTGGGGAGGGGGGGGTTATACCCTCTCTCCTGTGCGAGGTGGGGGGGCCAGGAGCACTGGGGTGTGAGGGGAGGTGGGGGGGGGTTATACCCTCTCTCCTGTGCGAGCTGGGGGGGGCCAGGAGCGCTGGGGTGTGAGGGGAGGTGGGGGTGGGTTATACCCTCTCTCCTGTGCGAGGTGGGGGGGGCCAGGAGCGCTGGGGTGTGAGGGGAGGTGGGGGGTGGGTTATACCCTCTTCCCTGTGCGAGCTGGGGGGGGCCAGGAGCGCTGGGATGTGAGGGGAGGTGGGGGTGGGTTATACCCTCTCTCCTGTGCGAGCTGGGGGGGCCAGGAGCGCTGGGGTGTGAGGGGAGGTGGGGATGGGTTATACCCTCTCTCCTGTGCGAGCTGGGGGGGCCAGGAGCGCTGGGGTGTGAGGGGAGGTGGGGATGGGTTATACCCTCTCTCCTGTGCGAGCTGGGGGGGGCCAGGAGCGCTGGTGTGTGAGGGGAGGGGGGGGTTATACCCTCTCTCCTGTGCGAGCTGGGGGGGGCCAGGAGCGCTGGGGTGTGAGGGGGGAGGGTTATACCCTCTCTCCTGTGCGAGCTGGGGGGGCCAGGGGTGCTGGGGTGTGAGGGGGGAGGGTTATACCCTCTCTCCTGTGCGAGCTGGGGGGGCCAGGAGCGCTGGGGTGTGAGGGGAAGGGGAGGGTTATACCCTCTCTCCTGTGCGAGCTGGGGGGGCCAGGGGCGCTGGGGTGTGAGGGGAGGTGGGGGGTGGGTTATACCCTCTCTCCTGTGCGAGCTGGGGGGGCCAGGGGCGCTGGGGTGTGAGGGGGGAGGGTTATACCCTCTCTCCTGTGCGAGCTGGGGGGGGCCAGGAGCGCTGGGGTGTGAGAGGAGGTGGGGGTGGGTTATACCCTCTCTCCTGTGCGAGCTGGGGGGGGCCAGGAGCGCTGGGGTGTGAGGGGAGGTGGGGGTGGGTTATACCCTCTCTCCTGTGCGAGCTGGGGGGGCCAGGGGCGCTGGGGTGTGAGGGGAGGGGGAGGGTTATACCCTCTCTCCTGTGCGAGCTGGGGGGGCCAGGAGCGCTGGGGTGTGAGGGGAGGGGGAGGGTTATACCCTCTCTCCTGTGCGAGCTGGGAGGGCCAGGAGCGCTGGGGTGTGAGAGGAGGTGGGGGTGGGTTATACCCTCTCTCCTGTGCGAGCTGGGGGGGGCCAGGAGTGCTGGGGTGTGAGAGGAGGTGGGGGTGGGTTATACCCTCTGTCCTGTGCGAGCTGGGGGGGGCCAGGAGCGCTGGGGTGTGAGGGGAGGTGGGGGTGGGTTATACCCTCTCTCCTGTGTGAGCTGGGGGGGCCAGGGGCGCTGGGGTGTGAGGGGGGGGGTTATACCCTCTCTCCTGTGCGAGCTGGGGGGGCCAGGAGCGCTGGGGTGTGAGGGGAGGAGGGGGGGGGTTATACCCTCTCTCCTGTGCGAGCTGGGGGGGCCAGGGGCGCTGGGGTGTGAGGGGAGGGGGAGGGTTATACCCTCTCTCCTGTGCGAGCTGGGGGGGCCAGGAGCGCTGGGGTGTGAGGGGAGGGGGAGGGTTATACCCTCTCTCCTGTGCGAGCTGGGGGGGCCAGGAGCGCTGGGGTGTGAGGGGAGGGGGGGGTTATACCCTCTCTCCTGTGCGAGCTGGGGGGGGCCAGGAGCGCTGGGGTGTGAGGGGAGGTGGGGGTGGGTTATACCCTCTCTCCTGTGCGAGCTGGGGGGGCCAGGGGCGCTGGGGTGTGGGGGGGGGGTTATACCCTCTCTCCTGTGCGAGCTGGGGGGGCCAGGAGCGCTGGGGTGTGGGGGGGGGGTTATACCCTCTCTCCTGTGCGAGCTGGGGGGGGCCAGGAGCGCTGGGGTGTGAGGGGAGGTGGGGGTGGGTTATACCCTCTCTCCTGTGCGAGCTGGGGGGGCCAGGGGCGCTGGGGTGTGAGGGGAGGGGGAGGGTTATACCCTCTCTCCTGTGCGAGCTGGGGGGGCCAGGAGCGCTGGGGTGTGAGGGGAGGGGGAGGGTTATACCCTCTCTCCTGTGCGAGCTGGGAGGGCCAGGAGCGCTGGGGTGTGAGAGGAGGTGGGGGTGGGTTATACCCTCTCTCCTGTGCGAGGTGGGGGGGGCCAGGAGCGCTGGGGTGTGAGAGGAGGTGGGGGTGGGTTATACCCTCTGTCCTGTGCGAGCTGGGGGGGGCCAGGAGCGCTGGGGTGTGAGGGGAGGTGGGGGTGGGTTATACCCTCTCTCCTGTGTGAGCTGGGGGGGCCAGGGGCGCTGGGGTGTGAGGGGGGGGTTATACCCTCTCTCCTGTGCGAGCTGGGGGGGCCAGGAGCGCTGGGGTGTGAGGGGAGGAGGGGGGGGGTTATACCCTCTCTCCTGTGCGAGCTGGGGGGGCCAGGGGCGCTGGGGTGTGAGGGGAGGGGGAGGGTTATACCCTCTCTCCTGTGCGAGCTGGGGGGGCCAGGAGCGCTGGGGTGTGAGGGGAGGGGGAGGGTTATACCCTCTCTCCTGTGCGAGCTGGGGGGGCCAGGAGCGCTGGGGTGTGAGGGGAGGGGGGGGTTATACCCTCTCTCCTGTGCGAGCTGGGGGGGGCCAGGAGCGCTGGGGTGTGAGGGGAGGTGGGGGTGGGTTATACCCTCTCTCCTGTGCGAGCTGGGGGGGCCAGGAGCGCTGGGGTGTGGGGGGGGGGTTATACCCTCTCTCCTGTGCGAGCTGGGGGGGGCCAGGAGCGCTGGGGTGTGAGGGGAGGTGGGGGTGGGTTATACCCTCTCTCCTGTGCGAGCTGGGGGGGCCAGGAGCGCTGGGGTGTGGGCGGGGGGTTATACCCTCTCTCCTGTGCGAGCTGGGGGGGGCCAGGAGCGCTGGGGTGTGAGGGGAGGTGGGGGTGGGTTATACCCTCTCTGCTGTGCGAGCTGGGGGGGCAGGGGCGCTGGGGTGTGAGGGGAGGGGGAGGGTTATACCCTCTCTCCTGTGCGAGCTGGGGGGGCAGGGGCGCTGGGGTGTCTGTGGCTCGTGAGGCTCCGTGCCGGCCCGTTGAGGGCTCTGCGTGGCCGGTGTGGGGCTGGCACTCAGCGGTGCCCCAGACCCACGCAGAACGTCCCACTGCGTGGGAGGCGGCTCAGTGACCTGGGGCTGATGCCCTGGGGCCATGGCGGAGAAGGAGACGATTCACTAGGGCACCCAATGGATCGATCGGCGGCCGGCTGCGCACTGGCTCATTGCTGGCTATTGGCCAGGCCGGGGGGGCTCCCTGGCTGGTTCCCTGGGCTGCCCCCTCCCTCGGACGCCCTTGGCACAGGCCCCTGCGGCGGAGCTCTGCGCCCGCCAGCCCTCCCACTGGTGCAGCCTCCGGCCAACCCGACAGCAAGCGGAGCCCTGCTGGCACCTGGTAAAAGTCCTCCTGGCCCAGCAGCTGCTTGGCGCTCTCCCAGCCCGGCGCCTTGCGGAACATCAGGCACAGGGCGTCCGTCACCCTGACGATGGAGGCTGGCGGCTCCCGGTAGCTCCGTAACTCCTCGAGGTCCTGCGCCTGCAGCCCAGCCAGCGCTGCCTTGTAGTCAGTGTTCATCTGAGGGGAGGGAGAGGCAGGCTGCACCGGGTCCCCACGTACCCCTCCCCGACGGGGGGATCAGGGCAGGCTGCAGCGGGTCCCCACGTACCCCTCCCCGACGGGGGGATCAGGGCAGGCTGCACCGGGTCCCCTCGTGCCCCTCCCCGACGGGGGGATCAGGGCAGGCTGCAGCGGGTCCCCACGTACCCCTCCCCGACGGGGGGATCAGGGCAGGCTGCAGCGGGTCCCCACGTACCCCTCCCCGACGGGGGGATCAGGGCAGGCTGCACCGGGTCCCCACGTACCCCTCCCCGACGGGGGGATCAGGGCAGGCTGCACCGGGTCCCCACGTACCCCTCCCCGACGGGGGGATCAGGGCAGGCTGCACCGGGTCCCCACGTACCCCTCCCCGACGGGGGGATCAGGGCAGGCTGCACCGGGTCCCCACGTACCCCTCCCCGACGGGGGGATCAGGGCAGGCTGCAGCGGGTCCCCACGTACCCCTCCCCGACGGGGGGATCAGGGCAGGCTGCACCGGGCGCCCCACGTACCCCTCCCCGACGGGGGGATCAGGGCAGGCTGCACCGGGTCCCCACGTACCCCTCCCCGACGGGGGGATCAGGGCAGGCTGCACCGGGTCCCCACGTACCCCTCCCCGACGGGGGGATCAGGGCAGGCCCCACTGCGGTGCCCCACGTACCCCTCCCCGACGGGGGGATCAGGGCAGGCTGCACCGGGTCCCCACGTGCCCCTCCCCGACGGGGGGATCAGGGCAGGCTGCACCGGGTCCCCACGTACCCCTCCCCGACGGGGGGATCAGGGCAGGCTGCACCGGGTCCCCACGTACCTCTCCCCGACGGGGGGATCAGGGCAGGCTGCACCGGGTCCCCACGTGCCCCTCCCCGACGGGGGGATCAGGGCAGGCTGCACAGGGTCCCCACGTGCCCCTCCCCGACGGGGGGATCAGGGCAAGCTGCACCGGGTCCCCACGTGCCCCTCCCCGACGGGGGGATCAGGGCAGGCTGCACCGGGTCCCCACGTGCCCCTCCCCGACGGGGGGATCAGGGCAGGCTGCACCGGGTCCCCACGTGCCCCTCCCCGACGGGGGGATCAGGGCAGGCTGCACCGGGTCCCCACGTGCCCCTCCCCGACGGGGGAAACAGGGCAGGCTGCACCGGGTCCCCACGTACCCCTCCCCGACGGGGGGATCAGGGCAGGCTGCAGCGGGTCCCCACGTACCCCTCCCCGACGGGGGGATCAGGGCAGGCTGCACCGGGTCCCCACGTACCCCTCCCCGACGGGGGGATCAGGGCAGGCTGCACCGGGTCCCCACGTACCCCTCCCCGACGGGGGGAACAGGGCAGGCTGCACCGGGTCCCCACGTGCCCCTCCCCGACGGGGGGATCAGGGCAGGCTGCACCGGGTCCCCACGTGCCCCTCCCCGACGGGGGGATCAGGGCAGGCTGCACCGGGTCCCCACGTGCCCCTCCCCGACGGGGGGATCAGGGCAGGCTGCACCGGGTCCCCACGTGCCCCTCCCCGACGGGGGGATCAGGGCAGGCTGCACCGGGTCCCCACGTGCCCCTCCCCGACGGGGGGATCAGGGCAGGCTGCACCGGGCGCCCCACGTACCCCTCCCCGACGGGGGGATCAGGGCAGGCTGCACCGGGTCCCCACGTACCCCTCCCCGACGGGGGGATCAGGGCAGGCTGCACCGGGTCCCCACGTGCCCCTCCCCGACGGGGGGAACAGGGCAGGCTGCACCGGGCGCCCCACGTACCCCTCCCCGACGGGGGGATCAGGGCAGGCTGCACCGGGTCCCCACGTACCCCTCCCCGACGGGGGGATCAGGGCAGGCTGCACCGGGTCCCCACGTACCCCTCCCCGACGGGGGGATCAGGGCAGGCTGCACCGGGTCCCCACGTACCCCTCCCCGACGGGGGGATCAGGGCAGGCTGCACCGGGTCCCCACGTGCCCCTCCCCGACGGGGGGATCAGGGCAGGCTGCACCGGGTCCCCACGTACCCATCCCCGACGGGGGGATCAGGGCAGGCTGCAGCGGGTCCCCACGTACCCCTCCCCGACGGGGGGATCAGGGCAGGCTGCAGCGGGTCCCCACGTACCCCTCCCCGACGGGGGGATCAGGGCAGGCTGCACCGGGTCCCCACGTGCCCCTCCCCGACGGGGGGATCAGGGCAGGCTGCACCGGGCGCCCCACGTACCCCTCCCCGACGGGGGGATCAGGGCAGGCTGCAGCAGGTCCCCACGTGCCCCTCCCCGACGGGGGGATCAGGGCAGGCTGCACCGGGCGCCCCACGTACCCCTCCCCGACGGGGGGATCAGGGCAGGGCCCACTGCGGTGCCCCACGTACCCCTCCCCGACGGGGGGATCAAGGCAGGCCGCACCGGGTGCCCCATGAGCCCCTCCCCGATGGGGGGATCAGGGCAGGCTGCACTGGGTGCCCCATGAGCCCCTCCCCGATGGGGGGATCAGGGCAGGCTGCACTGGGTCCCCACGTACCCCTCCCCGACGGGGGGATCAGGGCAGGCTGCACCGGGCGCCCCACATACCCCTCCCCGACGGGGGGATCAGGGCAGGCTGCAGCGGGTCCCCACGTACCCCTCCCCGACGGGGGGATCAGGGCAGGCTGCAGCGGGTCCTGACGTACCCCTCCCCGACGGGGGGATCAGGGCAGGCTGCACCGGGCGCCCCACGTACCCCTCCCCGACGGGGGGATCAGGGCAGGCTGCACCGGGTCCCCACGTACCCCTCCCGACGGGGGGATCAGGGCAGGCTGCACCGGGTCCCCACGTACCCCTCCCCGACGGGGGGATCAGGGCAGGCTGCACCGGGCGCCCCACGTACCCCTCCCCGACGGGGGGATCAAGGCAGGCCGCACCGGGTGCCCCATGAGCCCCTCCCCGATGCGGGGATCAGGGCAGGCTGCACTGGGTCCCCACGTACCCCTCCCCGACGGGGGGATCAGGGCAGGCTGCACCGGGCGCCCCACGTACCCCTCCCCGACGGGGGGATCAGGGCAGGCTGCAGCGGGTCCTGACGTACCCCTCCCCGACGGGGGGATCAGGGCAGGCTGCAGCGGGTCCTGACGTACCCCTCCCCGACGGGGGGATCAGGGCAGGCTGCACCGGGTCCCCACGTGCCCCTCCCCGACGGGGGGATCAGGGCAGGGCCCACTGCGGTGCCCCACGTACCCCTCCCCGACGGGGGGATCAGGGCAGGGCCCACTGCGGTGCCCCACGTACCCCTCCCCGATGGGGGGATCAGGGCAGGCTGCACCGGGCGCCCCACGTACCCCTCCCCGACGGGGGGATCAGGGCAGGCTGCAGCGGGTCCCCAGGTACCCCTCCCCGACGGGGGGATCAGGGCAGGCTGCAGCGGGTCCCCAGGTACCCCTCCCCGACGGGGGGATCAGGGCAGGCTGCACCGGGTCCCCACGTACCCCTCCCCGACGGGGGGATCAGGGCAGGCTGCACCGGGTCCCCAGGTACCCCTCCCCGACGGGGGGATCAGGGCAGGCTGCACCGGGTCCCCACGTACCCCTCCCCGACGGGGGGATCAGGGCAGGCTGCACCGGGTCCCCACGTACCCCTCCCCGACGTGGGGATCAGGGCAGGGCCCACTGCGGTGCCCCACGTACCCCTCCCCGACGGGGGGATCAGGGCAGGGCCCACTGCGGTGCCCCACGTACCCCTCCCCGACGGGGGGATCAGGGCAGGGCCCACTGCGGTGCCCCACGTACCCCTCCCCGACGGGGGGATCAGGGCAGGCTGCACCGGGTGCCCCACGTACCCCTCCCCGACGTGGGGATCAGGGCAGGCCCCACTGCGGTGCCCCACGTACCCCTCCCGACGGGGGGATCAGGGCAGGCTGCACCGGGTGCCCATGTACCCCTCCCCGATGGGGGGATCAGGGCAGGCCCCACTGCAGTGCCCCACGTACCCCTCCCCGATGGAGGGATCAGGGCAGGCTGCACCGGGTGCCCCACGTACCCCTCCCCGATGGGGGGATCAGGGCAGGCCCCACTGAGGTGCCCCATGTACCCCTCCCCGATGGGGGGATCAGGGCAGGCCCCACTGCGGTGCCCCACGTACCCCTCCCCGACGGGGGGATCAGGGCAGGGCCCACTGCGGTGCCCCACGTACCCCTCCCCGACTGGGGGATCAGGGCAGGCCCCACTGCGGTGCCCCACGTACCCCTCCCCGACGGGGGGATCAGGGCAGGGCCCACTGCGGTGCCCCACGTACCCCTCCCCTGAGCGGTGGAAAGTGGGACAGGTCAGGCCCTGTTGATGTGCCCCAGGTATCCCCTCCCCCAACACGCAGGGCCAGGCAGGGCTCTCTGGGCTCCCGTGCGGCTGTGCCATTCTCCGCAGGCTCCGAGTGGTGGCGGGCAGTGGAGCGCCAGGCGTCCCATGTTGCAGAGGGGCCTGGGAGACGGCTTGGCCAGCCAGGCCATGGTCACACGGGCTAAACGGGGCTCGCGGGCTGCTGCCAGCTACGGAAACGGGGCCAGACCCAGCCCGCTGGCTGCTCTCCCCGCCCCCCGGCTCTCCACGGCTCAGGAGCCCGTGCACCTTTCTTGTGGCTGAGTCCTTGCTCTGCTCCAGTAGCTGCTGCTCCTGCGTGAGGATCTCGATGCGCGCCTCCCGGTGCTGGCAGTCGTGCGCCTGCTGCTTCTGCACCAGCTCCTCGCGCTCTGCCCGCCGCTGGCACCGGGCCGTTTGCTGTGGGGGGAGGGGAGCAGAGATGGCCCCACAATCCCCTCTGCTGCTGCCCGTCTCCTCCAGCAGCACTGGGAGCCCCCGCACCAGGCAGGGTAGGTCCAATCCTGGGCATGCCCCAGCCTGCTCTCTGCAGCACAGCACCATGGCCCTGGGACATTGCCCCTGCATGTGGGGCTGGCTTATGAACCCGCTGCCACCCGCCTGTGTGGCACTGGCCTGGCTTGCTCTCCTCCCCCCACCCCGCCCCCCCCCCCCCCGGCGTGGCTGCTCCTCCCGGGCCTGCTTTCCGGCACAGCTGGGCATGTGTCCAGCAGAGACCAATTGGTGACAGCAAATGAAGCAAACACCCAGTGTTGCCAAAGAAGTCAGGATGGCCCCAGGAGGGCTTAAAAGAGGGGCTGTCCTGGCCAGCCCAGGCTGTCTGCCCCTGTCACAGCGCATTGGGGACGCCCCGATCCTGCACCCCCATCCCCAGCAAGATGAGACTCCACCTGCCAGTAGAACAGGAGGGTTTATTGCTCCTCCCGGATACCGCCCAGCACAGACGTGATGTGGCTACAGGAGTCGGGGCCAGGCAGCCTCAGACCCCTTGGGGTGGGGTTCCCTCAGGACTCAGCTTAGTCTGCTCTCTTCATGTCATCCCAGGCAAACACTGCCCACCCCCCAGGCCCTGCCCCCAGCCAGGTGCCCGTCTCCACCTCCCTCCCCTTGTCTCCCCCCTGGGAAGAGCCTTGTCCTCTCTCAGGCTGGGCCCAGGTGTCCGGGCCAATCCGCATGTGTGTGAGTCCGTGGGAATCACAGCCCAGCGCAGGGGGACCCCGGGTTACAGAGCAGACCCCCCCCACATCACACCCCTAGGTCCGGGTGGCGGCTGGAGGTGCCAGGTGTTCCCAGTGTCTGCCCCCCTAGGCCCGGGGTGGTGGCTGGAGGTGCCAGGTGTTCCCAGTGTCTGCCCCCCTAGGGCCGGGGTGGCGGCTGGAGGTGCCAGGTGTTCCCAGTGTCTGCCTGTGACGTAGTGGGGGTACCTGGCTGGTTTCTATGCTGCTGGCTCTGGGGGATCCCCCACTGGCTGCCGTGGGGACCACGACCCAGCAAAACAGGATGAGTCACTATGCAAACCAGTGGCCAGACACCCCCCATGGAGAGGAACAAAGGAAGGTGGAATGCTGCCTTGGCTTGGGGGCAGGGCTGGAAGTTAGTGGGTTGGTTGCTGGCTGTCGGAGGGCATGGAGGAGAGCCTAGGGGAAGGGGCTGGAGTTTAGGGGCCCAGTCTCCCCCATCTCAAGGGGGCCTGAGGCATCCTAGCCCAGTTCCTGTAACCAGATTACACCTGTGCTGCGCTGTGCTGGAGGAGCAATAAACCACCCTCAATTCCACTGGCTGGTGCAGTCTGTTTGTGCCATTTCGGGGTGCAGGAGACGGGGAACCCCCAACGCGCCGTCACACTGGTGTCAGAAGTGGGATCCACTGCACCCCGTGGATGGAGCTTCCAGCGGCAAGCGACAAGGCGCAGTAGAAGCAAGAGCCCTGGAGCCAGGCGTGCTGGAGACAGAGCGAAGCGGTTCCTGGGAATCGTGGGGCGCTGCAGCACTAGACTGGTGAGTCTGCACCGAGGGGCCCAGCGGGCAGATGGCCTACGCCCAACTCTTGAAGGCAGAGCTGGTGGGGCTGTGCAGAGAGAGGGGCTTGCCTGTGCAGAAAGCAACCAAGGCCCAGCTGATTGCTCAGCTAGAAGAGAACGACCAGCCACAGGGCCAGGATCTTGTCCCCAGGGGAAGCAGCCAGACCCCCCCTGAGAGTGTGTCAGGCTCAGAGAGGGGGAGGAGCGCTGGAACCCACAGGAGAGATGAGACAGCTTCCCCCAGGAGGCCTGCAAGCTGCAGCCCATCTAGGGCAGGGGCCAGCCAAGCAGAGCTGCGGCGGCTGGAGATCCAGCTGCGGATCAGGGAATTGGAAGTAGAGGACCGAGAGAGGGACCGCCAGGACCGAGAAAGGGATCGCCAAGATCGAGAGAGGCAGCGGCAGCATGAGCTGGCCATGGCAGAGCGGAGAACCGGCGGGGCACCGGCTGCGCCAAGTGCGGATGGGCCCCAGGGTCCCAGGACTGCCAGATGCTTGGAGAGGCCCGTGGTGGCCCAATTGAAGGACATGGGTGACATAGACGGGTTCCTCAGTGCCTTTGAGAGGGCCTGTGGACTGCAACGGGTTCCCCCAGCTGACTGGCTGCAGGAGCTCATCCCCGCACTGAGCCAGGAGGCGGCCGGAGTGCTCAGTCAGCTGGAGGACCTACAGCCAGGGGATTACAACCGAGTCAAGGAGGCCCTGCTGCACAAGTTCGGGCTGACCCCCGAGATGTACAGGAAGAAGTTCCGGGGGGTACAGAAAGGGCCACGGGAGACCTATGTGGATCTGGTCTCCCGCCTGGCGCAATACTGCCGCAAGTGGGTGTCTGGAGTCGGAGCCCAGACTGCAGAGGAGCTGCTCAAGCTGGTCATGATGGAGCAGTTCTATGCAGCGTGCCCACCCAAACTGAGGCTGTGGCTCAAGGACCGGAGACCAGAGAACCCCCAGGAGGCCGGGAGACTGGCGGATGAGTTCACGGAGAGCCGGTCCGGGTGTGAACGGGAGTCCCGGAGAGAGAGGGAACCGCGCAGAGACCGGATCTCGGCTGAGCGACGGAGGGAGTCAACTACGGGGCGAGACCAAGGAACAGGTCGTCTGCGCCCCAGAGAACCAGCCAGGGCCTGGACAGAGACAGCCCAAAGCCTAACTTGCCATCGCCGTGGGCAAAAAGGCCACAAGAGGGCTCAGTGCACCAGGTCCCAGGACCGGGGACTTTCCAGGGTTAACTGGCTGGGGCGGGAGGAAGGGCAGGCTGCCCCAGAGGCAGGGGCTGGCAGGCAAACCTCAGCTCAGAGAGAGGGGAAGGATGCTCAGTGCACCTCCCCTGGGAGGTCTGATTCTCAGGAGGCGGATTTCTCCGTGTACCGGGTGGGGGCAGGACGGCCCCTGCGGAGCGAGTGCCTCATACCCCTGGAGGTGGATGGTAGGAAGGTGACGGGCTTCTGGGACACGGGGGCGGAGGTGACTCTGGCCCGATCCGACATAGTGACCCCGGAGCGGATACTACCCCACGCGCAGCTGACCCTGAAGGGCATAGACGGGTCCCCGTTTAAGGTGCCTGTAGCCAGGGTGCATCTGAAATGGGGGGCCAAGGAGGGCCTCAAGGAAGTGGGGGTGCACCCGCACTTGCCCACCGAGGTGCTGATGGGGAACGACCTAGAGGAGTGGCCCCATGAATCCCAGTGGGCTCTAGTCACTACCCGGAGCCAGAGCCAGCGGGGGGCTGACAACGTGGGTCCAGGGAAGGACTCCTGGCAGCGTCCTCAGGGTCCCATCCCAGTGGACACGGGGTCCAGCCAGGCTGGGACTCCGGACCTAGGCAGAGGTGGGGGACAGGTCCCGATCCCTGCCTCAGCAGCTGAATTCCAGGCTGAGGTGCAGGCAGACCCCTCCTTGCAGAGGCTGAGGGACCAGGCTGGCCTCCGTGCAGCTCAGCCCCGGGGGAGAGGTGGCCAGGAGAGATTCCTGCGGGAGCGTGGGCTCCTGTTCCGTGAGTGGCTCCCCCCCAGGAAGGCGAGGGCATGGAGGGTAGAGCGGCAGCGGGTCGTCCCCCGAAAGTATCGCCTCAAGCTGCTGTATTTGGCCCACGATTCCCCCGTTGGGGGCCACCGGGGGATCCGGAGCACCCAGCTGAAGCTGCTCCAGCACTTCTATTGGCCGGGAATCTTTACAGCCGTGCAGCGGTACTGCCGGTCCTGTGACTCCTGCCAGAGGGGCGGGAAGGCCCAAGACAGGAGGAAAGCGGCTTGGGGGTCTCTACCCCAGATAGACCCTCTGGGCTGGCTGAGAGAGTTATGGGAGGGGAAGTCCTCCCTGGATGGAGCGTCGGGGGTGGAAGCCGCCCTGGCTGTCCAGAGAAGGCTCGCTGGGCTCATGGCCCCGGCCCGAGAAACCCCGGCCAGAGATCAAGGCCAGCGGAAGGGTGGGTGTGACCCCCGAGGACAGGCCTGCGCCAGTCGCCCTGGAGCGGGGCGGCGAGTGGACAGAGGGAAGCCAATTCATGTGGGGCCTCGCCACGGCCGGCCTGAGTCAAGGGGAGCACCCATGTCCCCAGGGCGGGTTCCCACGCAGAGGACCCGAACTTCCCTAGGTCACGAGCGGAGTGACCCTGCTCAGTTCGCTCTCGGAGGGGGGAGAACTGTGACGTAGTGGGGGTACCTGGCTGGTTTCTATGCTGCTGGCTCTGGGGGATCCCCCACTGGCTGCCGTGGGGACCACGACCCAGCAAAACAGGATGAGTCACTATGCAAACCAGTGGCCAGACACCCCCCATGGAGAGGAACAAAGGAAGGTGGAATGCTGCCTTGGCTTGGGGGCAGGGCTGGAAGTTAGTGGGTTGGTTGCTGGCTGTCGGAGGGCATGGAGGAGAGCCTAGGGGAAGGGGCTGGAGTTTAGGGGCCCAGTCTCCCCCATCTCAAGGGGGCCTGAGGCATCCTAGCCCAGTTCCTGTAACCAGATTACACCTGTGCTGCGCTGTGCTGGAGGAGCAATAAACCACCCTCAATTCCACTGGCTGGTGCAGTCTGTTTGTGCCATTTCGGGGTGCAGGAGACGGGGAACCCCCAACGCGCCGTCACACTGCCCCCCTAGGGCCGGGGTGGCGGCTGGAGGTGCCAGGTGTTCCCAGTGTCTGCCCCCCTAGGGCCGGGGTGGCGGCTGGAGGTGCCAGGTGTTCCCAGTGTCTGCCCCCCTAGGCCCGGGGTGGTGGCTGGAGGTGCCAGGTGTTCCCAGTGTCTGCCCCCCTAGGGCCGGGTGGTGGCTGGAGGTGCCAGGTGTTCCCAGTGTCTGCCCCCCTAGGCCCGGGGTGGTGGCTGGAGGTGCCAGGTGTTCCCAGTGTCTGCCCCCCTAGGCCCGGGGTGGCGGCTGGAGGTGCCAGGTGTTCCCAGTGTCTGCCCCCCTAGGCCCGGGGTGGTGGCTGGAGGTGCCAGGTGTTCCCAGTGTCTGCCCCCCTAGGGCCGGGTGGTGGCTGGAGGTGCCAGGTGTTCCCAGTGTCTGCCCCCCTAGGCCCGGGGTGGTGGCTGGAGGTGCCAGGTGTTCCCAGTGTCTGTCCCCGTAGGGCCGGGTGGCGGCTGGAGGTGCCAGGTGTTCCCAGTGTCTGCCCCCCTAGGCCCGGGGTGGTGGCTGGAGGTGCCAGGTGTTCCCAGTGTCTGCCCCCCTAGGGCCGGGGTGGCGGCTGGAGGTGCCAGGACCTCCCTCCCGGTGGTGTCCCACTCACCTCCTTGGCTTTCTGAAGCTTCTCCTGCAGGTACTTGATGTCGTGGCTGTGCTCCTGCTGCTTCTCACTCACTGCCCGCATCTTGGTCAGAGCACGCTTCATCCTGCCCCAGAGAAACCAGAGTTCACACCCAGGGGGCATCTCAGGGCCCCCTGCCTCAGCCCCTGCTCTGCTAGCGCCGGGGGCCTCGGGGAACCTGCTCTCAGCAGGCTGGGGCGGCTTGTGGCCCCAGGGCAGAGCGGGGAAAGGAGGCCCCTGGTCCGGAGGCATGCCCCCTTTGTGCTGGGCTGTGCCCAGGGGGCAGGGCTGGCCTCTCCTCACCGATCAGCCTGAGCCCGGCTCTGCCGCTGCAGCTGAGCGGACAGCAGGAGGAAGATGTCGAGGAAATCCAGGAAAGTCTTTGGGGTGACGAGGGGCGTGCCGGGGGCCAGGCGTGCGGCGTAGCAGCGGGCCGAGCGGTGAATCAGCGCCATGGCCTTGGCAGTGCTGGCCAGCGAGCTCTCCAGGGCCCGCAGCGAGGCTGAGGCTGGCAGACAAGCGACAGTGTGAGGCCCTGGGGTGCTCCCCCGTTCTGCGCTGAGCCCAGGGGCCTGCTCTTTGCTGCCTCACCTGGGCTCTGCTGGCTGAGGGCCTCCTCCAGGCGCTGGGTAGCCACCTGCAGCAGCGCCTGGTGACTCCAGGGCTGGTACACCTCAGTGCTGCAGGCAAGGGTGAGCAGGGCTGTGGCCATGGCCGGGGGGTAGCCCAGGGGCCCGTGGCCCGGCCCTCGGCCCTGGCGCCCATCCAGCAGCAGCAGCACATGCAGCTTGCTCCTCACAAACTGGTAGAACCTGAAAGGGAAGGCAAAGGGTGGGGGACGAGAGGGGCACCCGAAGCCCCTCGGCTGATGCTAGCCCCTGACCCGCACCAGGCCAGGAGCGTGGGCCACGCGCCCCCAGCTGCGATTCCCTGCTCGCCAGCCTGTGTCCCCACAAGACAATCCAGTGGGGGGCAGGGCATTCTCCTCTCTTGCTCCCCCCATCAGAGCGCCCCCTGACCTTTGTAGGACCATTCTGGGCCTCATGGTCCTTTTGATGCTCTGGTTCTCCTGCAGCAGCTCCCTCACGATGAGCTCCGTGTCGTCCGCAGTGTACAGCCTGGGGCAGGTGCCCTCTCGCATCAGGTCCACCACCATCTGCATGGAGCCTGGCTCCAGCCCCTGGTGCACCAGCAGTGCCGTGCTCCTGCCCAGGACCCCGGCCTGCCAGCTGGCTTTCCTGAGCAGCTCCCTCACCTCCTGCTCTCCTGCCTGCCCCGCCAGCTCAAAGAGCTGGGCCTCAGCGGCGCTGGCAGCCAGCGCCACCAGGGACCTCCTGCCAGTGCAGAGGTGCAGGGAGATGAGAGCCCCATGGCCCCCGGGGCAGCACAGCACCCGCAGCAGGTGCACCAGGTGCCGGATGACTTCCCTGCACAGCACAAAGCCCCTGGGGAGGAAGGGGTGGAGCTGCTGCTGGAGGGCGCCCCAGCTCCGCTCGTGGTAGAGGTTCTCCCGGGCGCAGCAGGCTGGCAGCAGCTCCTGGCTGAAGACGATGTTGTGCACGTCCTCCCCGGGCAGCAGCAGGAGGTGGGCGGGCAGCAGAGGCTTGGTGCTCTCCTTCTTGGTGGAGGGCCTGCGCTTGCTCTTCAGGGGGGTGGCCCGGCGGGTGCTGGCCTGGCGCCCCGTGGCCAGGGGCTGCCCCTGGAAACGAGGGCGCAGAGGTAGGGAGGGTTGGCTGGAAGAGCGTGTCTTCATCTCCGTCACCGCTGCCTCCTTGAGCTGCGGGGCAGCATCCTCAGCCAGCAGGAGCTCGGGCGGGTCCAGGGCCAGGGCGGGAGCCTGCTCGATGGGGTCGCAGGCCTCGGGCCAGTCCTCGTCACTGCTGCTCTGGGGGGACGGCTCCGGGCTGCCCGCCCGCGCGCCCTCCTCGGCTCCCAGCTCCTCGGGAGCGCCAGGGCCGGCCAGCTCAGGGACGCTCCTGGCTCGGGCCCGTGGCTGGCTGGGGACCAGCCTCAGCAGGCCCCTCGTGGTGCAGAAGACACTGGCAGCCACATCCAGCACCAGCTGCCCGCCCTCCTGCTGCTCGCGCGCCGACAGCAGCGGATCACAGAAGGTGCGCAGCGACTCGTGCAGCCACAGGCGCACGGCCACCCGGGTGCTCAGCGTGAGGCTGAGGCTGATCCCTGGCTGGCCTCTCTTGGTGGTCTTGCCGGTACCCGGCTCCTCCCAGGGGCTGCTGAGGTGGATCCCAGGGCCGGGCCGCAGGAGGAAGAGGCCTTGAAGCACCTTCTCGATGTGGTGGTAGGAGAAGTGGTAGGGGTAGCAGGCGGGCGAGGGGCGAAACCGGGCCTTCACAGCCTCACACACGTCCACAGTGGCGCCCACCAGGGCTGCAGCCAGCTCTCTGTGCCTCGCCAGCAGGGGGAACTTCTCTAGCCAGGCCAGGACCTGGGGGCTGTGCATGGCGACCAGGGACTCCCTGGAGATGCGGGGGAGTGAGAGGACGCTGCAGAGCCGAGTGAAGCGAGGGGACAGGGGGTAGAAGCCAACTGCCGGAGCAGCCACCGTGCCGAAGCAATTGAACGTGGCTGACGGGATGTGTTGGAGCTCCAGGCTCTCCGTGCCGCAGACTTCGTGGTGGGACAGGGCCTGGCGCAGGGTCTCCACCAGGGGGTGAGTGCCTTGTCTGGGATCTGGGAGAAAGGACCAGCATGTCCCAGACCAGTCTGACTATCCCACACACACCACCCACAGACTCTTCTAGGGGCCAAGTGCCAGGGCAGAACCGCTCTAGGAATGTAGCCAACTCCACCTGATTGGGTCCAGGGGGAGCCGGGCCATGCAGAGCCTGGGGTACGGGGTGTCCAGGCCCAGACGGGGGGGCCGGGCCATGCAGAGCTCTGGGGTACGGGGTGTCCAGGCCCAGCCAGGGGGAGCCGGGCCATGCAGAGCCTGGGGTACGGGGTGTCCAGGCCCAGACGGGGGGGCTGGGCCATGCAGAGCCTGGGGTACGGGGTGTCCAGGCCCAGACGGGGGGGCTGGGCCATGCAGAGCTCTGGGGTACGGGGTGTCCAGGCCCAGCCAGGGGGAGCCGAGCCATGCAGAGCTCTGGGGTATGGGGTGTCCAGGCCCAGCCAGGGGGAGCCGGGCCATGCAAAGCTCTGGAGTACGGGGTGTCCAGGCCCAGACGGGGGGAGCCGGGCCATGCAGAGCTCTGGGATACGGGGTGTCCAGGCCCAGACGGGGGGGCTGGGCCATGCAGAGCTCTGGGATACGGGGTGTCCAGGCCCAGACGGGGGGCTGGGCCATGCAGAGCTCTGGGATACGGGGTGTCCAGGCCCAGCCAGGGGGAGCCAGGCCATGCAGAGCTCTGGGATACGGGGTGTCCAGGCCCAGCCAGGGGGAGCCGGGCCATGCAAAGCTCTGGGGTACAGGGTGTCCAGGCCCAGCCAGGGGGAGCCGGGCCATGCAGAGCTCTGGGATACGGGGTGACCAGGCCCAGATGGGGGGAGCCGGGCCATGCAGAGCTCTGGGGTACGGGGTGTCCAGGCCCAGACGGGGGGAGCCGGGCCATGCAGAGCTCTGGGGTACGGGGTGTCCAGGCCCAGCCAGGGGGAGCCGGGCCATGCAGAGCTCTGGGATACGGGGTGTCCAGGCCCAGCCAGGGGGAGCCGGGCCATGCAGAGCTCTGGGGTACGGGGTGTCCAGGCCCAGACGGGGGGGCTGGGCCGTGCAGAGCTCTGGGGTACGGGGTGTCCAGGCCCAGACGGGGGGGCTGGGCCGTGCAGAGCTCTGGGGTACGGGGTGTCCAGGCCCAGACGGGGGGGCTGGGCCGTGCAGAGCTCTGGGGTACGGGGTGTCCAGGCCCAGACGGGGGGGCTGGGCCATGCAGAGCTCTGGGGTATGGGGTGTCCAGGCCCAGACAGGGGGGCTGGGCCGTGCAGAGCTCTGGGGTACGGGGTGTCCAGGCCCAGACGGGGGGGCTGGGCCGTGCAGAGCTCTGGGGTACGGGGTGTCCAGGCCCAGACGGGGGGGCTGGGCCATGCAGAGCTCTGGGGTATGGGGTGTCCAGGCCCAGACAGGGGGGCTGGGCCGTGCAGAGCTCTGGGGTACGGGGTGTCCAGGCCCAGACGGGGGGGCTGGGCCATGCAGAGCTCTGGGGTACGGGGTGTCCAGGCCCAGACGGGGGGGCTGGGCCGTGCAGAGCTCTGGGGTACGGGGTGTCCAGGCCCAGACGGGGGGGCTGGGCCATGCAGAGCTCTGGGGTATGGGGTGTCCAGGCCCAGACAGGGGGGCTGGGCCGTGCAGAGCTCTGGGGTACGGGGTGTCCAGGCCCAGATGGGGGGGCTGGGCCGTGCAGAGCTCTGGGGTACGGGGTGTCCAGGCCCAGATGGGGGGGCTGGGCCGTGCAGAGCTCTGGGGTACGGGGTGTCCAGGCGGAGCCACGCAGCTGATCTATGGCCATTGGCAGCTTGGCCCGGGATGCAATGGATGACGAGGTGGGGACTCACCCAGTTCGGCCGCATGCAGGTCGTCCAGCAGCAGCAGGTAGCAGCTCTTCCCGCCCCTGGCGGCAGGGGCCCGGGGTCCTGGGAGGCTGGCCAAGGGGGCCTTGTCCTGCGTGCTGCTCAGGAGGTGGCTCTCCAGCAGATGGCGAATGTGGCTCGCGCTGAGCGCTGGCGAGACGGCCACGCGGTGGTAGGGGTGACTGGGCTGGATCAGCAGCTCCACGAAGGATGACTTGCCACAGCCTGGCTCCCCGGCCAGGAGCACTGGCTGCCTGGAGCCCAGGAGCAGGTCCAGCACGTAGAGGAGCCGCTCATACTGTGAAGCAGAGAGTGTGCCAGGAAGGGGGCAGTGGGCACCTCAGCGCGCACGTCTTCCAGCCCATGGGGCTCCGGTGGAAGAGCTCCCGGCCTTGCCCTCTAGACATGGGCTCTCCTGGCTCTGCCCACCAGCGCGATGGACCTTAGGCCGAATGGGGCAGCTCCCAGGAATCCCTGGAGGCCAGAGTGATGTTATTGGATGGCGATGTGGACATACAGAGCATTGTTGCAACCACTGTTCTAAGTCTGCCCCCTCAGACCTAGTGGACTGAGTGAGGTGTCTATGGCCAAGCTTATGGCTTGCTGGTTATGGTTCTACTGTTTGTGTGTATGTGTCGGTTTGGCTTTGTGCCTGTATTTCAAATGTTTGCTTCTGGCGCGATACCCACCAACTAGCCAGCATGCCTGGAGACTACTCAAGTTGAGTGGCCCATCAAGAAGCCCTTGACAGGCCATGGGCCTTGGGAGGTGCCAATCCACAGCTGGTGAATTTCTGTGAATGTTCAAGACCAACATGGGTGCCATGGTTATTCCATCTCTGCTGCAAGCCTGCACCGTGAACTTCGCAATTGGTGTAGGTATCTGATTCCTTTAACAGCTGTGACCCTCGGCTTGCTTGCTTTCTAGAATTAGCACCAAGGTGCTTTTGCAGTTAGATTCTAAGCTATAAATTGAGCTGGGAACGTGGCTCGTCCTCTGGGATCAGAAGAACCTTATTGGTTATTTGGTGAGACTGGTTTTCATAACCTCTCATCTGCACAAGGAGTGGTGCTGGTGATGACACTGGAGAACTAGAGTGTCAGAGGGCATTGTTTGTATGACTTGTTAGTGTGGTGAGCAGCGGTGCTCTTTGCAACTGACAAATCATAGAATCATAGAACACTAGGACTGGAAGGGACCTCGAGAGTCATCGAGTCCAGTCCCCTGCCCTCATGGCAGGACCAAGTACTGTCTAGACCATCCCTGATAGACATTTATCTAACCTACTCTTCAGTATCTCCAGAGATGGGGATTCCACAACCTCCCTGGGCAATTTATTCCAGTGTCTGACCACCCTGACAGTTAGGAACTTTTTCCTAATGTCCAACCTAAACCTCCCTTGCTGCAGTTTAAGCCTATTGCTTCTTGTTCTATCCTCAGAGGCCAAGATGAACAAGTTTTCTCCCTCCTCCTTGTGACACCCTTTTAGACATCTGAAAACTGCTACCATGTCCCCCTTCAGTCTTCTCTTTTCTAAACTAAACAAACCCAATTCCTGCAGCCTTTCCTCATAGCTCATGTTCTCTAGACCTTTCATCATTCTCGTTGCTCTTCTTTGGACCCTCTCCAATTTCTCCACATCCAAAAATCTGTGAGGTTATTGGAGTGCAACATGAACACACAAAATATTGTTGCAACCACTGATATGTGTTTGCACCAAATCTTGTATGAAGTGGGCCAAGGGAGGTGCCCAGCGAAAGCTGATGGCTTGGTGGTTCTGTTAGATCCCAAAGGCTTGGCCAGGCTATAGGGCAGGGGTGGCTAGGTAAGTGACTAGCAGCACTTGTCTGGCCATGGGCGGGGCCAGGCCACATCTCAGGAACTTTTCTGTGACCATTCAGACCAGCACGTAGGCAATGGTCACTTGCCTAACAAGGACGGGGTCAGGCAGGGAGAGGTGACTTGCTCATGTGACTAAATCGATCTGGGGCTGACTGTCACACAGGAGAACGGGGATAACGAGGGCCCTGGGATTCTGCCATTTGCATCTAACGAGGTGGGAGAAGCTGCTAGATCCAGGTCAGAATAAAGATCAGCTCTGGCCTGAAGAACTTGACGTGAAGTACGAGAAGGTTTCTCACCCTGTGCAGTAACGGAGGTTTTGCGAGATGCTTGTCCCTGTGGGTGCTCCACCCTAGGTGTTTGGGGTATGCTGCACGTCTACTCAGAGATTTACAGTAGCAGTGCCCTCCGGTGGGCCACGCATGCGAGCAAATGGCACGCCTGGTGCCACTACCCCACATGCACAATCGTCCCCTTCCTCCCTCTCTGCCCCAAAGCAGAAATCAATATGTCCCAGGGTGGGTGGTGGAGACTCACAGGGTCACCCATCTCGAAGAACCTGTTACCGCACAAGGTGAGTAACCCTCTCTGCTTTGAGGAGTGTCCCTGTGGGTGCTTCACCCTCAGTGACTTCAGAGCTGTCCCCTTAACAGGCGGGGAGTGCTTCAGCTAAATGTTCTGCTGGACTTAGTGAGGACTGTGTGGCTGCATTCAGTGCCCCATGTCAGGTAAGTCTCCAGGGTGCAATGTCTGGCGAAGGCGTGTGCAGAAGACCAAGTCGCAGCTCTGCCAATGTCCGGAAGAGGAACACCTCAGAGGTTGCCATGGCCCTTGTGGAGTGCGCGCATAGTTGGAGTGGTGGCTCCTCCTGGGCCTACTTTCCGGCACAGCTGGGCATGTGTCCAGCGGATGACCAATTGGTGACAGCAAATGAAGCAAACACCCAGTGTTGCCAAAGAAGTCAGGATAGCCCCAAGAGGGATTAAAAGAGGGGCTGTCCTGGCCAGCCCAGGCTGTCTGCCCCCTGTGACAGCGCATTGGGGACCCCCCCCGATCCTGCACGCCCAGACCCGGCCTGGTCCATCACAGTGGCATAGTCGGCAGCATACTGTGATGGGCCGGGCCGGGTCTGGGCACGTCTGAGGGGGTTCGCTCAGGGCAAACTGCTCAAATTCAGGGCTCTCTATAGCCCCCAGACTGGAGACCTTCCCAAAGAGACCACCACACCAACCAGTCTCACAGAGTGCTTCAGCTGCCTGCCTGAAGCCTCATGAGCAAAACCCCTCTGACACTCTAGCAATATCCGTGCCCCAGACAGCCCTGGGCCTCATACACAGGTGAGGGGTCCTAGCACCCAATCCCACATACCCCGAACAAGTTCTGTCCGGTTCCAAGAAACCAGCCACAGATCCCAGGTCAATTTACCCTATGGCTCTTACCCACAAGGCCACGCTGAGCCAATCCTTTAGAAGCTACCATCTAAAGGTTTATTACTAAGAGAAAGGAAAGCATGAGAGTGAGGTTGTTAAAGTATCATACGTTACATGCATCGAATCTCCCAGTTCTCAATGCAGGCTCGCAGCAGAGATGTTACAGCTGCTGGCTTAAAAGTCCTTGGTGTACATCCTATGCCAGGATGGGTCCACAGTTCTTCCCAGCTCGTGATTCCCTGCGAGGCCACATCTGGGGACAGGAGCAGATCTGAAGACCAAAATGGAGGCTGCTACATGCCATCATTATACCTCCTTCCTGGTCTCTTCTTGGCTGCAGGAGGTCACCTGGCCCGTGGCCTATCCCTGTGTTCCCTGCTGGTATCAGTCACCATTCTTGAGGTCTGTCCTTGGCCTGCAGAGGGGTATTATTCCATAGAGACTTGCTCATTAGCATGTCCATAGGCTGAGCTGCTTTGCCCATAGTTCAACCACATACAGACAAATCATTTGGTATCCACACAAAGTACATGCTTATAACTTCACACACAGGCATTATACAATTACATTAATAGCATATATGGAATCAGAAGAAAGTAGCTTCTATTTGACACCTCACATGGCCCCTTTGTACCACTTTTGGGGCCAATACCCCCTCCCCATGGGTACAGCAGTGATCTGGCTGCTCCCCTCAAAATCCAGTAACATGTCACAGTGTCTGCGTAGAGATTTACATGCCCAAGGATCTTGCAGTGGTGGAGATGAAACATCTGTTAGTTTTACGAATTGTCCTTGTCCTTTCCAAATAGAAGGCGATTGCACAGCGCACATCGAGCATGTGCCGTTTAGCTTCTTTGGCGGTAGCATGAGGCTTTGGGCAAAAGATGGGTAACACCAGAGGTTCATTGCAATACCAGGAGACGAGCATCTTTAGTAAGAACTTTGGATGTGGTCACAGAACCACCCTTTCCTTATGAAATATGGTGAAGGGTGGGTCAGCCATTAAAGCCCCAATTTGAACACGTGGCCATAGGCTCGAATAGTGCATAGGTAAGAGCTCGTAGTACAAGGTGTAGGGCGCAAGCTGGGACTGGTGTTCTAACCAGTGGAAATGTGTTTGAATGCCCTTTGAGAAGCGTTTAGTTGTGGGGTGGGTGAAGGCCATTTTGTCTTCAATGGATTGGTGGAATGCAGTTATGGCTGCAAGGTGTACCTTTAACGAGCTGAGCGAGAGGCCTGTAATGTTTTAGGTGTATCTCACCCAGTGGAATCATAGATGGATCTGCCCAGAGAAGTGTACCAGGTCTGGCAGGGCCATGTGGGAGTGATGAGTATGACTAATGCTGCCCTCGCTCTTCTCTTGTTGACTGCCTGGTGAAGAAGAGGGATTGACGAGAAGGCATATAGAAGGGCGCATTCCAAGATATTGTAAAGGTGTTCCGCAGGGAGTGTGAGCCAATGCCTGCACATGAACACTTCTTGTTCACATTGGTTGCAAATAAGTCAATCCTGGGGAATCCCCAACGTGAATACCGTGTGAAGTATGTCGTCATCCATCTCCCATTCGTAGTTGGAAGTGAGCTTCCTGCTGAGGTGTCTGCCGGAACATCGTCCTTGCCCGGCAGGTAAGAGGCTTGTTTCCGGACATTGTGGTCTATGCCCCATGACCATAGGTGTGTCGCCTCCTTGCCCAGGCAATAGAATCTGGCTTCGCCCTGCCTGTTTATGTAGTACATTGTGGCTTGATTGTCCATAAAAATCTGTACAGTGTTGCCCTGTGTCTGTTGCAGGAAGTTCTGACATGCATATCGTACTGCTCTGAGCTCCAAAATGTTGATGTGGAGGGAATGCTCATGGGACTGCCATCAGCCCTGGACTGTGAGGGGGCCTAAGTGTGCTCCTACCCCAAGAGGGAGGTGTCCATCATGATCGCGATCGTTGAGGGACTTATGCAGAAGGGTACCCTAGCGTACACATTTTTTTGATCCGCCCACCAGTCTAGTGAGCACTTAATCCTGATTGAGAGGGAAATCTGTTTGTTGATAATGGTATGATGGGGTCTGTACACCATTCTGAGTCATTGCTGCGCTGGCCTCATATGCAGCCTGGCATGCAACATCACTGATGAAGCTGCAGGCAAATTCTTACAGGAACTTGTGGGTTGGTCTGCAGCACCTCAACAAGGTGCTTGATAGTCTGGAATTGCTGGTGCAGGAGGGAGGCTATTGCTTGAGTGCAGTTGAGATAGGCGCTGATAAACTCTATGGTTTGAGCTGGTTGGAGCTTGCATGTGGATAAGTTTATTTGCAATCCAAGGGTTTGGAATAGGGACATGGCTAAGAAGACTGCCTCATGAGCCTCTTGGCTTGTGGCTGCTCTGATCAGATAGTCATTGCGATAAGGAAATATGGATATCCCTTGTTTGGAGGTGGGCGGCCATCACTGCGATAATTTTTTAGAAGACCTTTGGGACTGTGCAGAATCCGAAGGGTAGCACTGTGTATTGGAAATGTGTGGTGCCTAGTGTAAACCTCAGTTTTTTCCATTGTGCCACATGGATGAATGCATGAAAATAAGCGTCCTGGAGGTCGAGAGTTGATAACCAGTCCCCTTCATTTAGGACTGGTATTATGGTAGCTAAGGTCATCAACTTGAAGCACTGGCATTGTCTGTGACAGTTGAGCCTCCTGAGATCGAGAATTGGTATCCACCCTCCTGATTTCTTTATTGTGAGAAAATAACAGGAGTAGAAGCCTTTGCCACGTGACGTTAGGGTACGGGTTTTATGGCCCCTAGGTGGAGAAGATGCTCCATCTCTTGGTGTAGAATGCTCTCATGAGATGGGTCCCTGAAAGGGACAGGAATGGTGAGTGGGTGGAAGGGATATCAGTAAAAGGAATGCAGTATCTGGCCTTCACAATGTCTAGCACCCACTTATCGGTCGTGAGAGAGGACCAATGGTGGAAGAAGGGTAGTAGACATTGGCAGAATAGCAGATGGGTTTGGGGCTGTTCTAAATGAAGAGGCGATATCAGACTCTCGACCTGACCTTCAAAACGTTTGCCTCCAGGTTGATAGTTGAGAAGTGGTATGTTGGTCAGTGGCCTGTCTATGCCTCGTTTGTCATTGCCTCCTCCTATTATCAAAATGCTTCTGAGCTTGGTTGAAAGGGGAGGATTTGTATCTTTGATTAAAATACCTGTTCTGTTTGTGTCTGGCTGCAGGTATGTGTATCCCAAGGGAATCCTTGAGTGAGTGGAGAGATGCATCGGCAGTGTTTGCAAACAGTTTTGATCCCTGGAAGGAGAGATCTTCTACCGTGGCCTGCACTTCATGAAGAAACCCTGACAAATGGAGCCAGGAAGACCCTCTCATCATGATAGCCATAGTGATGGATCATGATGCTGTGTTGGATGCATCGAGGGAGGTCTATAGGGCCGTCCGGGTGATCAGCATTCCCCTGTTTATATGGGCAGAAAATTGTTCTTTTCTGTTGTCTGATAAGTTGTCAAGAAAGAGTGAGAGCTGTTCAAAGATGTGGTGGATGTATTTTGTCAGCATCGCTGTGTAATTTGATATACGGAGCTGAAGAGAGGCCAAAGAACAGGCCTTTCTCCCCATGAGGTCTAGTTGTTTCCATTCTTTATCATATGGGGTAGTGCATCCTTCACTATCGAGTTGGGAGGCTATCACGTTACTGGATTTTGAGGGGAGCAGCCAGATCACTGCTGCACCCATGGGGGGGTGTTGGCCCCAAAAATGGTATAAAAGGGGGCCATGTGAGGTGTTGAATAGCAGCTTACTGTCTGCTAATCCTGTGTACGCTGTTCATGTGATTGTATAATGCCTGTGTGTGAAATTATAAGCATGTACTTTGTATGGATACTGAATATTTCCCTGCATGTGGTTGAGCATTGGGCAGAGCCCGGCCTACGGACATGCTAATTAGCGAGGCCCTGTGGGACAATGGCAGTCAATGGGCCAAGGACACACCTAAAGCATGAGGGTGGACACCTGAGGGCTGCCAGCAGGGAACACAGGGATAGGCCGCTGGCCAGGTGACCTGCTGCAGCCAAGAAGAGACCAGGAAGGATGTATAAGGAGTCCATGTGGCCGACTCCATCTTGGTACTCAGCTCAGCACTTCATCCCAGAGGCAGCAATGCAGGGATCGAAGAGCCGGAAAGAACTGTGGACCCATCCTGATCCTAGGATGCGCAACAAGGACTTTTAAGCCAGCAGCTGTAACATCTCTGCTAGAGCCTGCATTGAGAACTAGGAGATTCGATGCATGTAATGTACTATCCTTTAACAACCTTACTCTCATGCTTTTCTTTATTGTAGTAATAAACCTTTAGATGTTAGATGCTAAAGGATTGGCCCAGTGTGATTTGTGGGTAAGGTCCAAAGGGTAAATTGACCAGGGATCTGTGGCTGGTTTCTTGGAACCGGACAGAACTTGTTCGGGATAGGTAAGATTGAGTTCTAAGACCCCCCCATCTGTGTATGAGGCCCGGGGCCATCTGGGGCATGGATATTGCTGGGGTGTCGGAGAGGTTTTGCTCATGAGGCTTCAGGCAGGCAGCTGAAACGCTCTGTGGGACTGGTTTGTGGCCTGTTTGGAGAGGTCACCAGTCTGGGGGCTGTAAGGAACCCCAAAGTTGAGCAAGTCGCCCTCAGCTGTGCCCAGACACAGCTTGGTCCATCACAGGGGCGGATGGGAGAATAGGAGATCTGCGCCCTGTGGGGCCACATAATATTTACAGTCAGATCTCTTGCAGACCGGTGGGATCGTGGCTGGTGTCTGCCATATGACTCTAGCAGGGTCCATAAGCACGGGGTCCATGGGTAAGGCCAGTTTGGAGGCCGGTGAGGTGTGGAGTATGCTGGTCAGTTTGTGTTGAGACTTGGGAAGGCTGACCAGGAAGACCTCAAGGACCTCCGCAACCTGCTTGTAGAGTTCTTGGAAAGAACAGAAGTCATCTCCCACCACAGGAGGTGGGGGCATGAGGGTGTTGTTGGGAGACAAGGAGGATGTGTGTGTTGCAGGATGGGAAGAAGCTGACAACTCCTTGTCACTAGATGCAGTTTCCTCTCCTTAGTAGCGCGACCTGTCAAGCGATGGCAGGGATGTTTTGCCAAAGACATCAGGATGGCCCCAAGAGGGCTTAAAAGAGGTAGGAGCAGTTGGTGGTAGGAGCAGCTGGCATGAGCTGTTGCGGATGTTGGCTCGATATGGCACCCATAAGTACCAATAGGGCCAGTTGGAAGGAAATGGCATGGGAGGGGTTAGCCATTGCAGTGGTTGTTGCTGTACTGCTGCATGATGTACTTGTGGTTGAGGCTGCCTTGGGGAGTGGGTACAAAACAAGAGCTCCTCCTTGTCATCACTTGACTACGGCGGTGCTGAGCCAGGAGTAACTGAGCGTAAGAAACTGCCAGACATGGGCGTGCTGTTGGTGCCGAACAGCGGTGTTGTGGGCACCAAAGACACCGTGAGCTCCTTTGCTTTGGTGAATTGGGCTGGTATCAGCATATGCAGTGCTGAGGGCAGCTGGGACAGAAGTGCGGCTGCTACCTGCAGTACCGAATGAGAAGGCAGTGCCCCATGCTTGTGCATCTTCAGTGCCAGGGGCACCATGGGTGCCGATGGTGCCATATGAGGCTTTGGCTTTTTTGGTGCTGGTGGTGCGATGGCCATAGACAACTTGGTCTGAGAATCATAGAACACTACAACTAGAAGGGACTTCAAGAGTCATCGAGTCCAGTCCCCTGCCCTCATGGCAAGGCCAAGCACTGTCTAGACCATCCCTGACAGGTGTCTGTCCAACCTGCTCTTAAATATCTCCAGAGATGGAGATTCTACAACCTCCCTAGGCAATTTATTCCAGTGTTTAACCAGCTGGACAGGTAGGAAGTTTTTCCTAATGTCCAACCTAAACCTCCCTTGCTACAGTTTAAGCCCATTGCTTCTTGTCCTGTCCTCTGAGGCCAAGGAGAACAATTTTTCCTCCCTCCTCCTTATGACAATCTTTTAGACTAGCCAATTAGCCCGTCATAAGACAGGATTTTCAGGTCTCTCCTCCACGTCGGTCTTCTCTCCTGAGCCTCCGGTCTCTTGCTCCGTCTCTCTCTCCTCCTCCTACTGCTTCCCCCTCTCTCTCTCAGCTCTCCTCCGCCTTCTGCCTCTCTCTCCGTCTCTCTCTTTCTCTTCTCCCCCTCCTGCCTCTCACTCTCTCTCCAGTCTCCTCTGTCTCCGTTGGGGATGCAAGCTCGTACAGGCCCTGCCCCTGGGCATGTATGTCACTGCCCCACCCCCCTTCGCCTCCTGTCGTGGTGCTCGGCTGACTTCTGCGCTGCTCAGCTGGGCCACCGCACGGAAGCAAGAGGTGCAAACGGCATCTCTCTCTCTCCTCCTGCTACTGCCTCGCCCTCTCTCTCTCTCAGCTCTTGTCCACCTCCTGCCTCTCTCTCCTTCTCTCTCTTTCTCTTCAATCCCTTCCACCTCTCACTCAGTGTTTCTCTTCTCCTCCTACTGCTGCGTCTCTCTCACTCTCTCTCTCTAGCTGTCCTCCACCTACCCTCTGCCTCCTCTGTTCTCCTATCTGTCTCCTCCACGCCCTTTGTGTCTTCTCTGCTTTCCTCCTTTTGATTCCGGTGCCCTTTCCTGATGTCAGAGATGCACGCTCGTCCAGGCCCCGCCCCCTGGCTGTTCCCTCTTGGCAGCTCTGTTGCCTCCCATTGTGGCGCTTGGCTGACATCTGCGCCGCTCAGCCGGGCTGCCGCGTGGGAGCATGGGGAGCGCAGGGCCCAAACGGCCACTTGCACTGCTTGCTCCTGCACGGTGACCTGGCTGGGTGGTGCAGAAGTCAGCCGAGCTCCATGGCGGGAGGTAACAGCGCCACCCAGAGGGAACAGCCGGCGTTTCAGTGTCACAGAGTCACAGACTTTGGGCTACTATATATATGATACATGAAAACTGTGCTCATGTCCCCTCTCAGTCTTCTCCTTTCCAAACTAAACAAGCCCAATTCTTTCAGTCTTCCCTCCTAGCTCATGTTCTCTAGACCTTTAATCATTCTTGTTGCTCTTCTCTGGACCTTCTTCAATTTCTCCACATCTTTCTTGAAATGCGGTGCCCAGAACTGGATGCAATACTCCAATTGAGGCCTGATCAGTGCAGAGAAGAACGGAAGAATGACTTCTTGTGTCTCATGTTTGCTTTTTTTGCAAGAGCATCACACTGTTGGCTTATACTTAGCTAGTGGTCCACTATGACCCCTAGATCCCTTTTGCAGGGAAAGAAAGAGTTACTCACCTTGTGCAGTAACGGTTGTTCTTCGAGATGTGTCCCCATGGGTGCTCCACTCTAGGTGCTGGTGCGTCCTCGCGCCAGCGACCGGAGACTTTTTCTATCTGTTTCTGCCACGGCACGCAGGCGCCGTGGCACCCTCTAGTATCGTTGGGACTGAAGGGCGCCTGCGTACGCGCGGCTCCTCCGTTCCTTCTCTACCCGCCAGAGTATCAGGCTCCAAGCAGGGGAAGGAGGGAGGGTAGTGGAGCACCCACGGGGACACATCTTGAAGAACAACCGTTACTGCATAAGGTGAGTAACTCTTCTCCTTCGAGTGGTCCCCGTGGGTGCTCCACTCTAGGTGACTACACAGCAGTTGTCGGCTCGCAGAGGTGGGTTTGGAGCCGTGTGGTAGTAACTGTGGATAGCACCGCTTGTCCAACCGCCATAGAAGATGCTATCAAGGTGGAGAGAGCATAGTGTTGCGCAAACGAGTGGTCAGATGACCAGGTAGCAGCGTTGCAAATGTCCTGCAATGGAACATTACGAAGAAAAGCGGTCGTGGAAGCTACTGCTCTAGTGGAATGAGCTGTGATAAGTCCAGGTAAGTCTTTGTTATGTAAGGTATAAGAGGTTTTAATACAGGATGTAATCCATTTAGAGATTCTCTAAGATGAGACTGCTTGTCCCTTAGATCTTTCAGCATATGAGATGAAAAGTCTAGGCGAGGCTCGCCAGGGTCTCATGCGATCTATGTAAAACGCCAATGCTCGTCGGACGTCGAGAGTGTGCCACACGGTCTGGATCGGTTCCGTGTGCGGTTTCGGAAAGAAGGCAGGTAAGCGTATGGATTCATTCATATGGAAGGGAGAGGGTACTTTAGGTAGGAACTTAGGGTGGGGTCGGAGTACCACCCTGTCCTGTAAAAATACGGTGTATGGAGGGTCAGCCATTAAGGCTGCAAGCTCACTCACCCTCCTACTGGAGGTAATGGCGACGAGAAAAGCCACTTTCATGGACAGATGAGACAAAGAGCAGGTCGCTATTGGTTCAAACGGGGGTTTTGTGAGGCTCTTAAGGACATGGTTCAGGTCCCAAATGGGGACTGGTGGCCGAACCGGAGGGAAGGTGTTCTGCAGGCCTTTGAAGAAACGCTTGGTCAGTGGGTCAGCGAGAAAAGAAGTGCCTCGTAGAGAACGGTGAAAAGCCGCTATGGCCGCAGCATGGACCTTGATAGTACTGAGTGCTAGGCCGGAGTGTTTTAGAGAGAGTAAGTAGTCCAATAAGGTATGTATAGGAGCAAGATGTGGTGGGCTTGCATGGGTTTGAGCGTACCATTGGGAGAAACGCGTCCACTTGTACGGGTAGGTTTTCCTGGTGGAGCGTCTCCGACTATTAATTAGTATGTGTCTCACTTGTTCTGAACAGGCCGTTTTGGCATCTTGGAGCCATGAAGGAACCAGGTATGGAGCTTCAGCTTGGGGATGTCCGGGTGAAGGGTCCGACCGTGGTTTTGAGAGAGGAGGTCGCGATGTGGAGGGAAGGGATACGGGTCTGTTACCATCATCTTGAGGAGGTAAGGGTACCATGTTCGTCTGGGCCAAGCAGGTGCCACCAGAATCACCCGTGCCTGGCTCGATCTGATCTTGTCCAGGACTCTGTGTAGGAGTGGGAGAGGGGGAAAGGCATAGAGGAGGGAGGCGTCCCATGCGATGGAAAAGGCGTCTCCGAGGGAACTTCTGCCCAGGGCTCCCCTGGGGCAGTAGAGGTGGCACTTTCGATTGTTCTTTGTGGCGAAGAGGTCGACTTCTGGTTGGCCCCAGTGAAGGAAGATCGGAGTGAGGGTGTGTCTGTCGATCTCCCACTCGTGCTGGTCCATGAACATGCGACTTAGGGCGTCTGCTGTGACGTTGAGTATTCCGGGAAGATATACAGCGGAAGGGGTGACCCCATGTGAGAGGCACCAGGTCCAGAATTTGGCGGCTTCTGAGCATAGGGAAGGGGAACGGGCGCCACCCTGACGGTTGATGTAGTACATGCAGGTGGTATTGTCTGTCATAATGGTGATGGTCTTGTGGGCTATATGGTGAAAGAAGTATTGGCATGCATATCTGACTGCCCGTAACTCGAGGAGGTTGATGTGGAGTGTTTGCTCCACAAATGACCATTTGCCTTGGGCTGTGATGCTTCCCAAATGGCCTCCCCATCCCATGAGTGAGGCGTCTGTTATAAGCGTGAAAGTGGAAGTTGGACGTTGAAAGGGGACACCGTGTAGCATGTTTTGAGGAATTGTCCACCAGAGCAGGGAGTTGATGATGCGTGGTGGAATAGCGACAGACTTGGAGAGTTGGTCTCTGGAGGGTCTGTAAACCATCGTGAGCCAGGAGTGGAGAGGTCTCATGTGGAGTCTGGCTAAACTGACGACATAGGTCGTGGAAGTCATGTGTCCGAGGATTTTGAGGCAGTGGCGGACCGTGACAGTAGGTACCGCTTGTGTTGCTCGGACAAGGTCGTGTATTATTGCAAACCTGTGTTTGGGAAGAGTGGCCCTTGCTGCGATTGTATCGAGGAGGGCGCCTATGAACTCCAGTCTTTGTGTTGGGCGTAAAGTGGATTTTGCGTAATTTACGTGAAACCCGAGACTGAGTAAAAGGGCTACCGTGGTATCTGTCATGGCCTTCGTTTAGTTGAAAGACGCAGCTTTTATGAGGCAATTGTCCAGGTATGGGAATATTATGATGCCTTGGCGTCGAAGAAAGGCCATTACTACCGATAGGGTTTTGGAAAATACCCTGGGGGCCATAGAGAGGCCAAACGGGAGCACCCTGTATTGGTAGTGTTGGGTACCCACTGTAAATCGGAGGAAGCGTCTGTGAGCAGGATGAATTGTAATATGGAAATATGCGTCCTGAAGGTCGAGAGCCGAAAGCCAATCGTGTTGGTCGAGTGCAGGAATGATAGTTGAGAGGGTAACCATCTTGAAATGGTGGTATGGAATGTATTTGTTGAGGCGCCTGAGGTCTACGATGGGGCGCCAACCTCCTGTCTTCTTCTGGGTCAGGAAGTACGTTGAGTAGAATCCCCGGCCTCAGAATTGTGTTGGTACGTGTTCTACTGCGCCCAGTTGAATGAGGTGTGAAACCTCCTGCAGGAGTACGGCTTCGTGAGCGGGGTCCCTGAAAAGGGATGGGGTAGGAGGGTGGTTGGGCGGGGTAGAGGTAAAGGGGATGACGTAGCCCGATTGGACTAGGTTCAAAACCCACTTGTCCAAGGTAATGAGGGACCATTGGTGGAAAAACGCTCGGAGGGGGTGGTGGAACTGAAGGGTAGCAGTTGGGAGGGTCGGCGGATTGGCTTCCTGGCTCTCGACCAGGCCTTCAAACCTGCTGCTTGCCGGCTGGGGGATGAGGTGTGGCATGTTGTTGTTGTTGGCGTTGTGGTCTACGACGCTGGGATCTCTGTTTGCGGAAATCATATTTGGGTTGTTGGCGGAACGGTTCTCTCGGTCGTTGGTAAGGCTGCTATCTGGTCCTTCTAAATGGAGGAGTATACATTCCTAGGGTCCTAAGGGTTGTACGGGAGTCCTTCATAGAATGCAACACCTCATCGGTCTTGGTTGCAAATAGGTTGGTCCGATCGAAGGGTAAATCCTCGACCTTTTGTTGGAGGTCCCTAGGTACGCCGGAGGCTTGTAGCCATGACATTCGGCGGAGCACTATCGCCGAGGCCGTGATTCGAGCCGTGGTGTCTGCCACGTCCATAGCGGACTGCAAAGCTGTGTGGGAAATGGTGAGGCCTTCCTGCATAATACTAAGCAGGGTTGGCCGTTTATGCTCCGGAAGATGTAGGAGGAGGTCCTGGAGCTATGAGTAATTGGCATTATCATAGTTTGCGAGCATAGCAGTGTAATTGGCCGCCCTAAGGAGCAATGTGGACGAAGAATAAACCTTTCGGCCCATAATGTCCACCTTTTTGTGGTCCCTGTCTTGTGGGGTTGTTCTTAGGTTAGGTTGTTTACCCTTATGATGTACAGAATCCACTACTAGGGAGTTAGGGGGTGGGTGGGTGAAAAGAAAGTCCATATCCTTTGGAGCGATGAAGTATTTGCGGTCTGTCCTCTTATTTGTTGGAGGGATGGATGCTGGGGTCTGCCAAATATTGTCAGCTGGGTCCATAATGGCCTCATCCATAGGGATGGTAATTCTGGAAGCAGTTAGAGGTTGAAGCGTGCGAAGGAGTCGATATTGTTTGACCTGCACCTCTTGAAGATCTTTTTCCTGCGCTACGGCAACTCTTTTAAACAACTCTTGAAACTTTTTTGTATCGTCTCCCGACAGTTGGGCATCGGTGGTGACCGCTTCGTCTGGGGAGGAGGAGGAATTGTGTAGCGGAGATCTGGTCTCGCCCTCAGAAAGGGAGTCATGGCTGCCTGAAGGAGCTGGAGAATTCGGCTCTGTGGCCGACGTGGTGGCAGGAGGAGAGGCCGGAGGTGGCCTGGAAGCGGTAGGAGAGGGTTGATGGTGAGACCTCTTTGGATGTGAGTTCCATGGTTGCCATTGGTTGGCATATGGCAGGGGTGGATAGGCATACTGGTGTGGATACTACGGATGCGGAGGGGGAGGGTATGCATATTGAACCGCAGGCATTTGCCAGGATGGAGGTCTGTGAGTCAGGCTAGAATGTTGTGATGAGAACCTGCTTCTGGGTTCGGTGCTGATGTCACTAGCTGAACGAGAAGCGGCCGAGGAATGGTGCGATCTCGCTGAGTGGATAGAGGAACCCGGGGACGGCGGTGCCGAAGAGGTGTGGCTCTGCACCGGGGATCGGTACCGGCTTCGGTTTTGGGAGGGTGCCGAGTGGAGTGGACTCGGTGGAGATGAAGGTGCCGACGTGCATCCCGGCACCGAAGTGCTAGGAGGTGGATTATCGGTGCGGGCCTTTTTCGGTGCCAAGCCCGGTGCCGTTTGGTGGTGCTTCGGTGCCGAGCGCTCTCTAGGCGGTGCCGTCGGTGCCAAGGACGGCTTAGGTGCTGTAGCGGTCGGTGCCGCTGATTTTTGTTTTGGCTCAGAATGAGCTCTCTTGTGCGGTGCCTGCGTCTTAGATCGCGGCGCACCAGAGGTTCCCGGTGTGTCCTCAGTGCTCACCCGCGATGCTGAGGGTGCCGAGGATATAGCTGGAGCTGGAGAGAGTGCGGTTTTTGATACTGCAGAGGAAGAGTGGGTAGGGGGTTGGTCTTTTTCCATACCCTTAGTCGGCTGAGGCGGAGGCGAGTCCTCTGAGGAGGGACGGAGCGACTTCTCATACAAGAGAGTCGTCAGTCTATTGGCTCTGTCACGGCGCGCCCTCGCTGTCAATTTAGAGCAATGCAGGCACTTTTGCATCTGGTGTGCCTCCCCAAGACACTTAATACAGGCGGAATGTCCGTCGGACGCTGGCATGGCATCCCAACATGTCTCGCAACGTTTGAAGCCCGGCGAGCCGGGCATGAAGGGTTGGGGAACAAGCGGCAAGCCGCAATGAGAGAAATTTTTTTTTTTAAGAACTAGTTGGGGGGGGGGGGTTCGAAAACTTGGTTGATGAGGTAACTAGGGGGTAAAACGAAGAATTTAACTGTTTTTTTCCCACAGGAATAAGGCAAAGAGAGGGCTCCGTCTACTGCCGAGGACGGTAGAGAAGGAACTGAGGAGCCGCGCGTGCGCAGGCGCCCTTCAGTCCCAACGACACTAGAGGGCGCCACAGCGCCTGCGCGCCGCGGCAAAAACAGCTAGAAAAAGTCTCCGGTCGCCGGCGCGAGGATGCACCAGCACCTAGAGTGGAGCACCCACGGGGACCACTCGAAGGAGAACTGATTGTTCCTTCCTAAGTGGAGTACTTTGCATTTGTTCTTATTAAATTTCATCCTATTTACCTCAGACCATTTCTCCAGATCATTTTGAATTATGACCCTATCTTCCAAAGCTGTTGCATCCCCTCCCAGCTTGGTACCATCTGCAAACTTAATAAGCGTACTCTCTATGCCAATATCTAAATTGTTGATGAAGATATTGAATGGAATTGGTCCCAAAACAGACCCCTATGGAACTCCACTTGTTATGCCTTTCCAGCTGGATTGTGAACCATTAATAACTACTGTCTGAGAATGGTTATCCAGTCAGTTATGCACTCACCTTATAGTAGCCTCATCTAAGTTGTATTTGCCTAGTCTATTGATAAGTAGATCATGCGAGACCGTATCAAATGCCTTAGTAAAGTCTAGAAATGTAGCCGTGTTAGTCTGGGGTAGCTGAAGCAAAATGCAAGACAATGTAGCACTTTAAAGATTAACAAGATGGTTTATTAGGTGATGAGCTTTCGTGGGCCAGACCCACTTCCTCAGATCAAATAGTGGAAGAAAATAGTCACAACCATATATACCAAAGGATACAATTAAAAAAAATGAACACATATGAAAAGGACAAATCACATTTCAGAACAGGAGGGGGATGCAGGGGGGGGGAAGGAAGGAAGGTAAGTGTCTGTGAATTGATGATATTAGAGGTGGGGAGAGTGGGATGTTTGTGAGTTAATGGTATTAGAGGTGATAATTGGGGAAGCTATCTTGATAATGTGTAAGATAGTTCAAGTGTTTGTTCATTCCTTTTTGGAGAGTGTCGAATTTTAACATGAATGACAGTTCAGAGGATTCCCTTTCAAGTGCAGATGTAAAAGGTCTTTGTAGCAGAATGCAGGTGGTTAAGTCATTGAGAGAGTGTCCTTTCTGGTTAAAATGGCAAGAAACTGTTTTTTCTTTGTGATCTTGTCTGATATCTGTTTTGTGGGCATTAATCCTTTGGCGAAGTGTCTGAGATGTTTGTCCAATGTACATAGCAGACGGACACTTTCGGCACATGATAGCATAGATTATATTTCTGGATGCACAGGAATATGTGTTCTTGATCTTATAACTCACTTGGTTAAGTCCAATAATGGTATCAGCAGAATGAATATGTGGACAAAGCTGGCAACGGGGTTTGTTGCAAGGGAAGGTACCAGGGTTGGTATTAGTGTGGTATGTCCTGTGGTTGTTGGTAAGAATCATCTTGAGGTTAGGTGGTTGTCTATAGGAGACTATGGGTCTGTCTCCCAGAGCCTCTTGGAGTATGGTATCCTGTTCCAGTATAGGCTGTAGTTTATTGATAATGTGTTGGACAGGTTTAAGTTGAGGGTTGTAGGTGATGACAAGTGGTGTTCTATTGTTGGTTTTCTTGGGTCTGTCTTGAAGTAGATGGTTTCTAGGTATTCGTCTGGCTCTTTCAATTTGCTTTTTTATTTCTCAGGGTGGGTAGTTGAGATCAAGATCTCACCCATTACCAAGATAGCTTCCCCAATTATCACCTCTAATACCATTAACTCACAAACATCCCACTCTCCCCACCTCTAATATCATCAATTCACAGACACTTACCTTCCTTCCTTCCCCCCCCCCCCCCCCCCCCGCATCCCCCTCCTGTTCTGAAATGTGATTTGTCCTTTTCATATGTGTTCATTTTTTTTAATTGTATCCTTTGGTATATATGGTTGTGACTATTTTCTTCCACTATTTGATCTGAGGAAGTGGGTCTGGCCCACGAAAGCTCATCATCTAATAAACCATCTTGTTAGTCTTTAAAGTGCTACATTGTCCTGCATTTTGCTTTAGTAAAGTCTAGGTATACCACATCTACCACTTCTCCTTTAGCCACCAGTCTCATTATCCTATCAAAGAAAGCTATCAGATTGGTTTCACATGATTTGTTCTTTTCAAATCCATGCTGGCTGTTACCTATTGTCTTATTATCTTCCAGGTGTTTGCAGATGAATTCCTTAATTACTTCATCAGACACTGGTGACTTGCAGACATCTCACTTTTCTAAGAAACATTTAATTTGTTCTTTTTTTTATCTTCTACACCTACTCCATTCCCATTAGCATTCACTATAGAATGTTCAAGTAGATGATAGAGGAGGTATCTAAGCCTTTAGCTATCATCTTTGACAAATCATGGAAGACAGGAGAGATTTCAGAAGATTGGAAAAGGACAAATCTAATGCCCATCTATACAGTGGCGGCCCGTCCATGGAGGCGAACTAGGCAGTTGTCTAGGGCGCCAAAGTTAAACGGCGTTCAGGGGTTTGGAGGCGGGGGCGCCGATCATGCGCCGATTGCGCATTTCACCTACGGCGCCAGTTGCTGGCAGCTTGTCTAGGGCCGCTCCTGCATCTATACAAAGGGAAATAAGAACAACCCAGGAAACTACAGACCCGTCAGTTTAACTTCTGTGCCAGGGAAGAGAATGGAGCAAGTTTGGTACTAGATGGTTCTGGAGTCTCCCTGTTCAGAACCCTAACTGGGGTTACAGCAAGGGGCACTTTGGATACTTGCTCTTTTTTTTTTTTTTTGAGGGAGAGTCACCTTTACCCGAGGAGTGAGACCTCTTTCTAGCTTGATCAGAGGAAGATCCTGTTAAAGTAGAGCTGGCCACCGGGACTCTTTTGGACATGGCCAGAAGTGACAGCTTGTGCGGGGGAGAGGAGTGCTCTGGGTCTGAAGCCGGTCTCACCATTTTCTCTAATGAAAGGAGTTTTAATTGAAGCTCCCATGCCTTCCATGTGCAAGCTGTTAGCTGTCTGCAATTCTGGTGCTGTGTGGTACTGTGTGCCTGGCTGAGGCAATGCACACACTGGGAATGACCATCTGAGACAGTGGTAGAAAGCCTGCAGGAGAGGCAGCGTTTGAATCCCGGGGAACCAGGCATCCCAGGGAGAGTAGAGCTGTTAGGCCAAAAACAATGGTAGTCTAACAGAGAAAGTCATTCTTCTACTTCATTTTTGGGGTTTTTTTTACAAAAAGAAAACCCTCAACTCTAAACTATCAAAAAACTGTAACACTGACTATTAACAGGGAAAGCATTCAAACTACAAGATGAGTTAGGAGAGAAACTGTGGTTCCAACTGACGCCTACGGTGATAGAGCAGGAAGTGAGAGGATGGTTGCCATGCCTGAATCACCTGCGTGGCCCACCGGAGAGCACTGCTACTGTAAACCTCGGACCAGGCACGCAGCGGTGCCCCAAACACCTGAGGTGGAGCACCCACAGGAACACTCCTCGAAGAAGAACTGGGGTGAGAAATTACAATTGTAATAATTTCTCTTACCATATGAGGCTTAGCTGGCATATTTTATTTTATCAGAGTTTAGTCACATACTTTAATCTGCCTGTCATCACCTGCAACCATTTAAATCCTTGTTTTTATACTTAATACAATCTCCTTGGTTTAGGCTTAAACCCAGTGTCAGAGGAAGTTACTCACCTTGGTGCAATGATGATTGTTCTTCGAGATGTGTATCCCCGATAGTACTCTACTGTAGGTGTTGGGCTTGTCCTGGTGCCACAAATCGGAGATTCGTCAGCAGAGGTCTGCTGGACCACGCATGCGTGTCAGGGCGCCTCGTGCCATTCACGCTGTTTCTCAGAGTGTGCGGTCCGAGACCTACCAGTTCATCCTAATTACCAAGTATCTGGAAAACATAAAGGAGAAACTCCGAAGCAGGAAGGAGGGCGGGTAGTAGAGCACCCACAGGTACACACATCTCGAAGAATAGTCATTACTGCACCAAGGCGAGTAACTTCCTCTTCTTTGAGTGATGTCCCTGTGGGTGCTTCACTATAAGTAACTACATAGCAGTGCCCAGAGAGTAATGAAGGCGGCTTCAAAGTTAAGGTTTTACCGCTGTTGATAGCACTGCGAAGGCAACTGCTGAGTCACTAATGAAGTTGTTAGGAATAGCATAATGCTTTGCAAAGATGTAGTTAGAGGACCTCGTGGCTGCTCGACAGATGTCCCATAGAGAAATTCCCTTGAGAAAAGCTGTAGATGCTGCTACTGCTCTGGTAGAATGGGCTCTTGGTACGTCTGGTAAAGGTTTGGTTTGTAACAAATAGCTACACACTGTGCACTGAACAGTGAGTTTGGAAATGCACTGTGCAGAGACTTGCCTTTAGAACGATCAGCTATCGAGATCAAAAGTTGTTGAGATTTCCAAAACAGTCGTGTCCTATCAATGTAGAAGGCCGGTACCCTGCGCACATTCTAGTGTGTGAAGTCTGGCATCCTTTTGGGAGCAGTGTGGGTTGGGGTAGAAAGAAGAAGTTACTCACCTTCGTGCAGTAACGATGGTTCTTCGAGATGGGTCCCTGTGAGTGCTCCAGTCATGGTGTCGGGCTCATCCCGGCACCACAGCTCAGAGACTTTACATAGCTGTATTCAGCCGGGTCACACATGTGTGGTGTGCAGCACATGACATTTACGCTCTTTGATCTTCATGCGCACCTGGCTTACCTGTCAGTTCCTCTCACCATTCGGCATCTGTAAGGACACAAAAAGAAACAACTCCAGAATGGGGAGGAAGGGTGGGATGTGGAGCACCCACAGGGATCCATCTGGAAGAACTATCGTTACTGCACGAAGGTGAGTAACAACTTATTCATTGAGTGGTCCCTGTGGGTGCTTCGTAGCAGTACTCGCATTGCATTCCTGGAGTTCAGGCTTGTCAATGACTGAAAGTACTGCTGAGGTCACCAGGGACTCGGGCATCCACCGCCGCACTACTGCGTAGTGGTTCATAAAGGTCAAGCTTGAGGACCATGTGGCTGCCCTGCAGATTTCCGGCAGTGAGTCTCCTCTGACAAATGCCATGATGTTGCCACTGCCCTGGTGGAGTGTGCCCTAGGTAGAATCCGAAGGGGCTTTTTGCTGATTGAGTGACACAAGGTGATGCAAGAGACTATGATGTTGGACAGACACTGAGAAGAAAATGGACTGCACTTGGAATGGTCCACTATGGATACTATTAGGTGGTCGGTCTTGCGCCAGGTCTGTGTTCTGTCTATATAGAATGCTATAGCTCGATGTACATCAAGGGTATGGAGCAGCGAGTCTCGAGTAGAGGCATGCGGCTTCGGGTAAAAGACAGGTAAATTGATGGGTTCATTGACATGAAATTGTGTCGCGACTTTAGGGATAAAGGCTGGATGGGTACGCAGTGTGACTGAGTCCTTGTTGAAAACTATGAAAGGTGGCGTTGCCATTAATGCCACCAATTCACTAACCCTACAATTCACTAACACTAACCCTATTGGTGGATATAATTGCCAATAAGAATACCACTTTCATGTTGAGCATAGATAATGACGTGATGACTAGTGGCTCAAAGGGTGGGTACATTAACACGTCGAGGACCAAATCCAAGCTCCAAGTTGGAGGCACGGGTCTTCGCGGGGGCTTTAGATTTGTTATTCCCTTAAGCAACCTCTTGGTCATGGGATGAGCAAATGACCTTCAGTGGTGGCATAGAAGGTGGTGGAAATATTATCACATCCCTACACTGTAGGTGAGCAGCTATTACTGCCACGGTTTTTGAAAACACCCTGAGAGCCGATGCGAGTCTAAATGGTCGCACTCGGTATTGGAAATGATCATTTCTGATGGTGAAATGGAGAAAACGTCTGTGAGCTGGATGTATCGCTATGTGAAAATATGTCTTGCAAGTCGAGGACTGCAAACTAATCGTCCTTCTCTGGTGACGGTATTATTTTGGAAAGGGTCACCATCTTGAACCTTTGGCAGCAGAGGTATTTGTTCAGCTTCCTGAGGTCGAGGATAGGCCTCCATCCTCCAGTCTTTTCCTTCAACAGGGTCTCGTGAGCAGGGTGCCTGAAGAAGGATGGGGTTGGTGGATTTGTGGGTGGTGAAGGGGATGGTGAGCCCAGATACCACAAGTTGTAATACCCAGTGGTTTGATGTAATCACTGCTCACTGATCTTGAAAAGGTCAAAGTCGATGGTGGAAGAAAAGGTGAGTGACTTGTTGATCCGTCACCGTAAGGACCTGTTGCATGCCCTTGACCGAACCATCAAACTTGCTGCTTGGAGTTTTGTTGATTGCCCATATGGGATGGTTGAGGCCATCTATATTGCAGGTCTATGGGCCGCTGCTGCTGCTGTTGTCTTTGATGGGGTAATCGTACCTCCCCTGGTATGGGTAGTATCTCTTGAGTCGAAAGGGGTGTGTGTACATCCCCAGGGTGCGGAACTTAAAAAACTTTTCCGGCGTGGAGGACCTCATCCGTCTTTTCTGCGAACAACTTGTTTTTGTCAAAAGGGAGATTTTCCACTTTCATGTGAAGCTCCTTTGGAACTGCTGCGGAAGTAAGCCAAGAAGAATGCCTCATTGCTATCGCAGTTGTAGTCATGTGGGCTGCTGTGTCTGCCACAACCAGCGAGATCTGCAAACTCGCTCGTGCCACCACAAAACCCTCTTGCACAAAAGACTTTAAGAGGGGACGCTTGCTTTCTGGCAGGTATTGAAGAAGCTGTGCTATCTTTTCAGAATTGTCAAAGTTGTGATTTGATTACAAGGCAGCATAATTAGAAATACATAGGAGCAGGGTTGCCAAGGAGTATACTTTCTTGCCGAATATGTCTAGCTTTTTGACATCTGGTGTTGTCTTATACTGCAGTGTTTTGGCCTGCTGCTGTGCTGCGTCTACCACCAGTGAATTCGGCTGTGGGTGGTTAAAGAGGAATTCTAGATTCTTGGAAAGGACAAAATATTTCTTGTCCGCTCTCCCGCAGGTTGATGGCACCGAAGCTGGTGTCTGCCAGATGATGTCTGCCGCTTCCATAATAGCTTCAACAATAGGGATGCAACTTTCGCGCTCTGCCTTCGGTGCAAATTTTTCAGCAGTCAATGCTGTTTCGTTTGCACTTCTGTTAGCTGGATTTCCTGGGACTGAGCCGCACGCTTGAAGAGGTCCTGGAACTGTTTAAAATCGTCCGGTGGAGACGTGTCCGCTGGGAAAACTGCCTCACCGGTGCAGAGGATGAGCAGCCAGGAATTGGATTTTCAGTCTGTTGGTCCTCCGCTTCCAACAATTGTCCGTCTTCCAGGTCCAACTTTTGTGTTGTGACGCCTGGGCTGAGCATTGGAGAAGTCAGGTGACGACTATGGTGTTGCTGTGGCGGAGACTGCCCTGCTGTCAGTGAGTTGTCGCGTGAGGGTTGTTGGTGCTGTCATGTTCTCAGATTCTAAAGAGCTCTGCCGCACCCATGTGCCCCAAAGGTCTATAAAAAGGGGGCCATGTGAGATGTATATGCTAGTCATGTACTTCTATGATATTTGTAGGTGGAGTTATAAACATGGACTCTGTAGGGATGCTGGAAAATTCTCTGTCTGAGGCAGAGCAATGGGCAAGGAATGTTCAGCCCATGGCTATGCTAATTAGTGAGGCTCCAGTGACAACAGATCTCTAAGTGCCACAGACACACCTGGGGAATGTCTTGATATCTGCAAGCCAGCCAGGATAATGTTTGTTGACTTGGGACACAGGGATAGGTCAATGGACCATGTGACCTGCAGTGACCTGTTCTGGCCAGGAAGATGCCAAGAGAAGTACATAAGTGCCATGTGGCACCCTCCATCTTGGTCTTCAGTATTGCTTCTGATCTCAGATGCAGCCTTGCAGGGAACAATGAGCCGGAAAGAACCATGGACCCATCCTGACATAAGATGAACACCAGAGACTTTTAAGATAGCAGTTTATAACATCTCTGCTAAGAGCCTGCTTCGAGAACTGGGAGATTCAATGCATGTAATGTATTATTCTTCAACAACCTTACGCTCACGCTTTTCTTTCTTTTAGTAATAAACCTTTAGATTTTAGATTCTAAAGGATTGGCTCAGTGTGATCTTGTGGGTAAGATTCAGAGTATAAATTGACCTGGGATCTGTGGCTGGTTTCTTGGGACTGGAAGAACCCATTTGGGGTAGGTAAGATTGGGTTCTATAACCCATCACCTGTGTGTTAGGCCCAGGGCTGACTGGGACACAGGAAGAGCTGGGGTGCCAGAGGGATTTTGTTCGTGAGGCTTCTGGCTGGCCAGGTAGGCAGCTGAAGCACTCTGACTGGTTTGTGGCCTATTTGGGAAGGGCCTCCAATCAGGCGTTGTAAAGAGCCCTGAGTTTGAGCAATTCACCCTGAGCGGACGCCCTCAGCTGTGCGCAGACCCGGCCCGATCCGTCACAGATGCACACGGTGATGGGAGTGTGAACAAGACGAGTACGGAGAACCATGGCAATGATCATAATATCAATCCGATGGGTGAGGTGACGAACACCTGGATGATCTACAACTGGTATGTCACCTCTTGTAGCTGGCAAATGGAGAATAGTGATAGCGTGGTGACCGTCTGTATGGTGGAGAGTAGGATTGGTGCCTGTAGTAGACACTGTAGCGTGGGTGTCCATGTGGGGAATAGTGTCTGTGATAGAACTTCTGTCTTGGGCTGTGGTGCCGGTAGGCACGGCGCAGAGGTGACACATACATTGGGGGAGAAGGGGAAGGACTTGGTGAAAATCTTGGAGAAGGGAAGTGGGGAGTCCCCTGTCTCTGCATTTTAGCAGATGCCTTCTCCAGAGGCTCTGCTCGTATCAATGCCGGCTCCAGCTCCTGCTCTAGTGTCGGTGTTTGAGTAAGTTGCGGAACCGCTGTATTTGCCGGTGCCGGGGCTGTTTGTAATGTGGGAGTACCACATGGCACTGGCAATGGAGCTTGCTGTGTTGACAGTGCTGGAAGAGTTCCCTCTGGTCTTGCTGCTGTCCGTGTGGGTAGCTGCTGCTTTGGTGCCGCTTGCAGAACTTAACAGAGTGGTGCTTGTAGTGCGGGAGCCGCTTGTCGGCACCACGGCTGCTTTTGGCGCCAAAGAGGCTCTTTTGGATGCCGCAGCCTTCTTCAGTTTTGTCCCCGACCCAGGTACTGAGGGTTGCGGGACAGAGCCAGAGGACCCTGGCTTATCTCCCGACGTCCTCTTAGGCAGGAGCGATCTGGCAGGGGAGATCTTTTATCTGCCAGCAGTTCAGGGGAAGAGACCCTTCTCTTCTGGGTCCCCCCAAGTTGTCCAGCATTCACAGTATCAGGGTCCAGCACCTTGTCCAGAAGGAGCATCTTGAGGTGCATTTACCTGTCTCAATGAGTGCGGGCTGTCATTTTTGAGCAGTGCCTGCATTTTTGGGGAATGTGGTTGTCCCCTAAACAGCATATACACTCTGGGTATGTCTACACTACCACCCTAGTTCGAACTAGGGTGGTAATGTAGGCAACCGGAGTTGCAAATGAAGCCAGGGATTTGAATTTCCCGGGCTTCATTTGCATCTTGCCGGGCGCCGCCATTTTTAAATGTCCGCTAGTGCGGACTCCGTGCCGCGCGGCTACACGCGGCACGGACTAGGTAGTTCGGACTAGGCTTCCTCTTCCGAACTACCGTTACTCCTCGTGGAATGAGGAGTAACCATAGTTCGGAATAGGAAGCCTAATCCGAACTACCTAGTCCGTGCCACGTGTAGCCGCGCGGCACGGAGTCCGCACTAGCGGACATTTAAAAATGGCGGCGCCCGGCAAGATGCAAATGAAACCCGGGAAATTCAAATCCCTGGCTTCATTTGCAACTCCGGTTGCCTACATTACCACCCTAGTTTGAACTAGGGTGGTAGTGTAGACATACCCTTTGAATGCCCATCCGAAACTGGCATGAGCTCACCGCATAGGGCACACTTCTTAAAGCCTGGAGATCCAGCCATGACTGGCTTAAAGTTTTTCTGTTAAATTCCATGAGCTTCAAGAACGTGCTAACAAATCTCTTTTCTTCTTTTTTTTTTTGTAGATAAGAGAACAGTGAACAAAAGGGATAGCTATTTACAATTAACTAATTATAGATCCCCTGAGGGGAAGGAGAATTGCTGAAGGGATGAGAGAATAGAAGCTCCGTCTGTGGCCAGGGATGGTTGAGAGGAACTGACAGGTAAGCTGGGTGCGTGCGAAGTTCAAAAAGCACGAATGTTGCATGCTGCACACTGTGCACGCGTGACCCAGCTGAATACAGCTATGCAAAGCCTCCAAGCTGCGGTGCCAGGATGAGCCCGACACCATGCGTGGAGCACCCACTGGGACCGCTCAAAGAAGTTGGTAGGATGTTAGTCGGAGTTTATTTTTGGCACAAACGATTGTTGGGGTCAGAGTATAACCCCTTGGCTTGTAAATATTGTGTAAGAAGGTGTGGCAGAGAGGGCGGCGAGCTCCCCCACCTGTCGTGCAGATGTTATAGCTAACAAAAAACCAATCTTGGTGATTAATAGCGACAGAGGACAGGTCACGAAGGGAGGTTGCGTTAGGGCATCCAAGACAAGTCCTAAGTTCCATGGGTGAGGCAGATCTCTGCGTGGTGGGTAAAGGTTTGCCACCCCTTTCATGATCCTCCTGGACAATGGGTGAGCGAATATAGAATACCCGTCTATTGGCAGTCAGAAGGCGGTGAGCGCAGCAAGTTGAACCTTGAGAGAAGACAGCACTAGACCAGAATGCTTTAAATGCAGGATATAATCAAGAATGCGATGGATGGGGGCCAAGGTCGGATCCAGACTATTGTGTGTGCACCAGGAACAAAACCTGCACCATTTGTGCAGGTAAGTAGTCTGAGTGGTGGACCTTCTGCTTTGGATCAGGGCATGTTTCACCTGCTGGGAACAGAGCATTTCTGAGACTCAGAACCAACTAAGAACCACACTGTGAGGTGAAGGTGGTCGGGTTGAGGGTGCACTAGCGTTCCTGGATGCTGGGTCAACAGGTTGTGGTGTCTGGGTAGGCGACATGCAAAGAAGGTAGGGCAGCAATGTCAGACACAGCCAAAAGGGGGTTCTGAGGGTTACCATTGTGTTGTCCCTGGAGATCTTTTCTACGACTCTCGGTATCATGAGAGTCAGGGGAAAGGCATACAACAGGTGTGTGCCCCAGTCAAGGAGGAATGCATCCCCCAGGGACACTGGACCAATGCCCGCTCTGGAACAGTAATAGTGGCACTTCGCATTCTGGTGTGTGGCAAATAGGTCTGTAGCTGGGAACCCCCAGAGGGAGAAGACTCTGTGTAGCACCTGGGAATATAGTTTCCATTTGTGGTTCGTAACAAAATATCTGCTGAGCATTTTGGCAGTGATGTTGTCCTTGCCAGGTAGGTATTATGCTAAAATTGTGATGGCGTGGTGGATACACCTGTTCCATAGGTGTATTGCCTCTGCACAGAGGGAACGCGACCAAGCCCCTCCCTGATTATTTATGTAGAAAACCGTGTTCATGTTGTCAGTAAGCACCCTGATAGCGCGACCTCAGGTAAAGGTGAGAAAGAGCTTGCATGCATTGAAAACCGCTCTCAATTCTAGGAGATTGATATGGAGGGAGGCTTCTTGTATCGCCCACCAGCTCTGAACGTGATGACTGTTGAGATGTGCTCCCCAGCTCATCAAGGATGCGGCGGTGGTAATTTGTATTGTGGGTTGGGGTCAATGGAAGGGTACACCTGCTAACATGTTGGCAGGGACAGTCCGCCAACTCAAAGAGTTTACCACTCTTGTTGGTATAGCGCAGGGGTGGCCAACCCATTAGAGACAAAGAGCCAAAATAGTGGTGGATAGAGTGTGAAGAGCCACATACCGGGGGAGAAAGTTGTTAAGCAAAAAAAAAAAAAAGCCACACCAGGGGAAAACAGATGCCGGTACACCATGCCAGGGCATACGGTCACAAAAAAAGAGGAAGGAGTAAGAGGGGCAAGCTCTGGAGCTCTGGGAGGAATTTGGGGGCAGGAGGAAGTAGAGAAGAGGATGCTGGCTCAGAGAGGGGGCTCCAGGCTGGAGAGTGTTGGGGTGCTGAGCAAGCCACAGGCTTGTGGCTGTGAGGCTGCAGGAGTTTGGGCTGGGATGCATGAGGGGCTCAGGGTAGGGAGGCTGGGAGTATGATGGGCTCAGGACACAGATTTGCAGTGTGTGGATGGTGCAGGAGTGTTGTGGCAAAAGACTGGGGATGTGTAGGGGATGTGTGGGTGCAGGAGTTTGGGGATGTGAGAGGCTCAGGACAGGGGGTTCCAGTGTACGATGGGCTCAGGTTTTGGGTCTGGGGGGTACAGGAGTGTTCTGATGCTGCGGCCTGATGGGGGTTGGCTCCAGTTGGGAGCTTGTTGGCCAGGCTTAATTTTTAAATAAAATATTATGTCAAACACAACATGTTTCAGCGTTGTATTTATTTATGGGAGGGGCGGGGAACCTGTTTTGAGTCAGGGGTCACTGACCCACAGAAAAGTCAGTCAGGCCCACACAAGTGAGATACAAAAACACAACCCCTCCAAACCCCACTAATGTGGCCCCAGCTGTGCTGGTGGGGGCAAGGGACAGGGTGCCAATGGGTGCTGGGGCAGGGAACAGGCCACTTTTCCGGAATCAGCCGCTTTTCCGGAATAAGTGGCCCAGTGTAGACACAGCCAAGGTGTTTGGGTAACATACCTGTCAGGAGGGATATGACTGAGTCCTTGAAAGACTGGCAGAAAGTGTCTCATACTGATGGAGGATTAAGAAAGACAATGCGAATCCCAAGGACTGAACACTGACATCTAACAGACAACTCTGGCAGGGAGAATATGGTAATTGAGCAGGTGTCCTGCAGGAAGAGAACAGGCCAAGAGACAAAAGGCTAAGATAAGAGCTGGCCTTTTAAGATACAAGGCACTCCTCTGAGACTGACAAAGACAGGGAAGAGAAAAGAGTCAAAATGGATTGTATAGCAGCTTGGTTGCCTGGAACCGTGAGGTTGCACCGTCTGAAATATGTCTTCACCCTGGCTTCTCCATAATAACCTGAGGACTTGTAGTGTAAGGATAAAGCCTTTGTCTGCAATCAAATTAAAGGAGCAGCAGCCATTAGCTCTAAAGCAGGGAGTCACATGCTCATATTCTGTCTAAATTACATTAAAATAGTTTCATACTTGCCTGTGAAGGAGACTCTGTCTTTATTTATGAGAGGGGCGGGGAACCTGTTTTGAGTCAGGGGTCACTGACCCACAGAAAAGTCAGTTGGGGCCACACAAATGAGATGGAAAAAACAACCCCTCCAAAAAAACCAAGCCTCATTAATGTGGTCCCAACTGTGCTGGTGGGGGCAGGAGATGGAGCGCAGGGGCAAGGTGCTGGTGGGTGGGGGGTAGGTGGGAGGGTGCTGGGGCAGGTGGCAGAGGATAAAGTGCTGGTGGGGGGGGTCTGGCCAAGGGGAGAAGAAAGGGACAACTCAGCTGGTATCTGGGGATCCTGGGTCTAAGGAAGCACACGGGCTGCTTTTCCCCTCTCCTCTCCTCCCCTCCCTTCCCCTCCCATAAACAGCTGGCACGCTTCCTGAAACACCAGGTCTGTCGCTGGGCTGTGGACTTCCTCCTCCCTGCTGCCTGCCTGTGCAGGGTGTGTGTGCACGTAGGAGTCTCGGGACTGCAGGCCAGCTCCAATTTCTCAGGAAGCGCGTGCTCTTCCTCTGCTCCCCACGACAGTCACGTGCTTCCTGAGAAGTTGGAGCTGGCATGCAGTCCCAGAATTCCTACTCTCCCTCCCCCCGCTCTATCCCAATCTGCATCCCCTCCCCTCCCCCAGAGCCAGCTGCCTCCCTGCTCTAACTGAATCCCCCTCCCTTCCCCTTCCCCAGAGCCAGGCACTCCCCCACCCCCACTCTAACCCTACCCCTCTCCTCTCTCAACCTAATGCCCGGATCCCAGAGCCGCCACTGCTACTGTCATGTGCATCTCCCTCTAGGTGCTGGGGCGTGTACGCTGAGTAGCCGGCTTTGAAGAGCATGTGCTGGCTGGGATGCCATGCGCACCTGCTCCCAACCCAAAGCAGTGGCAAATTTTTAAAGTGCTTGTACACAAATGCTAGGAGTCTGACTAATAAGATGGGTGAACTAGAGTACCTCGTATTAAATGAGGAGATTGACATAATAGGCATCACTGAAACCTGGTGGAATGAGGAAAATCTGTGGGACACAATCATACCGGGATATAAAATATATCGAAAGGATAGAGCAGGCCGGGTGGGTGGCGGAGTGGCACTGTATGTGAAAGATAATGTAGAATCAAATGAAATAAAAATATTAAGTGAATCAACATGTTCCATAGAATCGCTATGGATAGTAATTCCATGCTCCAATAATAAGAAATTAGCAGTAGGGATATATTACCGACCACCTGACCAGGACAGCGATACTGACATTGAAATGCTGAGGGAGATTAGAGAGGCTACCAAAATAAAGAACTCTATAATAATGGGGGATTTTAATTACCCCCATATTGACTGGATACATGTCACCTCAGGAAGAGAAGCGGAGATAAAATTTCTCAATGGCTTAAATGACTGCTTCTTGGAGCAGCTGGTGCAGGAACCCACAAGGGGAGAGGCAATTCTCGATTTAGTCCTGAGTGGAGCACAGGATCAGGTCCAGGATATAACCGTTACAGGACCACTTGGGAATAGTGACCATAATATAATAACATTCAACATCCCTGTGGTGGGAAGAACACCTCAGCAGTCCAGCACTCTGGCATTTAATTTCAGAAAGGGGAATTACACAAAAATGAGGAGGTTAGTTAAACAGAAATTAAAAGGCACAGTGACTAGAGCCAAATCCCTGAAAGCTGCATGGAAATTTTTTAAAGACACCATAATAGAGGCCCAACTTAAATGTATACCCCAAGTTAAAAAACATAGCAAGAAACCTAAGAAAGAGTCACCGTGGCTTAACCACCATGTAAAAGAAGCAGTGAGGGACAAAAAGGTATCTTTTAAGAAGTGGAAGTCCAATCCTAGTGAGATAACTAGAAAGGAACATAAACACTGTCAAATCAAGTGTAAAAATGTAATAAGAAAAGCAAAAAAAGATTTTGAGGAACAGCTAGCCAAAAACTCAAAAAGAAATAAAATGTTTTTTAAGTACATTAGAAGCAGGAAGCCTGCTAAAAAACCTGTGGGTCCCCTAGATGATCGAGCTATAAAAGAAGCAATCAAGGACGATAAAGCCATTGCGGAGAAACTAAATGATTTCTTTGCTTCAGTCTTCACGGCTGAGGACGTTGGGGAGATTCCCGAATCTGCACCGTCCTTTGTGGGTGATGAATCTGAGGAACTGTCCCGGATTGAAGTGTCATTAGAGGAGGTTTTGGAGCAAATAGAAAAACTTAATGTTAACAAATCTCCGGGACCGGATGGCATTCATCCAAGGGTTCTAAAAGAACTCAAATGGGAACTTGCTGAACTATTATCTGTGGTTTGTAACCTATCCTTTAAATCGGCTTCTGTACCTAATGACTGGAAGGTAGCCAACATGACACCAATATTTAAAAAGGGCTCTAGAGGCGATCCTGGCAATTACAGACCGGTAAGTCTAACTTCAGTACCGGGCAAATTAGTCGAAACAATAGTAAAGAATAAAATTGTGAAGCATGTAGAAGAACATAATTTGTTGGACAAAAGTCAACATGGTTTCTGTAAAGGGAAATCCTGTCTTACTAATCTATTAGGCTGTGTCTACACTGGCACCTTTTTCCGGAAATGCTTAAAACGGAACAGTTTTCCATTATAAGTATTTCTGGAAAAAGAGCGTCTACATTGGCAGGATGCTTTTCCGGAAAAGCCCTTTTTCCGGAAAAGCGTCCGTGGCCAATGTAGACGCGCTTTTCTGGAGAAAAGCCCTGATCGTCATTTTCGCGATTGGGGCTTTTTTGCGGAAAAGACTACTGTGCTGTCTACACTGGCCCTTTTCCGGAACAGTTTTCCAGAAAAAGGACTTTTGCCCGAGTGGGAGCAGCATAGTTTTTCCGGAAAAGCAGCTGATTTCTTACAGTAAATCGTCACTGCTTTTCCAGAAATTCAAGGGGCCAGTGTAGACAGCTCGCAGCTTATTCCGGAAAAGCAGCTGCTTTTCCGGAATAAGTGGCCCAGTGTAGACACAGCCTTAGAGTTCTTTGAAGGGGTTAACAAACATGCGGACAAGGGGGATCCAGTAGATATAGTATACTTAGATTTTCAGAAAGCCTTTGACAAGGTCCCTCACTAAAGGCTCTTGTGTAAATTACATGGCCATGGGATAAGAGGGAAGGTCCTTTCTTGGATTGAGAACTGGTTAAAAGACAGGAAACAAAGGGTAGGAATAAATGGTAAATTTTCAGATTGGAGAGGGGTAACTAGTGGTGTCCCCCAAGGGTCAGTCCTGGGACCAGTCCTTTTCAACTTATTCATAAATGATCTGGAGAAAGGGATAAGCAGTGAGGTGGTAAAGTTTGCAGATGATACCAAACTATTTAGGATAGTCAAGACAGAAGCAGACTGTGAGGGACTCCAAGAAGATCTCACCAAACTGAGTGATTGGGCAACAAAATGGCAAATGAAATTTAATGTGGATAAGTGTAAAGTAATGCACATTGGGAAAATTCAACTATATGTACAGTATGATGGGGGCTAATTTGGCTACGACAAATCAGGAAAGAGATCTTGGAGTTATCGTGGACAGTTCTCTGAAAACTTCTACACAGTGTACAGCGGCGGTCAAAAAGGCAAATAGGATGCTAGGAATTATTAAGAAAGGGATAGAAAATAAGACCCAGAATATCTTACTGCCCCTGTATAAAACTATGGTACGCCCACATCTTGAATACTGTGTACAGATGTGGTCTCCTCACCTCAAAAAAGATATTTTGGCCTTGGAAAGGGTTCAGAAAAGGGCAACTAAAATGATTAGGGGTTTGGAATGGGTCTCATATGAGGAGAGGTTAAAGAGACTGGGACTTTTCAGTTTAGAAAAGAGGAGACTGAGGGGGGATATGATGGAGGTCTATAAAATCATGAGTGGTGTGGAGAGGGTGGATAAAGAAAAGTTATTTATTAGTTCCCTAAATAGAAGAACTAGAGGACACCAAATGAAATTAATGGGGAGCAGGTTTAAAACTAATAAAAGAAAGTTCTTCGCACAGCGCATTGTCAACCTGTGGAACTCCTTGCCAGAGGAGGCTGTGAAGGCTAGGACTATAATAGGGTATGTCTACACTACCCCACTAGTTCGAACTAGGAGGGTAATGTAGGCATACCGCACTTGCAAATGAAGCCCGGGATTTGAATTTCCCGGGCTTCATTTGCATAAGCGGGGAGCCGCCATTTTTAAAACCCCGCTGGTTCGAACCCTGTGCAGCGCGGCTACACGGGGCACGAACTAGGTAGTTCGAAGTAGGCTTCCTAGTTCGAACTACCGTTACTCCTCATTTCACGAGGTTAGGTCCATAAAAGGCTATTAGCCAGGGGATAAAATGGTGTCCTTGGCCTCTGTTTGTCAGAGGCTGGAGAGGGATGGCAGGAGACAAATCGATTGATCATTGTTTTCGGTCCACCCTCTCTGGGGCACCTGGTGCTGGCCACTGTCGGCAGACGGGACACTGGGCTAGATGGACCTTTGGTCTGACCCAGTACAGCTGTTCGTATGTAATCCCTCTCCCCTCCCCGAGCCAGGCACCCACCGCTCCATTCCAATCGTCCTCCCCTCTCCTCCCTCCACAGCCAGGCACCCTCCTGCGCTCACCCAAGTCCCGGAGCTGGAGCCGCCGCCGCTGCTGCTACCACCATGTGCCTCTCCCTGCAGGCTCAGGGCACATGCGCTGAGTGTCTGGCCTTAAGCATGAGTTGGCTGGGACGCCAAGGGCAGAGGGCCAACCTTGAGCACGTTCTGGCTGGGACGCCAAGTGTGAGGGGCAGGAGGAGAGGGGACGTGAGCATGAGCATGAGCACAATGGCAGCCATGAGCATGCACTGGAATGTGACTCAGAGTGGCCTGGCCATGAGCAACCTTGTGCGGAGTGGCCAGCCTGACGATAAGTTTTTAATAAAAAAAATGTAATCAGGAACTGCTATTTTTTCATCAAAGAGCTGCATGCGGCTCGCGAGCCGTGGGTTGGCCACCACTGATATAGCGAGACTCTTGTGAACATCGTGCCTGCCAGGAACATAGACCAAGGCTAACCAGTGTTGGAGGCACCGAAGGTGAAGCCTGGAATGGGCTATGAGGTATGTGGTAGCTGCCATGTGTCCCATGAGTAGGTGATAGGTGAGTTCAGGGATGATGGGGCTTGTGGTGAGGACCTGTACCAGGTCCTGGATAGCCTGAAATCTGTTTATAGGCAGGTAAGCTCGGGCAGTGGATGAGTCTAGGCGCACTCCAATGAATTCGAAAGATTGTTGAGGTGTCATGGACAATTTTGGGAAACTGATTATGAGACCAAAGGCTTTGAAGACTGCCGTCACTGATGCGTGTTGTCGAAGGATGGGCCCTTGATCAAACAGTTGTCGAGATAAAGGAAGATAATAATCCTGACCCGACGGAAGTGGGCCGCGACAACTGCAAGGGTCTTTGAAAACACTGTGGATGCTGAAGACAGGCCAAAGGGTAAGACTCTTTATTGGAAGTGTTTGGTTCTGATCACAAATCTCAGAAAATGCCTGTGTGCTGGGTGAAATCGTGACGTGGAAGTATGTGCCCTGAAGGTCAAGGGACGCAAACCAATCTCCACTGTCTAGAGTTGGGATAATGGATGCCAAGGTCACAATTTTGAATCTCTATTTGCGAAGGTGCTGGTTGAGTCGATGGAGATCTAGTGTCGGTCTACATCTGCCCAACTTTTTCTGGGTAAGAAAATAATTGGAATAAAATTAATCCCCTCCCCTGGAATTCTCTGGGTACTCTTTCCACTGCTCCGATGGTAAGGATCCGAAGTACCACTTTTCTTAACAGTGAGAGGGGTCCCTGAAAAGGGCTTGGGAAGGTAGGGAGAGACGGGGGAGGGAGTTGAAGGGGACTGAGTAATCTGATGTTATTAGCTCAAGAACAGTGGTTAATGGTGGCCCACCATTCTTCGGAATGGTTTTAGGCAGTGATGGAACAACTGAGCCTGTTCCTATTGGTGACCAGACAGAAGAACGGCTTGCAGACCCTCGACCAATGCATCAAATTTGCTGCTGATTATTCTGCTGGTTACTCATCTTGTTCTGTGGGTGCCGTTTTCGCAGACGCTGTCCAGAACGGTGTTGCTCTGTGGTCCTGTATTGAGGAGTCGAGTAAGGGAAGGGTCTGCATCTCTGGTATGGAATGTAATACTTGCGTCTGTACGGAGGCATGTACATGCCCAGTGTTCTTAATGTAGCTCTCGAGTCCTTGCTAGTGTGAAGGACCTCATTTTTCTCTGCAAAGAGTTTCTGCCTAGCAAAGGGGAGATACTCCATCTTCGACTGCAGCTCTTTAGGTACTCTTGCAGACTGCAGCCATGAAGCCCTGTGCAAAACCGACGTTGCTATGGATCGTGCAGCTATGTCCGCGATGTCAAGCGCAATCTGGAGCACCGTACATGAAGCAGTGTACTCTGCCTGTACCACAGCTTTTAGAATTTGGCATTTGTTGTCTGGGAGGTGTTCAATCAGCAGCGTCAATTTCGTGTACTTATCGAAATTGTGGTTTGTGAGGAGGGATGAATAGTTAGACATCCTCAGTGTTAAGGTAGCTAAGGAATATACCTTTCTACTGAAAAGATGTAGTTTTTTACTATCTTTATCGGTGGTATTAGACCTATATTGTGGGTTCTTGGCTTCCTGCTGCGCAGCATCAACCACGAGAGAGCTGGGTTATGGGTGTGTGAAAAGGAAGTCCATTCCTTTGGCGAGCATGAAATATTTCTTATCAGCCTTCTTGTTTGTTGCTGGTCTGCCATATGTCATCTGCCACTTCTAGAATAGCCTCGTCAAGGGGCAAGGCAACTTTGGACTTTTGGAATGGCTGTACATTTTTTAAACGGTGGTGCTGCTTCTGTTGTATCTCAGTGAGCTGGACCTCCTGACTATCTGCCACTTATTTAAAAAGATCCTGAAACTGGCAGAGATCATCGGGTGGTGATGAGTCCCTTGGGATTACTGACTCATCAGGTGAGGATAAGGATGGATCGGTTGGGGAGAGCTCTTGTGGTTGTTTGTGGTCCGAGAGCTGACCTTCCTCGGGTTCAGAAAGCTTAGGTGGTTCAGGTGCAGTTTGTGGAGGAGTGGATTGGTGTGTGCTGGTTGGAGAAGGAGATCTGATCCAGCTCCATCTGGTGTTTGATCTGTGATTGCAAGATGACCAATGTCTAGAACGGCGCGGAGAAATGGAATAGTGTGTCGGGCAGTGATATTCATAATAAGAGTGATCGTAATGGCGGTTGTAATAGATTCTAGCTGGTGAGGAGTATCTCAAGGAAAACCCGCTCCTCCGGTCATCATGGTAGTGGGTGTATGCAGAAAACATGGGCAATCTGAGCAACATGGATCTGCATCTTGGTGATGTTGGAGACATCGCTATATGTCAGTGCCGAGCACAGCTACGGGATGATGGATGGCTCATGGATGCATCATTGTAGTGTGGTGTTCCACTGTAGCACGGTACCGCTGGTTGGTCATTGATTGGGTCTAAAGGTGCTGGAAAAGGAGACAGGGGTCCCGGAGAAAAGGTGATAGACTCTGGACTGGGAGAGGGAGTAATGACCCTTGTCATTTGCAGTGGGCTTTTGTCAGTGCCAGTTGTTGTGGTGGTACAGGCTCCACAGAAGGCTGCAGAACAGGATGCCTGCTCGGGACTATACATGGTGCTGATGTAGCCAGTGCCGCTGGTGCCGGGTGTGACGCTGGGGCTGGTGTGGTTACCAGTGCCAGATCCACTGCCAGCACCGTCATTGGTGCCGTGGATGGCGTAGGTGCCGATGGTGATCCCCGTGTCAGTCTTAGACCCGGTGCCGATACACTATGGCCCAGTTTTGTCTTGTCTGGGCGGCATAATGGGACCATCCTGACGAGTCCGGCTTGTCTCCAATGCTAACATGGATTGGTAGAAAGGACCCTGTCAGAGAGGGCCTCTTCTTGGCTGAAACCTGAGAGCTTGGTGAGGTTGCTCGGCGCTTATCTTTTTTCACTGAGTCAGACATGGGTGCGGAAGGGTCCTTTTGAGAAGGCTCCAGTGCTTTATCGAAAAGAAGCATTCTGAGCCTCATTTCTCTGTCTCTGCGCACTCGTGCCATCAGTTTGGAGCAGTGAGGTCATTTCTGGGGAATGTGTCCCGCCCTGAGACATCGTATGCAACGGGAATGCCTGTCAGACGCTGGCATGGGCTCCCTGCAAGCATCACGTTTTTTAAACCAGGCGATCCCGGCATGATTGCCTGCTTTCTATCTATCTACGTATAAACGTATACATATATTATTTGTTGGTTTTTTTATAGGGTTTTTTAAAATGTAAAAAGAAGAAACTATTGACCTACTGCTAAAGCTAACTAAGAACTGTTAAGAGAACAATAACTATCTAAAACTCAACTAAAAGTAATTTAATTTCTGACAGGATCTAAGGAGAAAGAGCTCACTCCATCTGTGACCAAAGGATGGTTAGGAGGAACTGGCAGGAGCCGGACCGCACGCTCTGAGAAATGGCGCAAATGGCACGAGGCGCCTGATGCGCATGAGACCACTGCTGACGAATCTGCGGTGCTGGGACAAGCCCAATACCTACAGTGGAGCACCCATGGAGACATCACTCGAAGAAGAAATAATGGTTACGGGGGGGGGGGAGGGGAGGGGACACAACAGCTGTGCACCTCTCTCTGCCATTGATAAAGGGAGGGAACTTTAGGAGCTTGCTGTGTAAAACATTTATGTAGAGTCAGATGGATTTATTGGGGGGGTTTGCTTCCACTGGGGCTGTGCCCACGGGGCTGTCAAGTCTCTGTACTTGAGCATTCCCAGAGCTGAGCTGTAATCAGTGTCTCTGTTATTTGGCTGGGAGGGTCCTACCCCAACTTGGTGCCTTGGCTGCAGAAGATCAGAACTTTTGGCACCAGGGGAGTGAGGTGCCTCAGTTGGGGATTACATCAGTGAGGGCTTGGGGTTTTTTGGAGTATACAAATAAAGAAAACATTGAACAGGACAGGGTGGTGGAGTACCCCACAGGGCTGGCGGGCAGGCTCAGTGCCATGCGCAGCTCATCAGGAGACAGTTTCAAGGGAAACTCTGTGACTCAACCCATCACAATGGGAACCCCCAGGGACCAGGTTGTACCTGGAGCAGGGTGGGGCAGCTCATGGGGACCCCTGGGGCCAAGCTGTACCTGGGGCAGCTCATGGGGACCCCCAAGACCAGGCCGTACCTGGGGCAGCTCATGGGGACCCCCGGGGCCAGGCCGTACCTGGGGCAGCTCATGGGGACCCCCGGGGCCAGGCCGTACCTGGGGCAGGATGGTGAAGCTGAGAGGAACTGCCTTGAATCTGCTGGACAGAAATTTCCCATCAAAGACCTCCAGTTTCCCGTCCTCGGGCTGGAGACAGACGTCAAAGACAGACTCGGCTGAGGGCAGCTCGATGGCGTAGCAGCTGCTGGACAGGACTCTACGAGCAAAGCTGTCAAAGAGAGCCCAGTGCCTGCAAAAGACAGGCAGAGAGATGGAGGGCAGCTCCCTGCCTGGCCCCAACTGGGACAGCTAGACCCGCTCTGCTCCCAGAGGCAGGCTGGAATCAGAGAGTCCTGGCTCCTGACTTTCCTCCCCAGCCCAGGACCTTGGCTGCTGGCGTCCCCCCCATCCCCCAACTCTTCCGTCCACTATGTTCACCTCGCAGCGCTGCTCACTCCTGAGCCTCATTGGCGTGGCTAGCGGGAGATGGGCCAGGAGTGGGCCCACTGGCCCAGACTTAGTGAACCCCAAACTGGTACCTGGGATGCAGGTGGCCACCGAACCCCCAGATGAAGGCAAAGACAAAGATGCTGCGGACAAGCAGATGGTGATGGGCGGGGACAGTTTCATCCAAGTGCCGGTGGGAGTGGGCCTTTGCGACTCCAGCACAGCTGTCCTCAGCCACTGGAGAGAGGAAGCGTCAGTCACCCTGAGGCAGGGGCCACTGGCCTGGCTCATTGGCAAAGCCTGGAACTCTGCGAGGATGCCAGATCCTTACTGGCCTCATCACAAGCATTTATGACTCCCGGGCAGCCTCCACCCACAGGACCCTGGGGCACCCTGGAAGAGCAAGGGAGAGCACAAAAGTCCTGCTGGGATTCCCCTCACCTGCTGGGTCCCCCCGTCTCAGGGGCTGGGCCTTCACCTTGTCGGGGCTCAGGTGCTGCTCCAGTAGAACCTTCAGGAGGCGGGTGAAGGCTGCGGTCTCCGGGACTCCGCAGGCCACGGGGCTGCACAGGTCGGCGTGCGGCTGCAGGACGGAGCTGCAGTTCTGCTGCAGGAAGGTCAGCGTGGGGGGCACGACGTCGGCAGCAAGGCCACGCAGCATGGCCACGCTCTCCTGGCTCATGTTGTGCATGTGGGAGACAGTGGCGAGAGCCGAGGCCAGCAGCGCTTGCCAGACGCACGCGCCCCTGCAGTGCAGGAGGGTGCAGTGCGTGGAGATGGATGGAGAAATGCTGGAGCCGTCAGGCATCTCAAAGAGGAACTTCACAGTCTCCGGGGGCTGGAGCCACTGCCCACTCGGCAGGCTGACAGCGGGCTCTGCGCGGAGCAGTGAGGAGATGGGGTCCAGCCACTCGGCACTGGCAGAGCCGTCCAGCACCAGCCATTGCTGGGTGCCTGGCACGCCCAGCCCAGAGGCAGGGGCTGAGGCAGCTGCTCCTTGCAGGAGCCGGGAGAAAACACCCTCCCGCCAGATGCCTCCCTCCAGCCAGCCCAGGAACTCGGCGGCACTGAGGCCGTTGGGGCAGAGGCAGACAGTGCTGACGGGCCGATATGCCACATCCCTCCGGGTGCTCGGCCTGCCTGCTCCTGCCGTCAGCTCCAGGGACTCGCTCGCAGCCAGCCTGCTCAGCACCTTGGCCAGGGTCTTCCAGGCTGTGGTCTTGCCGCTGCCCGAGGGCCCCAGCAGCAGGACTCCCGGTGAGCCCATCAGGGCCTGGTGAAGCTGCACCATGGTGCTGGTGAGTTCGGAGTCAGTGTGGAGCTTGTCCTCGTGCAGCTGGGCTGCCACAGCACTCAGCAGCTGGGGGGGGACCCGGGCCTCGGGGAGCAGGGAGCAGGAGGCCGGGAAGAGCCCACGGAGCAGCTCCCACACTCTACTCAGCCTGGGCTCCTCCATGGAGGCCAGGAAGGGTGAGAGGCAGAGAGCTCGGAGGAGAGCAGGCTCCTCAGCCAGGCTCTCAAAGGCCTGTACCTCTGGCCTGGTGGTGGGCGGATACACTGTGCCAATGGCTGCCTCAATGACCCTCTGGAGCAGGGCCAGGCGGCTGGGGGCAGGGCCCGGGCCCAGCTCCCCCTCCAGCCAGAAGAAAGAACTGAGCTTCTTGGCCAGGGGCTCTGCTTCCCGGAAACCAGCTGCCAGCAGCATCACCTCTGCCACCTTGTGCAGCGCGGGGGGCAGCAGGCACACGGGGCGCAGGACCAGGCGCAGGAGCTCAGGCACGCGCCGCATGGTGGCCAGGCAGCCATAGGTCTCCCTGACCCGCAGCAGCCGCTCCCCAAAGAGGATGTTCCCCAGCACGCAGGGCTGGAAGGGCTCGGCCTCATCCAAGCCCAACTCTGGCAGGGCCCTAATAGGCTGCTTCTGCCCCTCCCCATCCTTGCTCTGGTCGGTGGGGGTCACCTGGGGCTCCCCCTCCCGCAGGCCCATGCAGAGCCTCTGCAGGTCTGACAGGAGCTGGCTGAAGCTGGACAGGACACCGGGCTCCAGTTGGTCCACGGCCTCCAGCAGCAACCAGGCCCCAGCCTGCACAGCCCCACTCAGGTGCCTGCTGAGGCAGCCCAGACCCATCTGATGGGAACAGTGCAGGGTGACGACCTGGCGCCCCAGCGCCCTGGCCAACTGCTGCACAGCGGCTGTTTTCCCAGCCCCGTAGCAGCCAAGAGCAGCTCCGCAGTGGAACTCCTGCAGCGCCAGCAGCAGCCCCAGGAAGCTCCTCTCCAGCTGGGGGCTCCCCACCAGGTGGGGGCAGTTCCCCACATACTCGTAGTCATAGTGCAGGCTCATGTCAAGGGTCTCGGCCCAGCAGCCTGGGGAGCTGGCAGCCCAGGTCTCAACAGGGGCACCCACGGCCCTGGCACTTTCGGGGTGCACAGCTAGCCGGTACTTGAGCAGCTGGGCCCAGTCAAAGGCGGTGGGTGAGTCGACCTTGCGCTCCAGGAGGCGAGCCAGCACGTCGCGCTGGTGCACGGTGATGGTCAGCAGGGCCCCCAGCAGCGTACTCATCCGGGTTCTGCCCGGCTGCCCTGCATGGCTACTGCAGTAGTTGCGGACATAATGGGCCAGGGCCTCCAGCTTGAGTTTGTGCTTGAGCTTCAGGCCAGGCTTGCGCATGGAGCTGAAGAGACGCTCCTGCACGTCCACGTGCCACCAGGCCTGCTCGGCCAGCAGCACACACTGGGCTGGGAAATCTGTCGCCAGCTGCACCCAGTGCTCCACCAGTAGGTGCAGTGGCAGCTCGGTGGGGCCTGGGCGCTGCTCAAAGGCCACGTCAAGCTGGGGGCGCAGGGCCAGGCGCCGGACCATGCACCCCTGCAGCAGGTAGAAGAGGGCCTCTTTCATGTGCTGCTCCAGGTTGCACAGCCATTTAGTGACCTTCTGGTGGAGCAGCAATGGGGAGCACAGCAGCACCGTCTCCCCACAGGCTCCCACCAGACCTGTGGCCTCCACCGTAGGCAGCAGGACACCGTAGATGGCAGGGTCATGAGTGGCCGAGGGTTCACGGAAGGCCAGCTGATGCACAGCGGGGAAGCAGCGGCGGGCCCAGCTGGTCACCTCCGTGGGCTCCAAAGGCGAGGCCACCATGGCCACCACCTCTGCGTTGCTGAGGAAGAAGAGGCGGGGGAAGCCCATGCGTGTGGCCTCCAGCACGTACTCCAGGGACTGGATGATGAGCTGCAGGTCCTCGACGCCCTGGTCCAGCATGGTCTGCAGGGGCACTCCCATGAAGCGACTCTCCCGGCTGCACGTAGCCAGCGGCATCACGCTGGACAGCACCAGTGGGTGGGTGGACGTCACCTGCATGAGCTCCCGGAATCTGCCGTCCAGCTGCTGAAAAAGGCACTCCTGGGCCAAGGACAGCAGCGTCAGGCCGTGGAAGGGAAACCCCAAGAGGCAGGGAACAGAAGCAGTGGGGAGGGAGACAACTTACCAGCTCCCTGCTGGGCAGACTGATGTCCATCTCATACAGGACTATATTCAGGAAAATCCACTTCTGCTGGAAACTGACCCAGACATCCAGGAGGGTTCCTGTTGAGAGGAGTATGGAGCTGAGCATTCCCAAGGTGCCTTCCAGGGCACTGGCTTGCTCCCTGTGCCAGAGGATGCATGCCCCATGCTAGAGAGGGAAAGGCTCAGGGGTTGGTCCCGACTAGGGTGGGCCACTGCACTTGCAAAGCTGAAGCAGAATGGAGGCACAGCCTACAAAGCACACAGTGGCAGGCAGACAGCTGTGGTGAACCTGCACTAGAGGCCATGGGCAGGAACAGACCCAGCAGACGTGAGTGGGAACAGCCCCCCAGATGGGCATGGGTGGGAACAGCCCCACCAGGCATGGGCAGGAACAGCCACCATGTGGGTGTGGGTGGGAACAGCCCCAGTGGGCGTGGGTGGGAACAGCTCTGGCAGGTAAGGGCAGGAACAGTCCCGGCGGGCAAGGGTGGGAACAGCTCTGGTGGGCGAGGGCAGAAACAGACCTAGCAGCCTTGGGCAGGAACCACCCCCCCCCAGTTGGGCATGGACAGAAACAGCCCCGAAAATCATGGGCGGGAAAAGCCTCTGCAAGCGTGGGCGGGAATAGCCCCCCAGGTGGGCGTGGGCAGGAAGAGCCCTTGCGAGTGTGGGCGGGAACAACTTCCCATGTGGGTGTGGGCAGACAGAGTCCCTGCGAGCGTGGGTGGGAACAGCTCCAGTGAGTGTGGACGGGAACAACCTCCCACGTGGGTGTGGGCAGGCAGAGTCCCTGCGAGCGTGGGTGGGAACAGCTCCAGCGAGTGTGGACGGGAACAACCTCCCACGTGGGTGTGGGCAGGCAGAGTCCCTGCGAGCGTGGGTGGGAACAACTCCAGCGAGTGTGGACGGGAACAACCTCCCAGGTGGGTGTGGGCAGGCAGAGCCCCTGCGATCGTGGGTGGGAACAGCTCCAGCGAGTGTGGACGGGAACAACCTCCCATGAGGGTGTGGGCAGGCAGAGCCCCTGCGACCATGGGTGGGAACAGCTCCAGCGAGTGTGGACGGGAACAACCTCCCACGTGGGTGTGGGCAGGCAGAGCCCCTGCGACCATGGGTGGGAACAGCTCCAGCGAGTGTGGACGGGAACAACCTCCCACGTGGGTGTGGGCAGGCAGAGCCCCTGCGATCGTGGGTGGGAACAGCTCCAGCGAGTGTGGACGGGAACAACCTCCCATGAGGGTGTGGGCAGGCAGAGCCCCTGCGACCATGGGTGGGAACAGCTCCAGCGAGTGTGGACGGGAACAACCTCCCACGTGGGTGTGGGCAGGCAGAGCCCCTGTGACCATGGGTGGGAACAGCTCCAGCGAGTGTGGACGGGAACAACCTCCCACGTGGGTGTGGGCAGGCAGAGCCCCTGCGACCGTGGGTGGGAACAACTTCCCACCTGGGTGTGGGCGGGAACAACCTCCCACGTGGGTGGGGGCAGGCAGAGCCCCTGTGAGTGTGGGTGGGAACAGCTCCAGCGAGTGTGGACGGGAACAACCTCCCACGTGGGTGTGGGCAGGCAGAGCCCCTGTGACCATGGGTGGGAACAGCTCCAGCGAGTGTGGACGGGAACAACCTCCCACGTGGGTGTGGGCAGGCAGAGCCCCTGCGATCGTGGGTGGGAACAACCTCCCACCTGGGTGTGGGCAGGCAGAGCCCCTGCGACCATGGGTGGGAACAGCTCCAGTGAGTGTGGGCAGGAACAACCTCCCACGTGGGTGTGGGCAGGCAGAGCCCCTGTGACCATGGGTGGGAACAGCTCCAGCGAGTGTGGACGGGAACAACCTCCCACGTGGGTGTGGGTAGGCAGAGCCCCTGCGATCGTGGGTGGGAACAACCTCCCACCTGGGTGTGGGCAGGCAGAGCCCCTGCGACCATGGGTGGGAACAGCTCCAGCGAGTGTGGGCGGGAACAACCTCCCACGTGGGTGTGGGCAGGCAGAGCCCCTGTGAGCGTGGGTGGGAACAGCTCCAGCAATGTGTGAGGGGAGGTGGAAAGATGGGTTATAACCTCTCCCCTGTGTAAGGTGGGGGCTGGGTGGGGCATGGGGAACACTGGGGTGTCTGATGGGAGGTGGGGAGATCATAGAATCATAGGATGCATTTAAAACTATAGGCTTTTGTCAACAGAACTTTTGTCAACAGATACTGTCGACAAAGCTTCTGTCGACAAAGAGCGTCTAGACTACATCCAGATACCCAGATACCACGAGTTGTAATACCTAGCGGTCCAATGTAATCGCCGCCCATTGATGTTGAAAAGGTCAAAGTCGGTGGTGAAAAAGATGAGTGACCTGTTGTTCCATCTTCACTGTAAGGCCTTGTTGCAGGCCCTCGACCGAACCAGCAAACTTGCTGCTTGGAGTTTTGTTGATTGAGTGTACGGGATGGTTGGGGTCGCCTATGACGTGGGCGCTGTTTTGCAGGTGATTGTTCTATAGGTCGCTGCTGGTATTGTTGTCTCTGAGAGGGGTAGTCGTACCTCCTCTGCTATGGATAGTATCTTTTGCGTCGAAGGGGGTGTGTGTACATCCCCAGGACGTGGAGAATAGACCGGGAATCTTGTCCGGAGGACCTCATCCATCTTTTCTGTGAACAACTTGTTTTTGTCAAAAGGGAGGTCCTTCCACTTTCATGTGAAGCTCCTTTGGAACTGCTGCGGAAGTAAGCCAAGAAGAATGCCTCATTGCTATCGCAGTTGCAGTGGTGAGAGCTGCTGTGTCTGCCACATCCAGCGAGATCTGCAAACTCGCTCGTGCCACCACAAAACCCTCTTGCACAAGAGACTTTAAGAGGGGACGCTTGCTTTCTGGCAGGTATTGAAGAAGCTGTGCTATCTTTTCAGAATTGTCAAAGTTGTGATTCGATAACAAGGCAGCATAATTAGAAATGCAGGGTTGCCAAGGAGTATACTTTCTTGCCGAATATGTCTAACTTTTTGACATCTGGTGTTGTCTTATACTGCTGCTGTGCTGCGTCTACCACCAGTGAATTCGGCTGTGGGTGGTTAAAGAGGAATTCTAGATTCTTGGAAAGGACAAAATATTTCTTGTCCGCTCTCCCGCAGGTTGATGGCACCGAAGCTGGTGTCTGCCAGATGATGTCTGCCGCTTCCATAATAGCTTCAACAATAGGGATGCAACTTTCGCGCTCTGCCTTCGGTGCAAATTTTTCAGCAGTCAATGCTGTTTCGTTTGCACTTCTGTTAGCTGGATTTCCTGGGACTGAGCCGCACGCTTGAAGAGGTCCTGGAAACTGTTTAAAATCGTCCGGTGGAGATGTGTCTGCTGGGAAAACCGCCTTGTCTAGTGAAGAGGATGAGCAGCCAGGAATTGGATTTTCAGTCTGCTGGTCCTCCACTTCTGACAATTATTTGTCCTCTAAGTCCGATCGCTGTGTTGTGGCACCCGGGCTGTGTGTTGGAGAGGTCAGCTGACGGTTATGGTGTTGCTGTGGTGGTGTGTGTCCCGCTATTGGTGGGCTGGCGCATGAGGGTTGTTGCTGTGTACGGTGGTGGACATGTGAACGTGACAGGTACGGAGAATCATGGTGATGATCGTAATATCGATCTGATGGGTGAGGCGATGAACACCTGGATGATCTACAACTGGTATGTCACCTCTCGTAGGTGGCACGCAGAGAATAGCAATAGCGTGGTGACCGTCTGTATGGCGGAGAGTAGGATCGGTGCCTGTAGCAGTTGCTGTAGCACGGGTGCCCATATGGGGAATAGCGCCTTTGGTAGAACCGCTATCTTAGGGTATGTCTAGACTGCATCCTTCTGTCGGCAGAGGGATGCAGATTAGGCTGGTTGACATTGCAAATGAGGCAGGGATTTAAATATCCCATGCCTTATTTGCATAAAATGGCCACCACGTTTTGCTGACTCAGCAGTTTGTTGGCAAAAAGTGGCAGTCTAGAGTGGGATCTGTGGAGAAGAAAGCCTTTTTCCACAGATCCCTTATGCCTCCTGCAAGGAGATTTACAGGCCATTTTTATGCAAATTATGCATGGGATATTTAAATCCCTGCCTCATTTGCAATGTCGACGTGCCTAATCTGCATCCCTCTGCCGACAGAGGGATGCAGTCTAGACATACCCTTAGGCTGTGGTGCCGGTAGACATGGTGCAGAGGCGATTGATATATTGGAGAAAGAGAAGGAGAAGGACCCGGTGAAAATCTTGGAGAAGGTGAGTGGGAAGTCCCCTGTCTCCCCGTATTAACAGAAGTGCCTCGGTGCCGGCTCCTGCTCCAGTGCCTGTGTTTGAACAAGTTGCGGCACTGCTGTGTTTACTGGTGCAGGGGCTGTTTGTGTTGCAGGACTGCCGCGCGGTGCCGACAACGGAGCTTGTTGTGTTGCCAGTGCTGGGAGAGTTCCCTCCGGTGCCGCTGCTGTCCGCACAGGTGGCTGTTGCTCCGACGCCGCTTGCAGGGTCGAGCGGAGAGGTGCTGGCACCTTTGTAGCGTGGGTGCAGCTTGGCGCCAAAGAGGCTCTTTTGGACGCTGCAGCCTTCTTTACTTTTGTCCCTAACCCGGGTACTGAGGTTCGCAGGACAGAGCCAGAGGACCCTGGCTTATCTTCCGCCGTCCTCTCAGGCGGGGAGATTTTCTTCCTTTTATCTGCCAGCGGTTATGGGGAAGAGACCCTTCTCTTCTGGGTCCTTCTGCTACTCATGTACTAGTGTGATATTTGTATGTGAAGTTATGAATATGGGCTCTGGGCTGGTAGTGTGAATGTTCTCTACCTGAGACAGAGCAATGCGCCTAGACTGCCTGTTATAAAGAAGGAATCTCCAGTGAATGACTGTGCTAACTAGCACGGCTCCAAGGACAATGGCTCTCGGGGTAGCCAATACACACACGAGGAATGCGCCTGGAAACCTGCAGACTGGCCAGTACCTCATGGACACTGGTATGTGAAACATGTATCATGTGACCAACTCCAGCTGGTACCAAGAATGGATCTATAAGTGCCATGAAGCAGTCTCCATCTTGGAGTCTTGCTACTGACCCCAGATGCAGCCTTGCGAGGGGCAGCGAGCGGGAAGGAGGCCGACCCATCCTGACAGAGGATGGGCAACAGAGACTTCTCAGCTGGCAGTTTGTAACATCTCTGCTGAGAGCCTGCATCGAGAACTGGGGGACTGGTGCATGTGATGTATTCTCCTTAATAACCTTATTATCCACCTTTTCTTTATTTTATTAATAAGCCTTTAGATTTTAGATTCTAAAGGATTGGCCCAGCAAGCTCAATCGGGAAAGATCCAAAGTGAAATCTCACTGGGATCTGTGGCTGGTTCTTTGGGATTGGGAGAACCCGTTCAGGGTAGGTGAGATTGGGTTCTATAACCCCTGCAGACAGGGGAGTTGAAGAGGGAGTTGAGCAGAGGGAGTGACTGATGGTGACCCGAAGCGCTTGTGCCAATACTTCTCCTGTCTCCTCCACCTGTGCCTGTATCCAGACAGAGAACCTGAGCATGGATGCCTCTACCCAGGTCCTGGTGTGGTCTTGCAGTATTTGTGGCTTGCAATTCCCACTGACTGATATCCAGGCTGGGGGAGACAACCATTGTGAAAGGTGCCTGCTGGTGGAATCTCTCAGGCAGCAGGTGGGAGAGCTACAGGAGGAGGTGGCCAGGCTGAGGAGCATTCGAGGCCATAAGGAGTTTCTGGACAGTATTCCTGTGGAGTCCACTGAGGTCACTGTCCTAGGATGTGGGACTGCTGACCTGCCACTTATGGAGGAGGCAGTGGTGCAGGGTGAGCACTGGCAGCTGGTTACTTCTGGCAGCAGGCAGTGTTCCACCCCTGCTCCTAACCCTCCCACTGTATTGTTACATAACCATTACACTATACTTTCTGCAGGAGACAAGGAGTCACCCCCCACAGTGGAGGAGACCAGACAGAAACGTAGGGTAGTGGTGGTTGGAGACTCTCTTCTGAGGGGAACGGAGGCGCCCATCTGTCGCCCTGACAGTTCATCTCAAGAGGTATGCTGTCTGCCAGGGGCCCGTATCCGAGATGTTACGGAGGCATTGTCGAGGATTATCCGGCCCTCTGACTACTACCCCATGCTACTCATCCATGTGGGCACAAATGATACTGCCAGGTGTGACACTGAGCGGATCAAGCGTGACTACAGGACTTTGGGAGTACAGGTGAGGGAGTTTGGGGCACAGCTGGTATTCTCTTCGATCCTTCCTGTCAAAGGCAGGGGCCCGGGCAGAGAGAGGTGCATCCTGGAGGTGAATGCCTGGCTGCGAGGATGGTGTCGCCAGGAAGGCTTTGGCTTCCTTGACCACGGGGTGCTCTTCCAGGAAGGACTGCTTGGCAGAGATGGAGTTCACCTTTCCAGGAGCAGGAAGGCCTTGTTTGGACACAGACTGGCTAACTTGTGAGGAGGGCTTTAAACTAGGTTCGACGGGGACAGATGAGCAAAGCCCACAGGTAAGTGCTGACTGGGAGATGGGTTGGAAATGGGGGGGACTATGGCCTCTAATGGCAAGGAGAAAGGAGGGTCAGGGCACAACAGGGAGGCAAGATCAAATCAGTATCTTAGATGCCTATATACAAATGCGAGAAGTATGGGTAATAAGCAGGAAGAACTGGAATTGCTAACAAATAAATACAACTATGATATCATTGGTATTACAAAAACCTGGTGGGCTGGGACGCACGATTGGAATGTTGGTATGGAAGGGTACGGCTTGCTCAGGAAGGACAGACAGGGAAAAAAGGGAGGAGGGTTGCCTTGTATATTAAAAATGTACACACTTGGACTGAAGTGGAGATGAACGTAGGAGATAGCTGTGTAGAGAGTCTCTGGGTTAAGCTAAAAGGGGTAAAAAATGAGGGTGATGTCATGCTAGGAGTCTACTACAGGCCACCTAGCCAGGTGGAAGAGGTGGATGAGGCCTTTTTTAAACAATTAACAAAACTAGCCAAAGCCCAAGATTTGGTGGTGATGGGGGACTTCAACTATCCAGACATACATTGGGAAACTAACACAGCGGGGCACAGGCTATCCAATAAGTTTCTGGACTGCATTGGAGACAACTTTCTGTTTCAGAAGGTTGAAAAAGCTACCAGAGGAGAAGCTGTTCTGGATTTGGTTTTAACAAATAGGGAGGAACTAGTTGAGAACTTGAAAGTGGAAGACAGTATAGGGGACAGTGATCACGAAATAATAGAGTTCATGATCTTAAGGAAAGGGAGAAGGGAGACCAGCACAATTGAGGTAATGGATTTCAGGAAGGCAGATTTTGATAAGCTCAGAGAACTTGTAGGTAAGGTCCCATGGGAAGCAAGACTGAAGGGAAAAACAACTGAGGAGAGTTGGAAGTATTTCAAAGGGACGTTGTTAAGGGCCCAAAAGCAAACAATTCCGCTGTGTAGGAAAGATAGAAAATATGGCAAAAGACCAGCTTGGCTTAACAAGGAGATCTTGCATGATCTCAAAATAAAAAAGGAGTCATATAAAAAATGGAAACTAGGACAAATAACAAAGGATGAATATAGGCAAGCAACACGGGATGCAGGGGCAAGATTAGAAAGGCAAAGGCACAAAATGAGATCAAACTAGCTACAGGCATAAAGGGAAACAAGAAGACCTTTTATAAATACATTAGAAGCAAGAGGAAGACCAAGGACAGGGTAGGCCCACTGCTCAGTGAGGAGGGAGAAGCAGTAACAGGAAACTTGGAAATGGCGGAGATGCTCAATGACTTCTTTGTTTTGGTCTTCACCGAGAAGTCTGGAGGTTTGCCTAACGTAGTGAATACAAGCAGAGAGAGGGTAAGTTTAGAAGATAGGATACACAAAGAACAAGTTAAAAATCACTTAGGAAAGTTAGATGTCAGCAAGTCACCAGGTCCTGATAAAATGTATCCCAGGATACTCAAGAAGCTGATAGAGGAGGTATCTGAGCCTTTAGCTATGATCTTTGAAAAATCATGGCAGACAGGGGAGATTCCAGAAGACTGGAAAAGGGCAAATATTGTGCCCATCTATAAAAAGGGGAATAAGAACAACCCAGGAAACTACAGACCGATCAGTTTAACGTCTGTCCCAGGGAAGATAATGGAGCAGGTAATTAAGGAAATCATATGCAAACACTTGGAAGGTAATAAAGTGATAGGGAATAGCCAGCATGGGTTTGTGAAGAACAAGTCATGCCAAACTAATCTGATAGCTTTCTTTGTTAGGATAACGAGCCTGGTGGATAAGGGAGAAGCGGTGGATGTCATATACCTAGACTTTAGTAAGGCATTTGATACAGTCTCGCATGATATTCTTATTGATAAACTAGGCAAATATAACTTAGATAGGGCCACGATAAGGTGGGTGCATAATTGGCTGGATAACCGTAGTCAGAGAGTCGTTGTTAACGGTGCTAAATCCTGCTGGAAAGGGATAACAAGTGGAGTTCCGCAAGAGTCTGTTTTGGGACCCGTACTGTTCAATATCTTCATCAATGATGTAGATATTGGGATAGAGAGTACGCTTATTAAGTTTGCAGATGATACCAAACTGGGTGGGGTTGCAACTTCTTTGGAGGATAGGGACATAATTCAAAATGACCTTAGCAAGTTAGAGAAATGGTCAGAGGTAAACAGGATGAAGTTTAATAAAGAGAAATGCAAAGTGCTCCACTTAGGAAGGAACAATCAGTTCCATACATACAAGATGGGAAGCGACTGTCTAGGAAGGAGCATGGCGGAAAGGGATCTAGGGGTCATAGTGGACCACAAGTTGAAGATGAGTCAACAGTGTGATGCTGTTGCAAAAAAAGCAAATATGATTCTAGGTTGTATCAACAGGTGTGTTGTAAGCAAAACTCGGGAAGTCATTCTGCCGCTCTACTCTGCACTAGTTAGGCCTCAGCTGGAGTACTGTGTCCAGTTCTGGGCGCCACATTTCAAGAAAGATGTGGAGAAATTGGAAAGGGTACAGAGAAGAGCGAGAAGAATGATTAAAGGTCTAGAGAACATGACCTATGACGTCAGGCTTCATGAACTGGGCTTGTTTAGTTTGGAAAAAAGAAGATTAAGGGGGGACATGATAGCGGTTTTCAAATATCGAAAAGGGTGTCACAAGGAGGAAGGAGAAAATTTGTTCCTCTTGGTTTCTGAGGACAGGACAAGGAGTAATGGGCTTAAAGTGCAGCAAGGGAGGTTTAGATTGGACATTAGGAAAAAATTCCTAACTGTCAGGGTGGTCAAATATTGGAATAAATTGCCAAGGGAGGTGGTGGAATCTCCCTCTCTGGAGATATTTAAGAACAGGTTAGATAGACATCTGTCAGGGGTGGTGTAGACGGAGCTTGGTCCTGCCTCGAGGGCGGGGGGCTGGACTCGATGACCTCTCGAGGTCCCTTCCAGTCCTATGATTCTATGATTCTATGATAACTGTCACGTTACTGGATTTTAGGGGAGCAGCCAGATCACGGCTGCAACCCTGGGGGGGGGTTGCCCCAAAAGTTGGTACAAAGGGGGCCATGTGAGGTGTCCACTGAAAGCTTACTTTCTACTGATTCTGTATATGCTATTCATATAAGTGTATAATGTCTATGTGTGAAGAAAGAGTTACTCACCTTGTGCAGTAACGGTGGTTCTTCGAGATGTGTCCCCGTGGGTGCTCCACTCTGGGTGCTGGTGCTTCCTCGCGCCGGCGACCAGAAACTTTTCTAGCCGTTTCTGCCGCGCTGTGCAGGCGCCGTGGCACCCTCTAGTGTCGTTGGAATTGAAGGGCGCCTGCGCGCGCGGCTCCTCCGTTCCTTCTCTACCCGCTAGAGCCGTGGTCACCAACCAGTAGATCGTGATCTACCGGTAGATCTCTGGGGCTCCAAGAGTAGCTCTTGAGCCCTCTCTGAACTGCGCACCTGCGCAGTACATTTACATTAGATTTCCTCGTGTAATGTAGGCAGGGCTTCAAGGAAGGGGCGGGGCAGTAGATCTTCGCCTGTTCTGAGACGTAAAAAGTGATCTTGGGTGTAAAAAGGTTGGAGACCACTGCGCTAGAGTATAAGGCTCCAAGCAGGGGAAGGAGGGAGGGTAGTGGAGCACCCACGGGGACACATCTCGAAGAAAAAGAAGTTACTCACCCTGTGAAGTAATGATTGTTCTTCGAGATGTGCCCCGTGGGTGCTCCACTCTAGGTGTCGGGTCCCGTCCCGGCGCCGTGGCTCAGCGAATTTTCATAGCCGTGTCCTGCCAGCCCATGCATGCGTGCTCCTTCACAGCACCATTCACGCCTTTGATCAGCCGCGCGCAGGCTGGCAACCGCCAGTTCCTCTCATCCGCTCATCTAAAAGAGAGAAGAAAGAAAACCGGAGCGGGGAGGAAGGGCGGGTCGTGGAGCACCCACAGGGCACATCTCGAAGAACAATCGTTACTTCACAGGGTGAGTAACTTCTTTTTCTTCTTCGAGTGGCCCCGTGGGTGCTCCACTCTAGGTGACTCCGGAGCAGTACCTAAAAAGAGTCCAGAGCGCTCCGAAATAAGGCTTTATGATCACGACTAAGTACTGCCGTAGCTACCGAAGAGTCCGAAGCAAACTGGTCAACTATAGCATAATGTCTCATAAAAGTGACATTAGAGGACCATGTTGCTGCCCTGCAAATGTCCCGGAACGGGACTCCCTTCAGGAAGGCCGTAGTAGCGGAAACCGCTCTGGTGGAGTGGGCCTTTGGAGGGTTTGGCAGAGGTTTCCCTCGTATAGAATGGCACATAGATATGCATGAAACTATAAGTCTCGAAATACGTTGGGAGTTCAATAGTTGGCCTCTAGAACGGTTTGCCAATGACACTATTAAACGGTCCGTTTTCCTAAAGTCTCACGTTCTATCAATGTAGAATGCCAAGGCTCTTCTTACATCCAGCGTATGCCATATTGTTTCTTGCACTGAGGCATGGGGTTTAAGAAAGAAGCACGGTAGAACCTCTGGTTCATTAATGTGAAACTCAGATGACACCTTTGGAATAAATGCTGGGTGAGCTCTCAAAGTGACTGAGTCTTTAGAAAAAACGATATAGGAAGATGAAGCCATGAATGCTGCTATCTCACTGACCCTACGAGCTGAAGTAAGGGCTCGGAGAAACAAAAGCTTGGTGGTAAGTATGTGTAACGGAATAGTGGCTAGAGGCTCAAAGGGAGGATGAGATAGAGCTTCCAATACTAAATCCAGATTCCACGAGGGTGGAGGGGGTCTGCGGGGTGGGTTGAGGTTCGCAAGCCCCTTTAGGAATCTTTTCGTAGTAGGGTGTGCGAATATAGAGAAGGAGTCGTCCATGTGATGAAAGGCATTAATCGCTGCCAAATGCACCCGTAGGGAAGCTATGGCCAGTCCATTATCCTGGAGTTGCAAAATGTAGTCCAATATACGAGGTAAAGGTGTGGAATAGGGGTCCAGGTTGTTAACCGCACACCATGCCTGGAATCTGGACCACTTAGCTATATAAGTAGCTCGTGTAGAATCTTTCCTGCTATGTATCAACACCTTCTTGACCCGCTGGGAACAACGCTGTTCGAAACTGCTAAACCAATGAGCATCCATGTTGTGAGGTGTAAAATCTCGGGTTTCGGATGGCGCAGAGATCCGTTGTCCTGGGTCAAGAGATTTGGAAGGAGAGGTAGGGGGTACGGTGCCCTTACCGACATCTGATGGAGCATTGAGAACCAAGGTTGAGGAGCCCACGCTGGGGCTATAAGAATTACTCGAGCCCCATCTATGCTGATTTTCTCGAGAACCTTGGGTATTAGAATGACTGGGGGAAAAGCATACAACAGCATCCGTCCCCAGTGGAGAAGGAAGGCATCTCCTAGTGACTGACGTCCTATTCCCGCTCTTGAACAATAGGTGGGGCATTTCCTGTTGTTTTCTGTGGCAAACAAGTCTACTGTCGGAAACCCCCACCGCACAAATATATGGCTTAAAACCTCTGTGCAGAGTTCCCACTTGTGGTCGTGGGGAAAACGTCTGCTGAGTGAGTCCGCTACTAAGTTGTCGGTACCCGGAAGGTAGGATGCTACTAGGATGGTGTTGTTGTGAATACACCAATTCCATAACCGGACAGCCTCCGCACATAGAGAACGAGATCGGGCGCCTCCCTGCCTGTTGACATAAAACATAGTTGCCATGTTGTCCGTCATGATTCTGGTAGTTGTATCCCGTATGTGGGACTGAAAATGCTTGCAAGCATGTCGTACCGCCCGCAACTCGAGTATGTTGATATGTAACATCATTTCTTGAATTGACCAGCGACCCTGAATTGTCAGGTTGTCCATGTGCGTCCCCCAGCCCGTGAGGGAAGCATCTGTAGTTATCTGCCTTGTAGGCTGCGGATGATGAAATGGGATGTCCGTGAGGAGATTGCCCAGTTTGGCCCACCACTGAATAGACTCTCAAACATGTTGGGGTACCACCAACGGTCTGTGGATACTGTCTTTTGCCGGACTGTAAACCATGGCCAACCAATGCTGGAGGCAACGAAAATGTAACCTTGCGTTTTGTACGACTACGGTGGAGGCCGCCATGTGGCCCATCAGTTGCAAACAGACGCGTGTAGGAATTGTCGGAGCATGCGTGACAGTATGTACAAGGTCTTGAATCGCCACAAAACGCTCCAACGGTAGGTACGCCCGTGCCACGGTTGAGTCGAGCCGTGCACCTATAAAAACCAGGTCTTGGCACGGAATTAATAATGACTTTTTTACATTTATGAGGAGGCCCAGGGATGCAAACTCGCTGGACACTGTCTGCACCATATGACATGCCTCCACATATGTTGAGCCACTGATTAGACAGTCGTCCAAATAAGGGAGTATTGTCACACCCGTCCTGCGTAAATGAGCCGCCACTAAGGCTATAGTTTTGGTGAAGACCCGGGGGGCGCACGCCAATCCGAACGGTAGAACCCGGTACTGAAAATGTTCGTTCCCTAATTGGAATCGAAGAAAACGTTTGTGAGCCACGTGAATAGCAACGTGGAAATAAGAATCCTGCAGGTCGAGGACTGTAAGCCAATCTCCCTTGTTCAACGATGGAATGATAGTTGATAAGGTCACCATCTTGAATCGGCATTTTCGAAGGTGGCGGTTTAACCTTCGAAGGTCTAAGATGGGTCTCCAGCCTCCCGATTTCTTCGGAGTGAGAAAATATTGGGAATAAAAGCCTCTTCCCCAAAATTGTTTGGGTACTCTCTCTATTGCCCCGATTGCGATTAAGCGAAGAACTTCTTGTTTCAGCAGTTGCTCGTGAGAAGGGTCCCTGAAAAGGGACGGGGTGGGTAGGGTGAAAGGGGGAATGGAGAGAAAAGGAATTGAGAGGCCGTACTTCACCACTTCTAGTACCCATCTGTCTGTGGTGATGTTGGACCACTGGTGGTGATATGATTTCAGTCGAAGGTGGAAGAGATGAGGAGTTTCGTTTTCTGCATTGATCAAGGAAAGCGTGCTTGCAACCTCGACGGGGAAGTCAAATCTGCTGTTTGGTTGAAGATTGATTGACTGAACGATTTTGTTGGGGCCGTTTCCACTGAGGACATTGCCTAAGACGCTGATTATCTGACATGCGTGTCTGTTGCCTGGGAAAATTAAAATCGTACCTTCTCTGATAAGGGTAATAGCGCCTACGCTTAAAATTGGGCGTGTACATCCCCAGTGTACATAGGGTGGCACGAGAATCCTTGCCCGAATGGAGGACTTCGTCAGTATTTGCTGCGAACAGCTTAAGCTTATCAAAGGGGAGATCTTCAACTTTACTTTGCAGCTCCTTTGGTGCTCCCGCAAACGAAAGCCACGATGATCTCCTCATTGCGATACCCGTAGCCGTGGCCTGCGCTGCTGTGTCGGCCACATCCATTGCAATCTGCAATGCAGTGCTACATGCTGCGTATCCTTCCTGTACTATCGCTTTTAGTAGAGTTTTCTTAGCGTCAGGAAGATGTTGTAATAATTCCGCTAGCTTTGAATAATTATCAAAATTGTGGTTTGATAAATGAGCCGAGTAGTTTGCAATACGTAATAGAAGTGTGGCTGAAGAATAGACCTTCCTACCAAATATATCCAACTTTTTATTGTCTTTATCAGGGAGCGCATTTTTGTACTGTGGTGCTTTGGTCTTTCGCTGTGCTGCGTCAACCACTAACGAATTGGGCTGAGGGTGATTGAATAGAAAATCTAGCCCCTTTTCCGGCACAAAGTATTTCTTGTCGGCCTTTTTACTGGTAGGAGTAACTGAAGTTGGCGTTTGCCATATCTCGTCCGCCACTTCCATGATTGCTTCGTCAATTGGTAAGGCGATCCTTGCACGCTGCTGTGGACGGAGGTTCTTTAAGAGACGGTGTGTCTTCACCGGAACATCTGCCAGCTGTATTTCCTGCGTGCCTGCTACTCGTTTAAACAGGTCTTGGAATTGTATTAGATCGTCCGGTGGAGACAATTCACCTGGACAGACTGCCTCATCTGGTGAGGAAGATGCGCAGTCCGCTGGAGAGGTTTCTGGCTTGGGGTCCTCTGTGTCAGACAGCTGCCCTTCTTCCAGCTCGGACTGATCCTGTTGGACAGATTGGTTTGTCGATGGAGGAGGTGAGTTTAACTGTTGTGGTTGTTGAGGTAAGTATTGTGTGATTGGTGATCAGCAGTTGCATGATGATCCCCTATGTGAAGATAATATATGTTCACGGTGGGTACCGCCGTCGCACGAGCGATAGTAGTGCCCGTAGTAGCGCTCAGAACGTGACGGAGAAGAATGACGCGACGAACGTGCACTATTGTGTTGAATGTAATAGACGCGGTGTGGAGAACGTCTAGAGGACCCATATCTAGATGACCGACCCAGTGAACGAGATCGTGAACAAGATCGCTGTGCTTCTAGATATACTGTGTCTCTATAATCGCGCTGCCTGTATGCGACATGGATCGGAGAGACACTATAGTCTCGATATCGTGCACGCCTTGGTGGCGATGGAGATGGTCCTGGTGAGAAAACTGGGGAGGCAGATCTGTCCCTCCCATGAGTCTTTGATAGAGCTTTCCTAGGTATTGAGGCACTGTCAGTTTCCATGGCAACTGGGGAGCTCTGCACAGAGTGAAAGCAGAGCGGTGCCGGGGAGATCAGCTGTAGCTGCTCTGCTGTCCGTGCCAATAGAGTGCTCGGTGCCGACGTCATTAAATTTGCCGGTGGCACCATGTCAGGAATGTGCACGGCTAGGTCCGGTGCCGTCACAAGAGGTGCCGCTGGAGCCTGCACCGCTGACGTTGATGCCTCTGAACCCAGCACCGGCTGGCTTGTCAGTTTCAGCGTTAGTGCTGCACCGCCAGCTGGCGAAGCTGAAGCTGGTGCCGCCGATGCCGGCACTGAAGCAGCCCGAGCCCTCGGCGTTTGCAATCCCCTATCACCGGGGTCAGTAGAGGAGCGGGACCTCGCGGGGGTCAATTTGGGGGCTGCCGAAGCCCTTGAGGCTGCCGGAGGGAGGGAGCAAGCCAGGGACGGCTTTGCCCTCTTTGAAGTCACCGGTCTGGGAGAAGTCGCTCTCCTCTTAGAATCAGAAGTTTTTGCTGAGGCTGAAGAGGGTATCGGATCAGGCTGCAGCGCCTTGTCAAACGATATCATCCGGAGCTTTAATTCCCGCTCTCTGCGGGCTCTGGACGTAAGCTTGCAACAATGGGTGCACTTTTGGGGAACATGCGATTCACCCAGGCACCTTATGCAAGCATCATGGCCATCAGCCGCCAGCATAGCTTCGCAGCAAACTGAACATTTCTTAAAACCGGGGGATCCCGGCATTGCTAGGAGCCGAAGAGGGTGGCTGGATGCCGACCCAGGCAATCTCTGTCTTTTTGCTGTTTGTCAATTTCAGCTTTCTTTAGCGCTTGGCCGTAGCGCTAACAGAGCTGATCTGAAGAGAAAACTTTTTTTTTTTTTTTAACAATAGAACTGTAGAACAGGAACACGACTAACCCTAAAAGTAACTATTTACACTGAGAAAACAAACTAATAATGCTAATGAGAAACATAGATCTAACAACACAGGGAGCTCCGACCACGACCTGAGGCGGTTGAGAGGAACTGGCGGTTGCCAGCCTGCACGCGGCTGATCAAAGGCGTGAACGGCGCTTTGAAGGAGCGCGCATGTGCGGGCTGGTGGGACACGGCTATGAAAATTCTCCGAGCCGCGGCGCCGGGATGGGACCTGACACCTAGAGTGGAGCACCCACGGGGCCACTCGAAGAAGAACCTCCATTACTGCACAAGGTGAGTAACTCTTTCTTCTCCTTCAAGTGGTCCCCATGGGTGCTCCACTCTGGGTGACTACACAGCAGTTGTTGGCTCATGGAGGTGGGTTTGGAGCCGCGTGGTAGTAACTGCGGATAACACCGCTTGTCCAACTGCCATATAGGATGCTATGGAGGTGGAAAGAGCATAGTGTTGCGCAAACGAGTGGTCAGATGACCAGGTAGCAGCGTTGCAAATGTCCTGCAGTGGAACGTTATGAAGGAAGGCAGTCGTGGAAGCTACCGCCCTGGTGGAATGAGCTGTGATAGTTCCAGGTAAGTCCTTGCCATATAGGGTGTAACAAGTTTTAATGCAGGATGTAATCCATCTAGAAATTCTTTGAGATGAGACTGCTCGTCCCTTAGATCTTGCAGCGTAAGAGATAAAAAGTCTAGGTGAGGCTTGCCACGGCTTTGTGCGATCTACGTAGAACACCAGAGCTCGTCAGACATCAAGAGTGTGACATGCAGTCTGGATTGGGTCCACGTGCGGCTTCGGAAAGAAGGCAGGTAAGTGTATGGGTTCATTCATGTGGAAGGGGGAGGGTACTTTAAGGAGGAATTGAGGGTGGGGTTGGAGTATCACCCTGTCCTTTGAAAATACAGTGTATGGAGGGTCAGCCATCAAGGCCGCAAGCTCACTCACCCTCCTGCTAGAGGTAATGGCGACGAGGAAGGCTACATTCATAGACAAATGAGACCAGGAGCAAGTAGCTATTGGTTCAAATGGCGGTTTCGTCAGGCTCTTTAGAACATGGATCAAGTCCCAAATGGGGACTGGTGGACGGACAGGAGGAAAGGTACTCTGCAGACCTTTAAAGAAACGCTTTGTCAGTGGGTCAGCGAGAAAGGAAGCGCCCCACGTAGAATGGTGAAAAGCCGCTATGGTGGCAGCATGGACCTTGATACTGCTAAGTGCCAGGCCGGAGTGTTTCAAGGATAGTAAGTAGTCCAGTAAGGTATGTACAGGAGCGAGGTGTGGTGAGCTTGCGTGGGTTTGAGCATACCAGTGGGAGAAACGAGTCCACTTGTTCAGGTAGGTTTTCCTGGTGGAACGTCTCCTACTATTAATTAGAATGTCTTTCACTTGTTCCAAGCAGGCAGTCTCGGCATCCTGGAGCCATGAAGGAGCCAGGCATGGAGATTGAGCTTGAGAACATTTGGATGAAGGGTCCGACCGTGGTTCTGCGAGAGGAGGTCGTGGTGGGAAGGAAAGGGATCCGGATCCGTCACCGTCATCTTGAGGAGGTAAGGATACCACGTTTGTCTGGGCCACGCAGGTGCCACTAGAATGACTAGCGCTTGGTCCGTACTGATCTTGTTGAGGACTTGGTTTAGGAGCGGGAAGGGGGGGAAAGGCATACAGGAGGGAGGCATCCCATGTGATGGAAAAGGCGTCTCCGAGGGAACTTTTCCCCAGGGCTCCTCTGGAGCAGTAGAGGTGGCATTTTCGATTGTTCTTTGTGGCGAAGAGGTCCACTTCCGGTTGGCCCCAGTGAAGGAAGAGCAGAGTGAGGGCGTGTCTGTCGATCTCCCATTCGTGCTGGTCCATGAACGTATGGCTTAAAGCGTCTGCTGTGACGTTGAGTATCCCGGGAAGGTAAACAGCCGAAGGGGTGACCCCGTGTGATAGGCACCAGGTCCACAGCTTGGTAGCTTCTGAGCACAGGGAAAGGGATCGAGCACCACCCTGACGGTTGATGTAGTACATGCAGGTGGTATTGTCCGTCATGATGGTGATGGTCTTGTGAGCTATGTACTGAGCGAAATATTGGCATGCATATCTGACTGCCCGTAGCTCGAGGAGGTTGATATGCAACGTTTGCTCCATAAATGACCATTTGCCTTGGGCTCTGATGTGTCCCAAGTGAGCTCCCCATCCCATGAGTGAGGTATCTGTTATAAGTGTGAGAGTGGAAGGTGGGCGTTGAAAAGGAACGCCGTGTAGCATGTTTTGAGGAATTGTCCCCCAGAGCAGGGAGTTGATGATGCGTGGTGGAATAGCGACGGACTTGGAGAGTTGGTCTCTGGAGGGTCTGTAAACCATCGTGAGCCAGGAGTGGAGAGGTCTCATGCGGAGTCTGGCTAAACTGACAACATAGGTCGTGGAAGCCATGTGTCCGAGGATTTTGAGGCAGTGGCGGACCGTGACAGTTGGTACTGCTTGTGCTGCTTGGACAAGGTCGCATATCATTGCGAACCTGTGTTCGGGAAGAGTAGTCCTTGCTGCGACTGTGTCGAGGAGGGCGCCTATGAATTCCAGTCTCTGCTTTGGGCGTAAAGTGGATTTTGTGTAATTTACATGAAACCCGAGGCTGAGTAGAAGGGCTATTGTGGTATCTGTCATGGTCTTCGTTTCGTTGAAGGACGCACCTTTTATGAGGCAATCGTCCAAATACGGGAATATTATGATGCCTTGGCATCGAAGAGAGGCCATTACGACCGACAGGGGTTTTGGAGAACACCCTGGGGGCCGTAGACAGTCCAATCGGGAGCACCCTGTACTGATAGTGTTGGGTGCCCACTGTAAACCATAAGAAGCGTCTGTGAGCAGGATGAATTGTAATGTGGAAATATGCGTCTTGAAGGTCGAGAGACGAAAGCCAATCGTGTTGATCGAGTTTGGGAATGAAAGTTGAGAGGGTGACCATCTTGAAACGGTGGTATGCGAGGTATTTGTTGAGGCGCCTGAGGTCTAAGATGGGTCGCCAGCCTCCTGTCTTCTTCTGGGTTAGGAAGTAAGTTGAGTAGAAGCCCCGGCCTCGAAATTGTGTTGGTACATATTCTCCTGCGCCCAGTTGAAGAAGGTGTGAAACCTCTTGTAGGAGGACGGTTTCGTGAGATGGGTCCCTGAGAAGGGACAGGATAGGAGGGTGGGTGGGGGGAAGAGAGGTAAAGGGGATGATGTAACCAGATTAAATCAGATCCAAGACCCATTTGTCCGAGGGGATGAGGGATCATTGGTGGAAAAAGGCTCAGAGGGGGTGGTGGAACTGAGGGGTAGCAGTTGGGAATGTCAGCGGATTGGCTTCCTGGCTCTCGACGTGACCTTCAAACCTGCAGCTTGCTGGATGGGGTGCGACGTGTTGCTGTTGTTGTCGCTGTGGTCTACGACGTTGAAATCTCTGTTTGCGGTAATCGTACTTGGGTTGTTGCCGGAACGGCTCTCTCAGGCGTTGGTAAGGCTGGTACCTAGTTCTCTTGAATGGAGGAGTGTACATTCCGAGGGTCCTGAGGGTAGTACGAGAGTCCTTCATAGAATGCAACACCTCGTCGGTCTTAGCTGCAAAGAGGTTGGTTCGATCAAAGGGTAAGTCCTCAACCTTTTGTTGAAGATCCCTAGGTACCCCAGATGCTTGTAGCCAGGAAATTCGGTGGAGCACTATCGCCAAGGCCGTAATTCGAGCGGCGGTGTCTGCCACGTCCATAGAGGACTGCAAAGCTGTGTGGGAGATGGTGTGGCCCTCCTGCATAATATTGAGCAGGGTTGACCGTTTATGGTCCGGGAGGTGCTGGAGGAGATCCTGGAGCTTGGAATAATTAGCGTGATCATAGTCCGCAAGCATGGCGGTATAGTTCGCAGCCCTGAGGAGCAATGTGGACGAAGAGTAAACCTTTCGGCCCATAATGTCCACATTTTTGTGATCCCTGTCTTGTGGGGTTGTTCTTAGGTTAGGTTGTTTACCCTTGTGCCGTACCGAATCCACTACTAGGGAGTTCAGAGGTAGGTGGGTGAAAAGGAAGTCCATATTTTTTGGAGCGATGAAGTATTTACGGTCTGCCCTCTTATTTGTTGGAGTGACGGATGCTGGGGTCTGCCAGATATTGTCGGCCGGATCCATAATAGCCTCATCCATGGGAATAGCAATTCTGGAGGCGGTTGGGGGCTGAAGCGTACGAAGAAGGCGATATCATTTGACTTGCACCTCTTGGAGATCTCTTTCCTGAGCTATAGCAACTCTTTTAAACAATTCCTGAAATTTTTTTGTGTCGTCTCCCGACGGTGGGGCTTCGGTGGTGACCGCTTCGTCTGGGGAGGAGAAGGAATTGTGTAAAGGAGATCTGGTCTCGCCCTCAGAGAGGGAGTCATGTGCGTCTGAGGGGGCTGGAGAATTCGGCTCAGTGGCAGATACGGTGGCAGGAGGCGAGGGAAGAGGTGGCCTGGAAATAGTAGAAGAGGGTCGATGGTGACTCTTCTTTGGATGTGACTCCCAGGGTTGCCATTGAGTGGTATATGGCGGGGGTGGGTAAGCATAGTGCTGTGCATACCATGGATGCGGAGTGGGAGGGTATGCATATTGAACAGTAGCCGGCTGCCAGGATGGAGGTCTATGTGCCGGGCTAGAGTGTTGTGATGAGAACCTGCTCCTTGGTTCGGTGCTGATGTCACTGACTGAACGAGAAGCGGACAAGGAGCGCTGAGATCTCACCGAGTGGATAGAGGAACCCAGGGATGGCGGTGCCGAGGAGGTGTGGCTCCGCAGTGGGGATTGGTACCGCTCATGCCTCTGAGACGGTGCGGGGTGGTGTGGTTTCGGTGGTAACGACGCCGCTATCGAGGGGGTTGTCGGTGCCGAGGTTTGTTCTGGCACCAGAGCACTAAAAGGTGGATTATCGGCACGGGCCTTTTTTGGTGCCGAGCACAGTGCCGTTTTGGCATGCTTCGGTGCCGAGCGCTCTCTCGATGGCACAGTCGGTGCTGAGGATGGCTTAGGCGCCGTAGCGGTCAGTGCCGCTGATTTTTGTCTTGGCTCTGAATGAGCTCTTTTGTGCGGTGCCTGCGTCTTAGGTTGCGACGTGCCGGAGGTTCCTGGCCTATCCTCAGCGCTAACCCGTAATGCTGATGGTGCCGAGGATAGGGATGGAGTTGGAGAGAGACCGGTTTTTGATGCCGTGGAAGAAGAGTGGGTAGGGGGTTGATTTTTCTCCATACCCTTAGTTAGTTGAAGTGATCTAGAAAGCGTAGGCGAGTCCTCTGAAGAGGGATGGAGGGACTTCTCGTATAAGAGAGTCCTTAGTCTATTGGCCCGGTCTCGGCGGGCCCTCGCTGTTAATTTGGAGCAGTGCAGGCACTTTTGAGTCTGGTGCGCCTCCCCAGGGCACTTAATATAAGTGGAGTGTCCGTTGGAAGCAGGCATGGCATCCCGACATGACTTGCAGCGTTTGAAGCCCGGCGAGCTGGGCATGAGGGGTGGGGAAAAGTGGCAAGCAGCAACGAGAATTTTTTTTTTTTTAAATAACTAGACAGGGGAGGCGGGTAGGGCTAAAGAACTTGGCTGATGAGGTAACTAAGGGAATAAAATGAGATATTTAACTATTTTTAGAGAAAGTAAGGAGAACAGAAGGCTCTCCATCTGCTGCCGAGGATGGTAGAGAAGGAACTGAGGAGCTGCACACGCAGGCGCCCTTCAATTCCAACAACACTAGAGGGCTCCACGGCGCCTGCGTGGCGTGGCAGAAATGGCTTGAAAAGTCTCCGGTCGCCGGCGCGAGGATGCACCAGCACCCAGAGTGGAGCACCCACGGGGACCACTCGAAGGAGAAGTTATAAATATGTGCTCTGTGTTGATGCTGAAAGATTCTCTGTCTGAGGCAGGGCAATGGGCCAGGAATGTTTGCCCATGGACATGCTGTCACGTTATTGGATTGTGAGGGGAACAGCCGGGTCACTGCTGCACCCATGGGGGGGTGTTGACCCCCTTTGTACCACTTTTGGGGCAATGTGTGGGGTCAAACAAAAGCTTACTTTCTTCTGATTCTGTATCTGATCTTCATATATCTGTATGACGTCTATGTGTGGAGTTAGGAATCTGTACTCGGAATGGAGAGTGGAAGTCTCTCTGAATGTGCTTGAATAATGGGCTAGGAATTTTTGCCTATGGACATGCTAATGAGCAAAGCTCCAGGGAACAATGGGCCTCTGGAGGCCAAAGACACACCTGGCCACTGGCCATGTGACTCCCTCCAGCTTGGAAGAAATCAGGAAGGAGGGATAAATAGGCCATGTGGTCTTAGATCTGCTCCTGACCCCAGATGCAGCCTCCCAGGGGATCACGAGCCGGGAAGACCTGTGGATCCATCCTGACCTAGGATGTTCACCAAAGACTTTTAAGCCAGCAGCTGTAACATCTCTGCTAGAGCCTGCATTGAGAACTGGGAGATTCGATGCATGTAATGTACTATTCCTTTAACAACCTCACTCTCATGCTTTTCTTTCTTGTAGTAATAAACCTTTAGATGTTAGATGCTAAAGGATTGGCCCAGCGTGATTTGTGGGTAAGGTCCAGAGGGGAAATTGACCAGGGATCTGTGGCTGGTTTCTTGGAACCGGACAGAACTTGTTCGGGGGAGGTGGGATTGGGCTCTAACATCCCTCACCTGTGTATGAGGCCCGGGGCCATCTGGGGCACGGATATTGCTGGGGTGCCGGAGGGGTTGTGCTCGTGAGGCTTCTGGCTGGCCAGGCAGGCAGCTGAATCGCTCTGTGGGACTGGTTTGTGGCCTGTTTGGGAAGATCTCCAGTCTGGGGGCTGTAAGGAGCCCCGAATTTGAGCAATTTGCCCTGAGCGGACGCCCTCAGCTGTGCCCAGACCCGGCCCAGCCTGTCACACCACACTATGGAACTGAATTACTAATGAGCTGCTCTAACTACACCAGTGGTCTTCAAACTTTTTAAGCATGAAATCACTTTTTGAATTTAAGTGAAATCCAGGATCTACCTCAAACCCAAATACCCCTGCCCCACTGTGTCGGTGCATTGGGGAGCCCCGATCCTGCCCCCCCATCCTCAGCCAGGCCATAGAATAGGTTTCTTTGCTTCTCAGAGATCCAGCGCATCACAGGCTCAACGTTGCCAGCGGAGCCAGGGCAGAACCCTAGTCCTCTTGGGGGGGGGGGGGATTCGCAGGCCCCTGAACCCCCCTGCTTGGACTTAGTCTGCTTCCTTCATGCTTCTCTCTGCCAAGACTGCCCCTTCTCCCAGCCACAGAACACCCCCCCCCAGTGAACCCTTCCTTTGTTCAAACTCCTTCCCCTGGCCAGGTATGAAGTTGCTAATTTATGGCCTACATGCCTGCCCTCAGGGACCACCCCTCCACTGGGCAGTGCACACAGACACGCGCAGTCTCTGCAGAGGGGTCACCCACAGCCCAACATAGCAACCAGTGACTGCCCAACCAGACAGGATCCAGAGCCACAAGAGTGGACAGCCCCCTGCTATGCCACACCCACCTCCTTCCTGCCCCTTCTCCCAGGCCCTGCCCCTGCTCACTCCATCCTCACACACTTTTATCAGGCTGGGGGCAGGAATTTGGGGGACAGGAAAGGTTCAGGACTGGGGCCTGGGTTTGGAATGCAGGCTCCAGCTGAGCACCGCTTACCACAGGTGGCTTCTGGGTGATGGTGCAGGGGGCTAAGGCAGGCTCACCCTGCCCTGGCCCTGCACCACTCTCAAAAGCAGCCAGCAAGCTCTCTCCATCCCTGCCCCCCTCTGCTCTGTGGAGGTGGGGTACAGAGTGGAGGGAGGAGCACCGTGAGATCAGTAACTCCCTTTCCTATTCTTCCCGTGCCCTGCACAGCAAGCAGGAGGCTCCCATGGGTGGGGAACAGCTCCAAGGCAAAGGACAAGGGTAGCACGGCAGTGCTGAGAGGGGCAGCTGAAGTGCGGGCACTTGATAGTCTCCTGGCCAAAGCTCTCAGGGTCACCTGTGAAGGGCTCCAAGATCTGCCGGTAGATCCCGATCGACTGGCTGGTGACCACTGGACTACACCATTGCACTGAATTACTAACGAAGTACTCTAACTACTCTATGGAACTGGAATACTAACAAGGTACTCTGACTACACTATGGAACTGAAATACTAACGAGGTACATTGATTACACTATTTAATTGAATTACTAACGAGATACTCGGACACTAACTACACTATTGAACTGAATCACTAATGAGTTACTCTGTTACTAACTACATAGGTGTCACGTTACTGGACTTTGAGGGGAGCAGCCAGATCACTCCTGCACCCATGGGGGGGTGTTGGCCCCCAAAATGGTATAAAGGGGCCATGTGGGGTGTTGAATAGGAGCTTACTGTCTGCTGATCCTGTGTACGCTAGTCATGTGATTATATAATGTCTGTGTGTGTGGGTAGGAATCTGTAATCTGTGTGGAGACTGAATATTTCTCTGAATGTGGTTGAGCATTGGGCAGAGCCCGGCCTATGGACATGCTAATCAGCGAGGCCCTGTGGGACAATGGCACTCAATGGGCCAAGGACACACCTAAAGCATGAGGGTGGACACCTGAGAGCTGCCAGCAGGGAACACAGGGATAGGCCGCTGGCCACGTGACCTGCTGCAGCCAAGAAGAGACCAGGAAGGATGTATAAAGAGGCCATGTGGTCGACTCCATCTCTTGGCCTCAGCTCAGCACTTCACCCCAGAGGCAGCACTGCAGGGATCGAAGAGCCAGAAAGACCTGTGGACCCATCCTGATCCTAGGATGCGCAACAAGAACTTTTAAACCAGCAGCTGTAACATCTCTGCTAGAGCCTGCATTGAGAACTAGGAGATTCGATGCATGTAATGTACTATCCTTTAACAACCTTACTCTCATGCTTTTCTTTATTGTAGTAATAAACCTTTAGATGTTAGATGCTAAAGGATTGGCCCAGCGTGATTTGTGGGTAAGGTCCAAAGGGTAGATTGACCAGGGATCTGTGGCTGGTTTCTTGGAACCGGACAGAACTTGTTCGGGGTAAGTGGGATTGGGTGCTAGGACCCCCCACCTGTGTATGAGGCCTGGGGCTATCTGGGGCACGGATATTGCTGGGGTGTCGGAGGGGTTTTGCTCGTGAGGCTTCAGGCTTGCAGCTGAAGCGCTCTGTGGGACTGATTTGTGGCCTGATTGGAGAGGTCACCAGTCTGGGGACTGTAAGGAGCCCCGAGGTTGAGCAATTCGCCCTGAGCGGACGCCCTCAGCTGTGCCCAGACTTGGCCCGGTCCGTCACAATAGGTAACTGCAAAGCTCTGCTAAAACAGGTGAATGGATATTGGTAGAGTGGGTGACAGACAGTGGGATACCACCAAGCCGTTCATCTCAGGCCAAGTGTGGTGGAGAAGGAACTGAGGGGGCTGGCCAAGGCACCAAAGGTGCCACAAGAGGTGTACTGCACACGTGTGGCCTGGACGGACATGGCTACAGAAAATTTCCCTCAATGGCCCTGGGATGCACCAAGACCTGAAGTGAGGTGCCCCAAGGACAACACTCCAAGAACTATTATCCACCCTTTTCCACACCCCTGATGAAGTTATCAGGCAGCAGGATGTAGGAGACCAAGTACCTTTTCACCCAATACCCAACTCGCTGACCTGGGATGTTGTGATGGCAAGTAGAATTGAGTTCAAAAAAGAAGAGAAAGTTCCTCATTGTGGGCAGCCTAGCTCTTCACCAAGGGCAAGTGGAGGATTTGGGGCTCTCCACAGTGGCCTGGACTCACTGAGCAGCTCTTGCCACAGCCTGACTCTTGCATTTGGCCTAAGCAGGGGGTGGGACCAAAGGAGAAAGAGGAGGATGGGGGGCACAGGTGTGGCACAGAGCCCCGCGCTTCTGGGGTAGCCCCACCAGACAGGCTGGTAGGCTGCAGGAGCTTCCTGGGAAATGCGGTGGGAGGGCCACATCTCCAGAGGTTACAGATCGAGAAGGCACAAGGAAGCTTGGGATAAGCTGCTTGGACTCGGGTTTGCAGACACGGGAGCATGGGGGCAAGTTCCAGGGCCAGCAGGTCTACATGTAGGTCAGTGGTCAGAAGGGACGCTCAGGCCTGGCCTACAAACGCTGGGGCCCCCAGCACCCAGCCCCACATCACGGTGCAGACACCCGGTGGAAGGACAAGCCAGCGCCCGGGCAGAGGACAGCCTGCCACCTCTCTGCCCAAGCGCTTCCCCTTCACACCCCCGGCCCCTCACCAAAGCTGCGCAAGGTGCTGGTCCAGCTCTCGGCCTCCTCCCGAAGCTCCGTGGCGTGGGGTGAGAGGATGATGCTCTTCAAGGTCAGCAGGCTTGCCTCTGCCAGGGCTTTGAGCTCTGCCGTGTCTGTACTCAGGAAGAGAAGAGGGGGAGAGTCTGGCAGCCCAAAGGCACTGGACACCTGCATGCCCAGGGGTGTGGCCCCAGCTGATCCCAGCAACTTGGCCATGGAGGCTCTCTGAGTTCTGGATTCCTGGGGGTGCTGCTGGGCTCTGGCACAGTGGGTGGGATGGGTGAGTTTCCCCCAAGCCTGAGGCCAGAAGCTTCCAGCGAGGACGGGGAACCAGCCAAGGCCAGAGCAGCTCGAGTCCTCCATTCCCTGGAGAGAAGAGACACCAGGGGACTCCGGGTGGTTTCCCTGTCCCTTGGGGGCTCTCATGGTCTGGCCAGTCTCCGAGTTGAAGGCAGTGGGTGGTCAGAGGCCAACAGCTGCCCCATGTCTCCCTGGGGTCCCAGCCTGCTCAGACCAACCTTCCCCCCATGCAGCCTGAGACAAACATCTTTATGGTTCTTACACATGCCTCAGTCTCCTCTGCACTTTTGATCGTCCCCCGGGGGGCACCGTGCTGACTGGCCAATGGCCGACACTCGTCGGGGGAAACCCTGGCAGGCCAAGGATAGAAGGTGGGTTTCTGAAGAACCTGGCTCTCTCCACAGCATGGGTTTGGCCAGGGGGCTCCCGCTTCCCCTGTGCCCCTCTGCTCTAGCCAAGGACTTTTGGATTTGGAAGGTCAGGTGACTATTCAAATGTGACCTTGTTTGCAAAGGCTGCCTGTGACAGGGCCCATGCCAGCTTCCCCCGGGCATCTGGCCGGGCTTGATTTCCTGCAGGGAGCCACGGAGAGTGGCAGGGCTTGCTGGTGCCCAAGGGCCCCATCTTGGCATCTTGGAGGCTGCAGGCCTGTGCTGTGTGGCCCTGTGGGGCCTAGCACACTGAAGGGGTCTCTGCTAAGGGACGTGAGAGGCCCTGGCCAGTCAGTGACTCATGCAGCACTCACCAGACAGCACAAAGGTGCCGCTGTCTTTGGAGACATACTCCTGCTTAGGCGGGCGGTAGCGCCGGCTGGGGGGCCGGCGGGCAGGGTGCTCAGGCAGCGGGGCCTGGTAGGGCACGTTCAGGATGAAGTTGACCAGGCGGAACTGTCTTTCAGCCCAGGCCTTCTGCAGCCGGCGCAGCATGTCCAAGGAGCGGCAGCGCCCTCGCTCACTCGACCAGATCTAGGGGCGCCAAACACATGCTGAGAGGGAGCAGCCGGAGCAGGCGTGAGCCGCAGCCTGAGTGGCGCATGGTCGGGCTTGCAGCAGCTCCGGGAGAGTGAGGTGTCCATGCTGCTGGGGGCTGCATCGCCCACAGCCTGGAGCCTTTCCAGCTAGTCCAGCTGTTTTCCAGTCTCCCACCCCCCATGCCCCAGTTGCTCTCCCCAAACTCTGACATGCCGCTCCCTCCCCTCAGGCTGGCTCTGGGAGTAGGGCCAGTGCTGGGCACGGCGGCTGCCAATAGAAAGCGGTGTGGCCAGAGTGGAAACAGACACTGACCTGCAGGCTGGGTGGCCCACTGAGGTAAGTCGGGGGGAGGTGATTGTGTCACTGCTCCCCCAAACATTCCTCCATGCCCCTGCATGCCTCAAAGCCATTCCCTGGCCCCCTCGGGTGTGTGCCGTGTGCTGGGCACCACGGATGCCGCGGAGGCTTACGCTGTGGAACAGGAGCACGTGGCTGTCTGGGAAGCTGAGCTGCCATCCAAGGACTGCAGGGGGGAGGAAGCGAGGCGGGTGGCCCCTCAAGGCAAGGGCCTGTATGCAATTAGGGGTTCTTAAGAGGCAGCATGTAGGCACTGGAGGATGCTTAGCAGAGAAAGGAAGTGACATCATGGCCTGGCCTCACTCCCACCAGCACAACACCTGGACACCCATGTGCGGGCCAAGCGTGAAGAGGGGAGCGGGTTACCGGGGGGTCTGGAAGATGTGGGACCTGTTTGCACCATGCATCAGGTGAGACACAGCTTCAGTCAGACCCTGTTTCATGTCTAGGGCTCAGACTGGGAATTTACTTTATTTCTTAGGTCCCCAGGACCTGAGGGATAGAGCACAAGCTGGAGTCGCCGCTTTGCAGCGTAAATGCAGCCCCACTGGACTAGTAATGATGTTAAAATGCGGTTAATAGACTAGTCAATGGAATTACTACTCGATAGGCACTGTCACGTTACTGGATTTTAAAAGGAGCAACCAGATCACTGCTGCACCCATGGGGGGGGGGGTTTGTCCCAAAAGTTGATATAAAGGGGGCAATGTAAGGTGTCAAACGAAAGCTTTCCTTCTACTGGTTCTGTATATGCTATCCATATACTTGTATAGTATCTGGGTGTGGGAATTATGAAGATGTATTCTGTGTCAATACTGGAAACTTCTCTGTTTGTGGCTGAGCAAGACAAGGAATGCTCAGCCCATAGACATGCTAATGAGCAAAGCTCCCAGGAACAATGGACCTCTGAAGGCCAAAGACACACCTGGCCACTGACTATGTGACTGTGTCCAGCTTGGAAGAGGCGGGGAGGAGGGGGGGGAGGATATAAATATGCCATGTGACCGACTCCATCTTGGTGCTCAGCTCAGCCCTTCATCCCAGATGCAGCCTTGCAGGGAATCACGAGCCGGGAAGAACTGTGGACCCATCTGGATACAGGATGTACACCCAGGACTTCTAAGCCAGCAGCTGTAACATCTCTGCTAGAGCCTGCCTCGAGAACTGGGAGATTCGGTGCATGTAACGTTGATACTTTAACAACCTCACTCTCATGTTTTTCTTTCTTTTAGTAATAAACCTTTAGATTGTAGATTCTAAAGGATTGGCTCAGCGTGATTTGTGGGTAAGAGCCAGAGGGTAAATTGACCAGGGATCTGTGGCTGGTTTCTTGGAACTGGACAGAACTTGTTCAGGGTAGGTGGGATTGGGCTCTAAGACCCCTCACCTGTGTGCTAGGCCCGGGGCTTTTTGGGGCTTGGATACAGCTGGGGTGTCGGAGGGTTTTTGCTCGGGAGGCTTCTGGCTGACCAGGCAGGCAGCTGAAGCGCTGTGGGAGACTGGTTTGTGGCCTGTTTGGGAAGGGCCACCAGTCAGGGGCTAGAGAGAGTCCCAAGTTTGAGCAAATAGCCCTGAGCGGACACCCTTAGCTGTGCCCAGACCCTGCCTGGTCCGTCACAGGCACTTCCGCATTTCTCCTTTGAAATGAAATTTCCAAGGAGGAATGAGGAAGACCGCATACAACCCGGGACCTGCAGTGCAGGAGATACTAGAAAAACAACACAGGTTATTAAAAATCCTCTAACCTGCCATGTCCCCCAGAATAGCTTTGCCAATTGATGAGGTCATTATGGAACCATCAGAGGCAACATGAAAAAGGCCGGCCTCCATTCCTCCCACCAATATGTTGTCCTGGCCAGTATCCTGGGACTGTGCTACCCGTTTGAAATTGCTGCTGGTTGTCTGCAGGAGGAAAGGAAGAGGAGGGGGAACAGCCTCATCTGAAGATGAGGAGGACTGAGGAACCAGAAACAAAATACAGGACTATGTAGCACTTTAAAGACTAACAAGATAGTTTATAAACCACCTTGTTAGTCTTTAAAGTGCTACATCGTCCTGTATTTTGCTTCAGCTACACCAGACTAACACGGCTACATTTCTATCTCTGAGGAACCAGAGATAGTCTATTGGAATCTAAATGAGGCAGGTCATCATCCTTGTCCACAGGCTCCACTTGGGCGGTTGCAGAAGGTGAGAGAGCGTGGAGAGTGGGACAGGGAAGACAGGGTGGTGGTGGCCGGAGAGCACGTTAGTGTATGTGCTGAGGTTGCCAATGACGACTTGCAGGAACGATGACGGTGCAAGGAGTGCGTGTGATATTGGTTCCAGGGCTCCCAAGGTGGCCATTGGTGTTGGAACAGCTGTGGTGGATACAGCTAAGGGTGGTTAAGCCATGGATGCTGCAGAGCATGGTATGTTAGCCGCTTTCTAGTAGAGTGCCAAGATGCCACTGAACCCATTGGAGAGGAATGCTGAGAGGAGAACCTGCTCCCATGACCAGTTTCATGTCTGGTGCTTGGAGACAATGGTGTAGGTGAGAAAGAAATATTCTTAGAAGAGCGTCAGTGCCGACTAGACTCCACAAGTATGGGAAAACGGGGAGGTGAATGCATGCTCGGCCCCTATGGTGTTGGTGCCAGATACTGTGCTGTTCGGTGCCGCACGTGCGTATTTTACTTGGAAAACATCTTTGACTCCAGTGCCAACGTATATCTGGGTTCCAGCCAGTGTTCCCTCTTATATGCGTGCATGCATGGGCACACACCAAGAATTTGAGTCCTGCCCACCTCCTCGGTAGAGCTGCCCAGCTGGGCCACATGGCAGGCGGCTGCCCTGCCCCAGGAGCAGCATGGCAGCCACCATGTGGCCCTGGCACTAGCTTCAACACTTCCCCAGGGCTGGAGCTGTGGGATGTGTGGCAGGCAGTGGCTGCTCTGGCCACCCTGGTTGGGTTCAGAGGCGGAGCCGTGTGGCAGGTGGCTTCTCTGACATCCAGATTTAAAGGAGCTGTGTGATGGGTAGCAGGGAGCTGCTCTGGCGGCCGGGGCTGAAGGATCCCCGTGGCGGGCGGTGGGTGGCTGCTCTGGAGGCCGGGGCTGAAGGATCCCCATGGCGGGCAGTGGGTGGCTGCTCTGGCGGCCAGGGCTGAAGGATCCCCGTGGCAGGCGGTGGGTGGCTGCTCTGGAGGCCAGGGCTGAAGGATCCCCATGGCGGGTGGCTGCTCTGGCAGCCGGATCCAAAGGATCCCCGTGGCGGGCGGTGGGCGGCTGCTCTGGCGGCCGGGGCTGAAGGATCCCCGTGGTGGGCAGCGGGTGGCTGCTCTGGTAGGTGGGGCCAAAGGATCCCCGTGGTAGGTGTCAGGCAGCTGCTCTGGCGGCCGTGGCTGAAGGATCCCCGTGGCGGGCGGTGGGCAGCTGCTCTGGTAGGTGGGGCCAAAGGATCCCCGTGGTAGGTGTTAGGCAGCTGCTCTGGTGGCCGTGGCTGAAGGATCCTCATGGCGGGCGGCGGGCAGTTCCTCTGGAGATCGGGGTTGAAGGATCCTCATGGCGGGCAGCTGCTCTGGCAGCCAGGGCTGAAGGATCCTTGTGGCGGGCCGAGGCCAAAGGGTCCCCGTGGTGGGTGGCTGCTGCAGCTGTAGTAAGTATGTTCCCACACTGACTTGCCATGGAATTCAGGTTTCTAAATGTCTCGAGGCTTTTTCATAAGATTTCTAGCAATGTGCAGCTTCACCTGCCAACAGGGTGGGGGCAAAGAGACAAACGCCCTGGGGCCGGCCATTCCAAAGGGCTGGGGCTCCAAGCCACTGCTTCTACGACTGTGGCAGCAGCATCTGTAAATGACGGGTGGGGTGCCGCACGGCGCCATCCGGGCAGTGCTCAGGGCTGGCTGCCTTGTCCCTTCTGCCCATGGCCCCGCCTCACCTTGCCTAGGTGCCCGGCAAGCCAGTTCCCAGGAGTTCAGTTAGCCCATGACCACACTGGTCATTGACATTAGAGATAACGTGGGGACATCAATGCATTGGTGGCTTAATGATGCTAGACATCTCTCTCAATGCAGCTCTCCAGGGAATGTTACCCAGTGACAGATTCAAAGCATCTTTCAATCTTAGATGCTGGGGTTTGATTTTGCTCCATGACCTTTTATAGTCCAATTAAAAACAAAACAAACAAACAAATACATAGCCCCTAAGCCCCACAAAATTGTCATCATGAGCGAAACACAAAAGCCCAGGAACCTCTACGATGACAATACTGTTAATAACTCGGGTGCCACAGTGGCACCATCCACACAAAACTCCCTCCCTCATGGATGGAAACCTTAGAGGGACACTGGTTCCTGCCCACGGATGGAAACAGCACGGGATGGCACTTCTGTTGGGGGACGCAGTGAGACCTGAGTGGAGCACCCATAGGGACACCACTGGAAGGAGGAACTGCTAACCCATATTCACTCCTTCTAGTGCCTCAGGAAAAGCGGCGAGGAGCCCCGTGGCACCTTAGAGACTCACTGAAGTGTTGGAGCAGAAGCTTTCGTGGGCTCTGAGCTCACACCTTGGGGGCCAGCCGGTCCCACACCCCGCTTCCCACCCTCTGGCAGCCTTGCTCACCTTGAGGATGCTGTCGCTGTGCTCCAGGATCGGGTAGGACAGCAGCTGGCCCAGCGTGAACTGCATGTTGCCAGGGCACTTCACCGCCATTGCTGCAGGAGAATGAGGGTTCTCGTCAGCGTGCAACTGGCAGGCCCAGCTGGGCCCCAAGCATGGCAGGGACCGAAGGGCCCTTAGCTCCTGGGTGGCCCTGGCCCTGTGCCCAGTGTGTGACTAGCAGCTGAGCCTGGGGGCTGCTCCACGGCTCCCCGCACCTATTCCCGGTGAAGTTGACCTAACCCAGCTCCCACCACGAGCCCTTCTGCCTGGGCCCGAGAGATTGCACTGCCAGGCTCTCCCCACGCGGGCACCTGTAGGGCAAGACCCATGCTCCCACATGGCTCAAGTCAGCGTGGCCCCAGGACAGGACGTGGCTCCGCGCGGTGCCACCGCCACCTGGCCTCTCGCCTCCCGTTGGGCCGGCCTGGGGCACTCGCCACTCAGCTCAGGTGTGGGCAGTTCCTGCACCTTGGGCTGCAGCCCTTCGGAGTCCTGCTTCCCTAGCAGAAGGCTGAGCTAGCCTGCTGGGGAAAGGAGCCCCCCGGCCCAGCTCTGCTGTGGGAGTGACCAGGTGCAGCAGGACTGTCCCTCATCAGCAGGTGCGTCAGCTGCACGCTGACTGGGCCTTCTCACCAGCCCCTGGGAGGCTGCACCATGGCCTGGGCTTGAGAAGAGCTGGCAGCAGGGCCACTAGGAACCCCCCCGAGCTCCTCCCCAGCACACGTCTCAAAGCACGTTGCCAGCTTGGCATGGCTTCACCCCTGCCATCCCAGGGCACAGGGCTCTCTCCATTGTCCACATGGGAGCCCAGCCCAATGACTGGCCCACGGTCACACAAACATGATCCCTGCCCCCCAGTCCTAGGCTAGCACCTGAGCACTGCACTGCCCTTTCCCCAAAGATCCGGCCAAGAGTCCGGTCCAGGTGAGGCTGCAGGCACAGCTCCAGCTGCTGCTCAGGGTGGCAAGCACCTCACAGTCCCTTAGCTCAGCCCGTTGGCCACATGGGCCAGCCCAGCTCTCCCCACCCACTCGCCACCCTGACTGTCCCCTCTCCCAGCCAGCATGGGGCTCAGGGCAGGTGCGGTGCCTCCCCAGACGGCTGTGGCTGCTCAGGCTGCCCACTTTGTTGAGAGCGGGCCGAGCTGAACGCAGGGCCCTGGGAGGACACATCTCCAAGGACGTTGCCCCTCTCTGCCATGGACCCCCGCCGGTGCTCCTCGCAGGCGCACCTGTGAAGATCTCCCACCAGCAGCTGTTCTTCAGGAGGGGGCTGGCCAGTTTCTGAAGCAGGGGCAGGACCTGCTGGAAGCTCCCAATGCTGTGCACACAGGCCTGCAGGATGGGGTGTTTGGCAGGCAGGGCGTCTTCTATGCGGGATGCTTCCCTCTGCCACTCAGCCACTTTCTCCATAGCCACGGGGGGATTGAACTGTAGGACAGAAAGACCAGCGGGCCCCTCCAGTCACACCAGGCCCCTATGGATTAGCAGGGACGGCCGCGCACAGGGCAGCACAGCTGTGACTGTGTGGGAGCAGGCCCACTCGGGGAGACGGCAGGTCCAGACTAGGGGTACAGCAGACACAGGTGGGAGAAGCTCAGGGCTGCAATTCCTGTGGGCCAGGAGTGAGGGGCACAGCAGATGTGGGGGGAGCACAGTACTGGGCTGGCAGGGGCTGCGGGTCAGGAGTGAGGGGCACCGCAGGGCTGTGAAGTGGGGAGCCCAGGGCCGGGCTGCCAGTGGCTGCAGGTCGGGAGGCAGGGAGCCCAGGGCCGGGCTGCCAGGGGCTGCAGGTCGGGAGGCGGGGAGCCCAGGGCCGGGCTGCCAGGGGCTGCAGGTCGGGAGGCAGGGAGCCCAGGGCCGGGCTGCCAGTGGCTGCAGGTCGGGAGGCGGGGAGCCCAGGGCCAGGCTGCCAGGGGCTGCAGGTCGGGAGGCGGGGAGCCCAGGGCCGGGCTGCCAGGGGCTGCAGGTCGGGAGGCGGGGAGCCCAGGGCCGGGCTGCCAGGGGCTGCAGGTCGGGAGGCGGGGAGCCCAGGGCCGGGCTGCCAGGGGCTGCAGGTCGGGAGGCGGGGAGCCCAGGGCCAGGCTGCCAGGGGCTGCAGGTCGGGAGGCGGGGAGCCCAGGGCCAGGCTGCCAGGGGCTGCAGGTTGGGAGGCGGGGAGCCCAGGGCTGGGCTGGCAGGGGCTGCAGGTCGGGAGGCAGGGAGCCCAGGGCCGGGCTGCCAGGGGCTGCAGGTCGGGAGGCGGGGAGCCCAGGCCTGGGCTGCCAGGGGCTGCAGGTCGGGAGGCGGGGAGCCCAGGGCCGGGCTGCCAGGGGCTGCAGGTCGGGAGGCGGGGAGCCCAGGGCCAGGCTGCCAGTGGCTGCAGGTCGGGAGGCGGGGAGCCCAGGGCCGGGCTGGCAGGGGCTGCAGGTCGGGAGGCGGGGAGCCCAGGGCCGGGCTGCCAGGGGCTGCAGGTCGGGAGGCGGGGACCCCAGGCCTGGGCTGCCAGGGGCTGCAGGTCGGGAGGCGGGGACCCCAGGCCTGGGCTGGCAGGGGCTGCAGGTCGGGAGGCGGGGAGCCCAGGGCCGGGCTGCCAGGGGCTGCAGGTCGGGAGGCGGGGAGCCCAGGCCTGGGCTGCCAGGGGCTGCAGGTCGGGAGGCGGGGAGCCCAGGGCCGGGCTGCCAGGGGCTGCAGGTCGGGAGGCGGGGAGCCCAGGCCTGGGCTGCCAGTGGCTGCAGGTCGGGAGGCGGGGAGCCCAGGCCTGGGCTGCCAGGGGCTGCAGGTCGGGAGGCGGGGAGCCCAGGCCTGGGCTGCCAGGGGCTGCAGGTCGGGAGGCGGGGAGCCCAGGGCCGGGCTGCCAGGGGCTGCAGGTCGGGAGGCGGGGAGCCCAGGGCCAGGCTGCCAGTGGCTGCAGGTCGGGAGGCGGGGAGCCCAGGGCCGGGCTGGCAGGGGCTGCAGGTCGGGAGGCGGGGAGCCCAGGGCCGGGCTGCCAGGGGCTGCAGGTCGGGAGGCGGGGACCCCAGGCCTGGGCTGCCAGGGGCTGCAGGTCGGGAGGCGGGGACCCCAGGCCTGGGCTGGCAGGGGCTGCAGGTCGGGAGGCGGGGAGCCCAGGGCCGGGCTGCCAGGGGCTGCAGGTCGGGAGGCGGGGAGCCCAGGCCTGGGCTGCCAGGGGCTGCAGGTCGGGAGGCGGGGAGCCCAGGGCCGGGCTGCCAGGGGCTGCAGGTCGGGAGGCGGGGAGCCCAGGCCTGGGCTGCCAGTGGCTGCAGGTCGGGAGGCGGGGAGCCCAGGCCTGGGCTGCCAGGGGCTGCAGGTCGGGAGGCGGGGAGCCCAGGGCCGGGCTGCCAGGGGCTGCAGGTCGGGAGGCGGGGAGCCCAGGGCCGGGCTGCCAGGGGCTGCAGGTCGGGAGGCGGGGAGCCCAGGCCTGGGCTGCCAGTGGCTGCAGGTCGGGAGGCGGGGAGCCCAGGGCCGGGCTGCCAGTGGCTGCAGGTCGGGAGGCGGGGAGCCCAGGGCCAGGCTGCCAGGGGCTGCAGGTCGGGAGGCGGGGAGCCCAGGGCCGGGCTGCCAGGGGCTGCAGGTCGGGAGGCGGGGAGCCCAGGCCTGGGCTGCCAGTGGCTGCAGGTCGGGAGGCGGGGAGCCCAGGGCCGGGCTGCCAGGGGCTGCAGGTCGGGAGGCGGGGAGCCCAGGGCCGGGCTGGCAGGGGCTGCAGGTCGGGAGGCAGGGAGCCCAGGCCTGGGCTGGCAGGGGCTGCAGGTCGGGAGGCGGGGAGCCCAGGGCCAGGCTGGCAGGGGCTGCAGGTCGGGAGGCGGGGAGCCCAGGCCTGGGCTGGCAGGGGCTGCAGGTCGGGAGGCGGGGAGCCCAGGGCCAGGCTGGCAGGGGCTGCAGGTCGGGAGGCGGGGAGCCCAGGGCCGGGCTGCCAGGGGCTGCAGGTTGGGAGGCGGGGAGCCCAGGGCCAGGCTGGCAGGGGCTGCAGGTCGGGAGGCAGGGAGCCCAGGGCCAGGCTGTCAGGGGCTGCAGGTCGGGAGGCGGGGAGCCCAGGGCTGGGCTGGCAGGGGCTGCAGGTCGGGAGGCGGGGAGCCCAGGGCCGGGCTGGCAGGGGCTGCAGGTCGGGAGGCGGGGAGCCCAGGGCTGGGCTGACAATGTATTACGTTATTGGAGTTTATAATGAGCAGACAGATCACTACTGCACCCAGGGGGGTGTTTGCTCCAAAGTCTGTACAAAGGGGCCATGTGAGGTATCAAATGGAAGCTTCTATTCTATTGATTCTATGTCTCCTACTCTTGTACTGGTGTGACATTTGTATGTGGAGTTGTGACTATGGGCTCTGGGCTGGTCGTGTGAGCGTTCTCTGGGCTGGTAGTGCGGGCGTTTTCTGGGCTCGTAGTGCGAGCGTTCTCTGGGCTGGTAGTGCGAGCGTTCTCTGGGCTGGTAGTGCGGGCGTTTTCTGGGCTCGTAGTGCGAGCGTTCTCTGGGCTGGTCGTGTGAGCGTTCTCTGGGCTGGTAGTGCGGGTGTTTTCTGGGCTCGTAGTGCGGGTGTTTTCTGGGCTGGTCGTGTGAGTGTTCTCTGGCTGGTAGTGCGAGCGTTCTCTGGGCTGGTAGTGCGGGTGTTTTCTGGGCTCGTAGTGCGGGTGTTTTCTGGGCTGGTCGTGTGAGTGTTCTCTGGCTGGTCGTGCGAGCGTTCTCTGGGCTGGTAGTGCGGGTGTTTTCTGGGCTCGTAGTGCGGGTGTTTTCTGGGCTGGTCGTGTGAGTGTTCTCTGGCTGGTAGTGCGAGCGTTCTCTGGGCTGGTAGTGTGAGCGTTCTCTGGGCTCGTAGTGCGGGTGTTTTCTGGGCTCGTAGTGCGGGTGTTTTCTGGGCTGGTCGTGTGAGTGTTCTCTGGCTGGTAGTGCGAGCGTTCTCTGGGCTGGTAGTGCGGGTGTTTTCTGGGCTGGTCGTGTGAGCGTTCTCTGGCTGGTAGTGCGAGCGTTCTCTGGCTGGTCGTGCGAGCGTTCTCTGGGCTGGTAGTGCGGGTGTTTTCTGGGTTGGTCGTGTGAGCGTTCTCTGGGCTGGTAGTGCGGGTGTTTTCTGGGCTGGTCGTGTGAGCGTTCTCTGGGCTGGTAGTGTGAGCGTTCTCTGGCTGGTAGTGTGAGCGTTCTCTGGGCTGGTCGTGTGAGCGTTCTCTGGCTGGTAGTGTGAGCGTTTTCTGGGCTGGTAGTGCGGGTGTTTTCGGGGCTGGTCGTGTGAGTGTTCTCTGGCTGGGAGCGAGCAATGGGCCCGGACTGCCTGTTGCAAAGAAGGAATGTCCAGTGAATGACTGTGCTAACTAGTACGGCTCCAAGGACAATGGCTCTTTGGGTGGAGGAATGCGCCTGGAAACCTGCAAACCAGCCAGTATCTCATGGCTGCCGGCATGTGAATCATGCATCATGTGACCAGCTCCAGTTTGGGAGACACCAGAGATATCTAAGTGCCATGAGGCGGACTCCATCTTGTCTTCAAACTTGCTACTGATCCCAGATGCAGCCTTGCAAGGGGCAGCGAGTGGGAAGGAGGCCGACCCGCCCTGACACAGGATGGGCACCAGGGACTTCTCAGCTGGCAGTCTGTAACATCTCTGCTGAGAGCCTGCATCGAGAACTGGGAGACTGGTGCATGTGACGTATTCTCCTTAATGTTAGACCCTAGAGAATTGGGCCCAGTGAAGTTATGTTAAGACAGATCAAAGAAAGAGGTTAACAAAGGTTTCTGGGTGTCACGTTACTGGATCTTGAGGGGAGCAGCCAGATCACTGATGCACCCATAGGTGGGGGTGTTGGCCCCAAAAAATGGTATAGAAGGGGGCCATGTGAGGTATTGAATAGAAGCTTACTGTCTGCTGATCCTGTGTACGCTATTTATGTGAGTGTATAATGTCTGTGTGTGTAGGTAAGAATCTGTAATCTGTGTGGAAACTGAATATTTCTCTGCATGTGGTTGAGCATTGGGCAGAGCCTGACCTATGGACATGTTAATTAGCGAGGCCCGGTGGAACAATGGCACTTGATGGGCCAAGGACACACCTAAAGCATGAGGGCGGAGGCCTAAGAGCTGCAGCAGAGAGAGGCTGATGGCCAGGTGACCGGCTACGGCCAAGGAGAGGCCAGGAATGAGGTATAAAGAGGCCATGTGGGGGACTCCATTTTGTTCTCAGCTCAGCACTTCATCCCAGAGGCAGCACTGCAGGGATCGAAGAGCCCAGAAGACCTGTGAGCCCATCCTGATGCTAGGATGTGCAACAAGAACTTTTAAACCAGCAGCTGTAACATCTCTGCTAGAGCCGGCATTGAGGACTGGGAGATTCGGTGCATGTAATGTACTATTCCTTTAACAACCTCACGCTCATGCTTTTCTTGCTTGTGATAATAAACCTTTAGATATAGATTCTAAAGGATTGGCCCAGCGTGATTTGTGGGTAAGGTCCAGAGGGTAAATTGACCAGGGATCTGTGGCTGGTTTCTTGGAACCGGACAGAACTTATTCGGGGTAGGTGGGATTGGGTGCTAGGACCCCCCACCTGTGTATAGGCCCAGGGCCATCAGGGGCACGGATATTGCTGGGGTGTCGGAGGGGTTTTGCTCGGGAGGCTTCAGGCAGGCTGCTGGAGCGCTCTGTGGGACTGGTTTGTGGCCTGTTTGGAGAGGTCACCAGTCGGGGGCTGTAAGGAGACCCGGAGTTGAGCAATTCGCCCTGAGCGGACGCCCTCAGCTGTGCCCAGACACGGCCCGGTCCGTCACACTGGGTAGTCCCTGAGCAGAACTAGAGACATAGTTCAAGCAAAGGGGCAATCCCTACGTACTTTATTTTGCAACTTAAGCAAGTAAGTGAAAGGCTGCACCTGTGATGGGAACAGCTAGTTTGAGAACTGATAAGGTAACTCCTTGTTTCTGTTCTCACCCTGATCTTAACGAACTGTCTCTGCCCTCTGTTTGTTTTAACTCCCTGTCTCCTTGTCGTTTGGTACTTGCCTTCTAGGCTGATAAGAAAGCTGTTGATGCATTATGAATTGCTTAAGGCCATGAAGTATACGCATTAACACTAGAAGCTTCTAACTAATTAAGGGGGGCTGAGATGCTTGGGCAAATGTTTTATGACGCGACGGAACTGTCTATATAATCTTACTTGTTACTGAAATCAGTGCTGGTTCACTTTGGAGACGGGCTGCTCTCTATTGTAGTGCGCACTATTCAATAAAGAGCTCGTGATTGAATCTTGCTGGTGTTGCCTGTCTCTTTGCGGTCAGACAACGAACGGAGGCCGTCCGGGTTAAAGTCCCCGACATTAACAACCTCACTCGCCACCTTTTCTTTCTTCTGTTAATAAACCTTTAGGCTACGTCTACACTGCAGGCTTTTTGCGTAAGAATGGCTGTTCTTGTGCATAAACTTGCAGAGTGTCAACACTGCACATGCATTCTTGCACAAGTACATTTACAGTACAGCATTGTAAAACAGAGCTTCTTCTGGAAGAGTTATTCCTCTCCCCACGAGGAATAAGCCCTCTTGCACAAGAGCTCTTCCACAAGAAGGCAGTGTAGACAGGCAACAGGAATTTCTTGTGCAAGAAAGCCCTATGGCTAAAATGGCTATCAGAGCTTTCTTGTGCTAGAGAACGTTCACACTGCCTTGGACGCTCTTGCGCAAAAGCACATGGCCGTGTGGATGTGCTCTTGTGAAAGAATTTTTGCACAAGAACTCTTGCACAAAACAGTTCTTGTGAAAGAAGCCTGCAGTGTAGACATAGCCCCAGATTTTTGTATTCTAAAGGACTGGCCCAGCGTGATCTTGTGGGTAAGCTCTAAAATGTAAGTTGACCTGGGAACTGTGGCTGGTTCTTTGGGACTGGGAGAACCCGTTTAGGGTAGGTGAGATTGGGTTCTAGAACTCCTCACCTGTGTGCAGGCCTGGGGCAGATTGGGGCACAGGGAGAGCTGGGGTGTCTGAGGGGTTTTCCTCGGGAGGCTTCCTGCTGGCCAGATAGGCAGCTGAAGCACTCAGTGTGACTGGTTTGTGACCTGTTTGGGAAAGGTCTGGGGCTGTAAGCAGCCCTGGTTTTGAGCAATTCGCCTTGAGCGGATGCCCTCAGCAGCTCCGAGACCCAGCCCGGACTGTCTCAGTGGTGTAGACGGCAGGATCCACAGATCTTGGTCAATTGAGCTGTGGGTCAGGACCCCACGCTGTCTAAATTTGATTTTTGGTATTGAGAGTTCGGTTGGTTAAAGAGCCACTGACATGAGTCAATGACCATATGAGAGTCTGGACAGAAAGGCTCTGAACATTTTGTTCTTGGTGAAAGTTATTGCCTTTACTGAGAAAGTGTCTCATGAAGAACTGAGATCTTTGGTGGTGGCTAGAGATACTACAGAAGAAATGAGACTGCAACTTAAATATCAACAAGAACTTGAGGAATTTCGTCTGCTAGCTGAGCAGAGAAGGGCTAAGGCATGAAGAGAAGCTGATGAAGGGATGCAAGAATCCGCTGAGAGAAGGCAGAAGGTAGACTGAGAACATGCAGCGAGGATGGCAGAGTTGGACAGAAGAATCAGACAAGCTGAGGAGAGAGCTGCCAGACTTGAACTTCAGCTTAAGAAAATAGAAGAACAAAAGAGACTGTATCCTCCTGGGAGTTCAATGTATAACCATGTGGGTATGCGGTGTGATGATGACATGGCTGATGTCTTAACCCAGCCCCAAAGCATGTACGAATGCAACTCCTCTGTGTTACCCGTAGCTGACGGGGAGGTTTGTGAAGAGGGTGCGTGTGACTCTGGGCAGCTGTCTGGGGCTAGTCAGTCCTATTGTAACTAAGGGAGGCAGTTTCTCTAGATCAGGGGTCTCCAAACTTTTCAGCCCGAGGGCCGCATTAACTATCAAACAGCAGTTCGGGGACCGACTACACACTGATAAGTAATTACGCGAAGGAAATTATCACTAAATAAAATAGAGTGCAACATGTTTCGAAATCAGACGCTAATTGACACCAACACCTCCTCATCGCAACAGTCAACCGCAACTGGCAAACTGTGATCAAAATAATCAAGTCTTGAACCAGCAGCAAACCATTTAAAAACTCCGCCACTAGATGGCGTTATATCATCTCATTGACTGTGAACGGATGTAGAAAAAGTAAGCAGCGAATAAGGTTTTGCAATGTAATGATCGGTTGGAAAACATAATGCACTACTGCGTGCCTCTATTTTAATTCGGTAAAAACATAACGTCCACGTAAGCGGTGGCTGATCTTGGCAGGATACACGTAAATTTCCGTAATTTTTTTTCCGTAGACAAAAAGGTCTCCACGGGCCGGATGAGAGGGCCTCGCGGGCCGCATCCGGCCCGCGGGCCGTAGTTCGGAGACCCCTGCTCTAGATGTTTGCCTGAGGGAGACTGCCATGTGGCTGTGCAAGGGAGCAGTGAGCCTGTGAGTGAGGGCTCTAAGGGCTTGTCTGATGCCTCAGAGGTGAGGCTGGAATCAGAAGCAGGGCAGGGAGAACCCAGGAGTCAGGACAGTGCTTCTCCGGAGCAGGTTGCAGGGGATGGCCAGGGTGAATTCCTAGCTGAGAAACAAGATAACATTCTGGAGGGTGATGGGTTGTTGTGGTGATGCTTGTGAGTCTGAACTTGCACAAGCTGGAAGTGTTTTGTGTGAGGGGGCTCAGTGTGTGGACACTGGCAGTTTGGAGGCTGAGAGCAGCAGTGCATCAGCGAAAGAAGCTGTCTCAGAGTATGTCTACACTTGCACGCTAGTTCGAACTAGGGATGCAAATGCAGCATTCGAAATAGTCAATGAAGTGGGGATTTAAATATCCTGCGCTTCATTAGCATGATCTCGCCGGCACGCTACTCCGCTCAATAGCTGTTTCGAAAGTGAAAGTGCACGCTGGGACGCGTTAGTTCGATCCAAACCCCTTGGTTCGAATGAACGTTACTCCTCAAAAAATGAGAAGTAACAAGGAGTAACGTTCGTTCGAACCAAGGGGTTTGGATCGAACTAACGCATCGTGGTGCGCACTTTCACTTTAGAAACAGCTGTTGAGCGGAGTAGCGTGCCGGCGAGATCATGCTAACAAAGCATGAGATATTTAAATCCCTGCTTCATTGACTATTTCGAATGCTGCATTTGCATCCCTAGTTCGAACTAGCGTGCAAGTGTAGACATACACTCAGTTGCTAGCTGTGTGCCTGAGAATAGCCAGTGGTGCTGGGATGAAGGAGAGACTGTCTCTAGTTGTCTGTCCGTGTGTGGCAGCACCATGCCTGTGGGGGAAGAGAAAGTTACTCACCTTGTGCAGTCACGATGCTTCTTCGAGATGTGTCCCCATGGGCGCTTCACTCTGGGTGCTGGTGCGTCCTCGCGCTGACGACCAGAGATCTTTCTAGCTGTTTCCACCGTGCCGTGCACACGCCAGAACTCCCCCCTGTGTCATTGGAATCCGTTAGGCACGCGCGGCTCCTCCATTCCTTCTCTACCTGTTAGAGCATAGGACTTCGAGCAGGGGAAGGAGGGAGGGTAGTGGAGCACCCACGGAAACACATCTTGAAGAAGTACTGTTACTGCACAAGGTGAGTAACTCTTTCTTCTCCTTTGAGTGGTCCCCATGGGTGCTCCACTCTGGGCGGCTACACAGCAGTTGTCGACCTGAGGAGGTGGGTTTGGAGCCCCGTGTTAGTCACTGTGGACAATACTGCCTGTCCTACAGCCATGGAAGATGCAATTGAGGAAGAGAGAGCATAATGTTGTGCAAAAGTATGGTCCGAAGACCAGGTGGTGGCGTTACAGATATCTTGTAGAGGAACATTGCTGAGAAAGGTGGTAGTGTAGGACAACGCCCTGGTGGAATGTGCTATAATCGTTTCAGGTACATTTTTGTTGTAGAGTACATAACATGTTCCAATACACGAAGAGATCCATTTAGAAATCCTCTCCGATAAGATTGCCTGTCCTTTGGATTGTTCCGTGTAGGACAAAAAAAGGCTCAGGAATAGTCGCCAGGGCTTGGTGCGGTTGAGATAAAATGCAAGTGCCCTGCGGAAATCCAGAGTATGCCATGCTGCCTAAACTGGATCGGCATGAGGCTTAGGAAAAAAATGCAGGTAAGTGGATAGGTTTATTGACATGAAAAGGCGAAAGGACTTTGGGGAGGAACTTAAGGTGTGGCCAAAGTATCACCCTATCCTTTGTGAATACTGTATAAGGGGGATCAGCCATCAGTGAGACGAGTTCACTCACCCTCCTACTGGAGGTTATTGCCACGAGAAATGAGACTTTCATTGATAAAGGAGACCAGGAGCAGGTTGCCAGTGGTTCGAAGGGTGGCTTTGTCAAGCTCTTGAGAATGTGGTTGAGGTCCCAGATAGGAAATGGTGGTTGGACCGGTGGGAAGGTATTCGGTAGCCCCTTAAAACATCTTTTAGTTTTGGGTCAGCGAGAAAAGAGACCCCCTTGTCCTGTATGATAAAAGGCTGCTATGGAGGCTGCATGTACTTTGATGGTAGTAAGAGCTAGGCCCGACTGCTTCAGGTGTAGCAAATAGTCCAGTAGGGTGGGGAGGGGGGCATGCTCAGGGGATGTTATGTGGGAACTTTTGAACCAGTGCACGAATCTGTTCCATTTGTGGAGATACATTCTCCTAGTAGACTGCAAGGCAGTACGTGAGACTGCGTGGCAGTCATCTTTCTTGTTGGTAGGGGGAATAGATGCAGGAGACTGCCAGATGTTATCGGCTGGGTCCATAACGGCCTTGTCCATAGGGATTGCCAGACGAGAGGTAGTAGATGGTTCTAGTGTACGTAGGAACTTGTACTGTTTAACTTGTATCTCCTGTAAGTCCCATTCCTGTGCTAACGCCACCCTCTTGAAAATATCTTGAAATTTTCTAGAGTCATCACCGGATGGTGGAGCTTCACGTGTGCCTGCCTCATCAGGTGAGGATGAGGAATTATGTACATAACATAAGAACATAAGAACGGCCGTACTGGGTCAGACCAAAGGTCCTTCTAGCCCAGTATCCTGTCTACCAACAGTGGCCAGCACCAGGTGCCCCAGGGTATGTCTACACTACAAAGTTAGTTCGAACTAACGTCCGTTAGTTCGAACTAGCTTTCATAGGCGCTACACTAGCACTCCGTTAGTTCGAATTTAATTCGAACTAACGGAGCGCTTAGTTCGAACTAGGTAATCCTCATTCCACGAGGATTAAGCCTAGTTTGAACTTACTAGTTCGAATTAAGGGCTGTGTAGACCCTTAATTCGAACTAGTGGGAGGCTAGCCCTCCCCAGGTTTCCCTGGTGGCCACTCTGGCCAACACCAGGGAAACTTGTATGCCCCCCTCCCGGCCCCGGAGCCCTTAAAGGGGCACGGGCTGGCTACGGTGCCCGTGCCAGGTGCAAGCCTGCCAGCACCCAGCCAGCAGACCCTGCACCTGGCACGGATCGAGCCACCCACCCGATGCCCCCCAGCCCTCCCCCTCTTCCCGGGACCAGGCTGGCGGCTCCCGGGAGCTTGCCCGGGACCGCAAGAGGCGGGCACCCGCCTGGGCTAGTGCAGACATCATGGACCTCGTCCACGATCTCCGCACTAGGCACAGGAAAGTGGCCAGCTAGGGCAGGAGAGCTGCCAGCCTGGCCACCCAGGAGCAGGTGTGCATGAAAATCAAGGGGGTCCACTGAGACCCCCGACCCTGAGCCCTGGGCTTACAATGGTCGTCCTGGTTCAGACCAAAGGTCCATCTAGCCCAGTAGCCTGTCTGCCGACAGCGGCCAACCCTAGGGACCCTGGAGGGGATGGACTGAAGACAGTGACCAAGCCATTTGTCTCGTGCCATCCCTCTCCAGCCTTCCACAAACGTTGGGCAGGGACACCACTCCTACCTCCTGGCTAATACCACTCCATGGACACAGCCTCCATGACTTGATCTCACTTCCCTTTAAACTCTGTTCTAGTTGTAGCCTTCACAGCCTCCTGCAGCAAGGAGTTCCACAGGTTGACTCTTTGCTTTGTGAAGAACAACTTTCTGTTACTAGTTTGAAGCCTGCTACCCATTCATTTCCTTTGGTGTCCTCTAGTCCTTCTTTATGGGAACTAATGAAGAACTTTTCTGTATGCACCCTCTCCACCCAACTCCTGCTTTTAGAGACCTCTATCCTGTCCCCCCTCTGTCTCCTCTTTTCTAAGCTGAAAAGTCCCAGTTTCTTTAGCGTCTCTTCATATGGGACCTGTTCCCAACCCCTGATCATTTTAGTTGCCCTCCCCTCTCCCACCCTCTCTCTTCCCCTCTCCCACCTCCTTTTCCCAGTCTCCCCGTTTTGTTCAATAAAGACAGATTCCATTTTTGAACACAATTGTCCTTTATTTTGTACATCAAGAAAAGGGGCTAGGGAAGGATAAGTGGAAGGAGGTGAGGGAGGAATGGGGTACGAGCCCCCGATGGGGAGGACTGGGCTGGCTCTGCGGGCTTCTGGGGGTGGAAGCTCTCCTGCAGCCCCCCAATTGCCCCCTCTCCCCAGATGGCAGCCTGCGGCAAGTGCAGCCGGTCTGATGGCCGAGTGGTGTGATGTGCCCAGTGTGGGTACTCCAGGCACTCCAAGCCAGGACTGCTTTGCAAGCGGGGCACCCCTGAGAACTGTCTGTCCGGGATGGGGGTCGGGACCCTTTAAGCACAGCCCTCGGCTAGCCTGAGACAGCATCTCCACGCTCTAAGTCCTCCTCTGATGCCCTGCCGGCACTGCTTCTGGCCATCCTTAAGCCCGGTTCAGGGTCCACTTAATGTGGACATGCTAGTTCGAATTAGCAAAACGCTAATTCGAACTAGTTTTTAGTTCTAGACGCGTTAGTTTGAATTAGCGCTGTAGTGTAGACATACCCCCAGAGAGGGTGGACCGAAGACAATGATCAAGCGATTTGTCTCCTGCCATCTCTCTCCAGCCTCTGAAAAACAGAGGCCAAGGACACCATTTTATCCCCTGGCTAAATAGCCTTTTATGGACCTAACCTCCATGAAATTATCTAGCTTCTCTTTAAACTCTATTATAGTCCTAGCCTTCACAGCCTCCTCTGGCAAGGAGTTCCATAGGTTGACTACACGTTGTGTGAAGAAGAACTTTCTTTTATTCGTTTTAAACCTGCTACCCATTAATTTCATTTGGTGTCCTCTAGTCCTTCTATTTAGGGAACTAATAAATAACTTTTCTTTATCGGCCCTCTCCACACCACTCATGATTTTATAGACCTCTATCATATCCCCCCTCAGTCTCCTCTTTTCTAAGCTGAAAAGTCCCAGTCGCTTTAACCTCTCGTCATATGGGACCCACTCCAAACCCCTAATCATATGTAGAAGGAACCTGTCTTCACCCTCTCAGAGCGACTTGAAGAATTTGGCTCTGTAATGGACGCAGTAAGAGGTGGCGAAGCCGGTGGTCTGGAAGTTGTTGAAGGAGGATGGTGATGACTTCGCTTGGGACGTGGCTCACATGGCTGCCATTGAGTAGCGTATGGCGGTGGTGGGTAACTATACTGTTGTGCATACCATGGTGGTGGGGGTGGAGGTGGGTATGTGTATTGTGTGACTAGAGGCTGCCAAGATGGAGGTCTGTGCACAGGACTAGAGTGTTGGGAGGAGAATCTGCTCCTGGGTTCCGTGCCTGCATCACTTGGAGATGGTGAGATGATCTGTGGGAGTGTATTGATTGGACTGAAGAAGTTGATGAGGTCGGTGCCAACAGCGAGCGGCTCCATACCGGGGATCGGTAGTGCGCAGTATGCTAGCTCAGTGCCGAGGTGTGGGATTTGTTCGGTGCCAATACCGGTGCCGAGTGGTACATGGGCGCCATGTCGGTGCAGGTCTTTTTCGCAGCTGGTGTCGGTGTCGCTGACCGGTGCCATGGCTGTTTCGGTGCCGTATGCTCCTTATGGCCTGCCAGTGCGGAAAAGGAGGTTGGTGCTGTTGGCGCGGGCAGTGCCGATGATCTTTGTCTCGGATCCGAATGCGCTCGTTTGTGTGGTGCCGGTGTCTTGGCCAAAGTCGTACCAGACGTGCAGGCTTATCCGCGGTGCTGACCCGTGAGGCTGAGGGTGCCGAGGGTAGCGAGGAGGTTGGGGAATGAGCCATTCTCGATGCTGCCAGGGTAGACGGGGCAGAGGGACATGACTTATCTGTACCCTTGGTCAGTGAGGCCATTTCTGGAGCCGCTAGTGGGTTGTCTGATGGAGGTCGGAAAGACTTTTCATAAAGGATTGTTTTTAGCCTATTCGCTTGGCCCTAATGTGCTCTGGCAGTCAATTTCAAGCAGTGCTGACACTTCTGAGTCTGGTGGGATTCGCCGAGACACTTAATACAATTGGAATGTCCATCAGACACAGGCATAGAGTCCCGGCATGTCTGACACCTTTTAAAGCTGGGGGATCCTGGCATGAGGTGCGGGGAACAAGCGGCAAGCCACAACAAGATAACTTTTTTTTTTTTAACTATAGACTGGGGTGGGTATTAGGATGAAATAACTTGGACTCTGAGGCTATGTCTAGAGTGCAAGCCTCTTTCGAAAGAGAGCGTCTAGACTGCATGCGGAACTTTCGAAAGAGCAAGCCGCTTTTTCGAAAGAAAGCACCCAGTGAGTCTGGATGCTCTCTTTCGAAGAAGCCCTATTTACATTCAAGAACGCCTTCTTTCGAAAGAAGGCGTTCTTCCTCGTGAAATGAGGTTTACCGCCGTCGAAAGAAAAGCCGCGTTCTTTCAATTTAATTTCGAAAGAACGCGGCTGCAGTCTAGACGCAGGTGAAGTTTTTTCGGAAAAAGGCTACTTTTCCCGAAAAACCCCTGAGTCTGGACACAGCCTGAGGTAACTGTGGGAATTAACCAGGGTTTTAATTATTTCTAAGCGAAGTTGAAGAGAGAGAAAGAAGCTCCATCTGCTGCCGAGGATGGTAAAGAAGGAACTGAGGAGCTGTGCCACACGTGCGCCTAACGGATTCCAATGACACAGGTGGGCGCTCTGGAGCGTGCGTGGTGCGGTGGAAACAGCTAGACAGATCTCCGGTCACCGGCACGAGGACGCACCAGCACCACAGTGGAGCACTCGAAGGAGAAGGGTTTCCTCCCAATCCTTTGTCTGAGGAAGGTGCCCCTCCACCTGTGATGGCTGAGAGCAGGACTGTTGTCCCAAAATTGGGTCTGGATACAGCTAAAGCCAAGAAAGGGGGTGGCCCTAGGTTTGTGTCTGCTGGAGAATGATGCTGTGACTGGGGTAGATCCATTCAGTGTCTTTGCAGGATCCCAGAGATCAGATGGTTCTGGGGCTTGTATGTTACCTGAGGAAGAGAGGATGGTTCCTACCTTGTGTGTGCTGGGACAAGGAGCCTTCAGGGTGCCAGTCCAGAGAGTTACAAAGGGAAGGAAAATGTCTCTGACCTTCTATCTCATGAGTCTGCCTGTTTGCCTGAAAGGCGATTGTCTAGGAATCCACCGGGTGGACCAGAGACGATTCAGGGAGTAAAGGAATCTCAGGAGTTGGTTACAGCTGAAGAGAGTACAAGCTCCATGTTTGGGAAAGATCAGGATTAAAGGCAGCAGTTTATTTCTCCAGACACTTGTTTCAGTGCCTAATAGACAGAGTTTTTCTGTTAACAGTGACACCACTGACTTGGATTTAGAAAGATCCAGTGTGGATTGTTTGGGAGAGGTCTGAGAGGGACCTCTGAGGCAGCAACAGCCAGAGAGTTGAACAGTCTTGTGATAACCAAGTGACTGTATTTGACCACCTTACGGGGAAGTCAGTGTGTTTGGGACAGAAATGTTTCCAGATTGATTATGAGAGTGGCCAGTGGCCATGTGGAAGCCGAGGTTGGAGGTGGAAGGCAAGAGATTTGTAAATTTGCTGTGTGTTGTTATTACCTAGCTGACCAGGGGAAGAATGAGAATTTGAAGCACTTGGTGAACAGGGAAGACACACCCAGCCAGCCCTTTGTCTTTGTGAGGCCAGAGACTTCAGGTTTTGAACCCACAGGACAAGGGGGAAGGGCAGAACATGCTTTGGCGAAGGAAAATTGCAGTTTAAATCTGAAAGGCCAAAGCTACAATGCTATGGAGTCAAAGACGTGGCAAGAGAGGAAATCCTGTCAATGTACAAGTAAAATGCAGGACAATGTAGCACTTTAAAGACTAACAAGATGGTTTATTAGATGATGAGCTTTCGTGGGCCAGACCCACTTCCTCAGATCAAATAGTGGAAGAAAATAGTCACAACCATATATACCAAAGGATACAATTAAAAAAAATGAACACATATGAAAAGGACAAATCACATTTCAGAACAGGAGGGGGATGCGGTGGGGGGGAGGGGAAAGGAAGGTAAGTGTCTGTGAATTGATGATATTAGAGGTGGGGAGAGTGGGATGTTTGTGAGTTAATGGTATTAGAGGTGATAATTGGGGAAACTATCTTGGTAATGGGTGAGATAGTTCAAATGTTTGTTAAGTCCTTGTTGGAAAGTGTCGAATTTTAACATGAATGACAGTTCAGAGGATTCCCTTTCAAGTGCAGATGTAAAAGGTCTTTGTAGCAGAATGCAGCTGGTTAAGTCATTGAGAGAGTGTCCTTTCTGGTTAAAATGGCAAGAAACTGTTTTCTCTTTGTGATCTTGTCTGATATCTGTTTTGTGGGCATTAATCCTTTGGTGAAGTGTCTGAGATGTTTGTCCAATGTACATAGCAGACGGACACTTTCGGCACATGATAGCATAGATTATATTTCTGGATGTGCAGGAATATGTGTTCTTGATCTTATAACTCACTTGGTTAGGTCCAATAATGGTATCAGCAGAATGAATATGTGGACAAAGCTGGCAACGGGGTTTGTTGCAAGGGAAGGTACCTGGGTTGGTATTAGTGTGGTATGTCCTGTGGTGGTTGGTAAGAATCATCTTGGGAGTCAGGGAGCCCAGGGCTGGGGGGCAGGGGCTGCATGGCGGGAGGCAGGGAGCCCAGGGCTGGGGGGCAGGGGCTGCATGGCGGGAGGCAGGGAGCCCCAGGGCTGGGCTGACAAGGGCTGCATGTCATAGAATCTTAGAGCTGGAAGAAACCTCAGAAGGTCATCAAGTCCAGCCCCCTGCTCTAGGCAGGACCAATCCCAACTAAATCAACCCGTCCAGGGCTTTGTCAAGCCGAGACTTAAACACCTCTAGGGATGGAGACTCCACTACTTCCCTAGGGAACCCATTCCAGTGCTTCACCCCCCTCCTAGTGAAATAGTTTTTCCTAATATCCAAGCTGGACCTCTCCCACCACAACTTGAGACCATTGCTCCTTGTTCTGCCATCTGTCACTACTGAGAACAGCCTCTCTCCATCCTCTTTGGAGCCTCCCTTCAGGAAGTTGAAGGCTGCTCTCAAATCCCCCCTCACTCTTTGCTTCTGCAGACTAAACAGACCCAAATCCCTCAGCCTCTTCTCATAAGTCATGTGCTCCAGCCCCCTAATCATTTTGGTTGCCCTCCGCTGGACCCTCTCCAATGCGTCCACATCCTTTTTGTAGTGGGGGGCCCACAACTGGACACAATACTCCAGATGCGGCCTCAGCAGCGACGAATAAAGGGGAATAATGACATCTCTGGATCTGCTGGCAATGTTCCTCCTAATGCAACCTAATATGCCATTAGCCTTCTTGGCTACAAGGACTCACTGTTGACTCATATCCAGCTTCTCATCCACTGTAACCCCCAGGTCTTTTTCTGCAGAACTGCTACTTAGCCAGTCGGTCCCCAGCCTGTACCAATGCTTGGGATTCTTCCGTCCCAGTCCTTGTCCTCGTTGAACCTCATCAGATTTCTTGTGGCCCAATCCTCCAATTTGTCTAAGTCACTCTGGACCCTATCTCTGCCCTCAAGCGTATCTACCTCTCCCCCTAGCTTAGTGTCATCTGCAAACTTGCTGAGGGTGCAATCCATCCCCTCATCCAGATCATTAATAAAGATATTGAACAAAATCCGTCCTAAATCCGAACCTTGGGGCACTCCACTAGAAACCGACCGCCATCCTGACATCGAGCCGTTGATCGC